>NC_134696.1:24790840-25126297 GCF_050947455.1 Rhinoderma darwinii
AGGATTTGGCAGACGGTGATCCAATTTTAGACGCAAGCTGTGGGGGAAGGAGGAAACCTGTTGGGCCATGTCGCCAATATCTTTTTATGCCGCCATTTTGGATTCAACTTCAGGTTTTTTTTTTTCAAATGGGAAGGTAGGTAAGTGACCATTGGTTTTCTGGTGAAAATTTTCTACCAGTTTGATGCATCACACACCTACCTTCCGATTTTGAAAAACTGAAGTTGAATCCAAGATGGCGAAATTCAAGATGGCCATTATATTGGTGACATTATGTAACGGCTTACTCCCTTCCCCCACAGTTTCTGTCTAAAATTGTATCACTGTCGTCTATCTATTTATTATAGCGCCATCGACAGCCCCTTTGTGTCTGGGAGATTGGCAAATGCACCTACTACCTATTTTATATGTACTAATTTAAAGGGGTCCTGGTCTTTTGACTAAAGCTAATGTATTGGTGCCTGCCATTTAGCCCTGGCAGAAGTGACCGATTTACGCTGCGTAAAAGGACGCCGCATATCCACACTGGACGCCGAATTCTGGCCCAAAGAAACGCACCATATTGCGGTGTAGTTTTTCGGCTGGAATGTGCGCTGTGGAAAAAAAGCCCTAAAAAAATTCTACGAAAAAAATACATACTTGCCTGTAGCCATGGCAACACGTCCTACAGCCCGGCCTCCTGGGATGACGTTTCACCCATGTGACCTTTGCAGCCTGTGATTGGCTGCAGCAGTCACATGGGATGAAACGTCATCCCAGGAGGCCGGGCTGGACGCAGGAGCAGAAAGTTCTGGGTAAATGTGAGATTTTTTTTCGCAGCTTTTCCTCTACAAAAAGCAAATGGCAACATCTGCTATGGTTTTTACCTCCCCAGTTGAATTCCATAGAAAAGCCGCAATTACGCAACATAAATTGCATTAGATACAGGAAAATTAGGAAGTCAATTAGCGCTACTTCATCAAGAGGGAAGAGGTCATCAAACTCGTTAAGCGTAGTTTGTTTTTAATATGGTGACGCATTTAGACACCGAACTGGTGCCTTCATCAGACCATTGGTCTGATGAAGACACCCGTTCGTTGTCTAAATGCGTCACCCTATTGAAAACTAAATCTACAATTAAAGTGTTTGATTTCCTCTTGATGAAGTAGCGCTAATTGACTTCCCAATTTTCCTGTATCTAATGCAAAGCCACGCGGTGGAGCCTTGCAGTCCCCCCGGATAGGAAGTCGCTGCAACAACATCATTCCTTGCATGTAATCGGAGTTGTGGCTGGACATCGCACAACCACCCCAGGTGAGGGTCACTCCTGCACCTTTATCGTGTTCTTCCTTGTTGTTGGGATTTCTGCTCCATGAGGCGCTTTCTTCTTTGATTTTTCAGAGCAACATAAATTGACATGCTGCGGATTAAAAAAAGGCAACGCAGGTCCGTTTGTGAACGATTTTTGGCAAGTTTTTTTTTTTTTTTTTAATGCATCATGTCGATGAGATTTGTTCAATTCTCATCCACTCTGCTGCTACTATAATACGCTGCGGGTTTTCCGCTATTCAATTAGTTGCGGAAAATCGGCAGTATTTACGCTATGGGTGAACCCGGCCATAAGGCCCCATGCACACGACCGTATTTTTCATTCGTAATTACGGACGGTAATTACTGACCCATTCATTTCTATTGGCCACGGACGCCTTTCAGTATTTTTACTGATGCTATTCACTAGAAGTATAACGTGGTGGTTTAGTGGCTAAAGATCTAGTGACGGTTTCCCTTTTGTAGGGCACTGGAGGCAAGCAGCGGCAGATCCCATTAACACAGGAATGAACGGCCATTAAAGTTGTATCCTGACACTTATCTTTTGTATTTCTTAATAAAAAGAGATGGTTTTATCTCTCCTACAAAGAAAGTAGATGACTCGCTGAGCTGCGCTTGAAATTGAACAAAATAACTACAGCATATAATGACCCAGAGACCCATTGATTTTTGTGCTATTCTGATGAAGTGTCTTGTAGATAGAAATGAAGCTTTTCTCCGTCCCTGAATAGAGAAATGAGAAAAAAGAATGACCAATAAGTGAGACTCCTAGAGCTCAATGTGAAGACTCCCAACACATTATTTGTACAACTAACGCTGCCCCCTTCTGTCTGATGCTTGAACTTCACATAAGCCAGAGATTCACAGAGGAGGTCCATAACACAGGAATACTTTAGCGTAAATGCAGGTAATTATGTTGTGCATTAGATGGGAATGTAGAATGGAAATTACATTATTAACTTTTCTCCGATCAACGTGTCTATCCCAGCAATACATGGCTCATGTATCAGCACAGCTTTATTCCTGTACTGCTTTACCCTTCTACAGCCCATGAGGGATCTCTTCGTGTGTGTTTGTGTGTGTTTGTGTGTGTGTGTGTGTGTGTGTGTGTACTTTTTTTTATTTATTTTAATTTCTTAGCAGGTTCAAGACAAATTATGTGTCTGTAAATGTTAGCAGCAGTTCTGTGTGATTTAAATGTAATTTCTGCCACCTAGTGGCCAAACTACAATAGTATTTGATATTGTGCTGTTGTGTTATGTAGATAGAACCTGTGGTCACATGACTAGGATTTGCAGGTCCTCAAGGAAGTGTGGTACTGAAGAGGGTATTGTTGGCAGGCTGTGGTGGTACAACCTAGGCGGTGGGTAAGCTTGGCCCCGAACGCCATTATTAAGGTGGCAGATCCCTTGTTTACAAAAGTGCTCTTGGTGCCAAACGCTGTTGGGAATATGACTGTGGTGAGGGAAGGAGGTACCGGTCAGAGACCGGGTCACAAGTGGTCATTGTGATGTGAACTGGGTCTAAGAGTCCAAAACCGCGGTAGTGCAAGAAACGCCGCATGATCTGAGTGACCGAATGAAAGAGGCATGATGATGCGATCTTTAAGAGGCTCTGTCGCCACATTATAAGTGTCCTGTCTCCTACAGAAGATGGGCTCTATAATGTAGGTGACAGCAGTGCTTTTTATTGAGGAAAAACAATCTATTTTCACCACTTTATTAGCCATTTTAGATTTATTCTAATGAGTTTCTCAATGGACAACTGGGCGTGTTTTTACTATTGAACAAGTGGGCGTTGTACAGAGGAGTGTATGACGCTGACCAATCGGTGACCAATCAGCGTCATGCACTTCTCTCCATTCATTTACTCAGCGCATAGGGATCCTTTTAGATAAGTATGTGCTGTCTTATACTGACACATTAACCCCTTAGTGACCACTAATATGCCTTTTTACGTCGGTCACTAATGGGCTTTAGGCTAGGCTGACGCCTTTTCACGTCAGCCTAGTCTAAGTCCTGCACGGGTCTCCCGTGCAGGCAGGAGCCGGGGATCTGCTGTCTGATGACAGCTGAGCTCCTGCTCCAACGCCCGCGATCGAAGTTTACTTCGATCGCGGCCGTTTTAACCCGTTGAATGCCACCGTCAATAGCGACCGCGGCATTTAACTTTGTTTACAGAGGGAGTGCGCTCCCTCTGTCACCCATCGGCGGCCCGCGAATGAAATTGCGGGTCTCCGATGGGGTGTCATGGCAGCCGGGGGCTTGATAAAAGCCCCCAGGTCTGCCCTGGACATATTCCTGTTAGGACGCGCCGGAGGCACGTCCTAACAGATTGCCTGTCAGATTTACACTGACAGGCAATAATGCTCTGGTATATGAAGTATACCAGAGCATTATAGCAGCGATCGGAACATCGCACAGTAAAGTCCCCTAGTGGGACTAATGAAATAAGACATCAAAGTGAAATAAAGATTATTAATAAAAAGTACAGTAAAAAAATAAATCCATTTTTTTCCATAAAAAGTGGTTTTATTTAGTAAAAGTGTAAAAAAAAAAAAAAAAAGTACACATATGTGGTATCGCCGCGACCGTAATGACTCCATTAATAAAGTTAATATGTAATTTAAACCGCAAAGTGAACACCGTAAAAAAAAAACCCCAAAAACCATGGCGAAATTGCAATTTTTTTCCATTGCCCCCCAAAAAGTCATAATAAAAATGAATCAATAAGTCCCATGCACCCCAAAACAGTACCAATCAAAACTACGTCTTGTCCCGCAGAAAACAAGCCCAAAAAATCACTACATTGATGGAAAAATAAAAAAATTACGGCTCTTGGAAAGCGACGATGCAAAAGCAAATAATTTTAGTTCAAAAGTGTTTTTTATTGTGCAAAAGTCGTAAAACATAAAAAAACTCTACATATGTGGTATCGCCGTAATCGTACCGACCCATAGAATAAAGGTAACATGTTATTTACGTCGCATAGTGAACGGCGTCAATTTAAAAACGCATAGAACAATGGTGGAATTTCAGGTTTTTTTTTATAATCCCCCCCCCCCCCCAAAAAGGTTAATAAAAGTTAATATAAAAATTATATGTACCCAAAAATGGTGCTATTAAAAAGCACAACTAATCCCGCAAAAAACAAGTCGTCATACAGCTATGTAGACTAAAAAATAAAAACGTTATAGCTCTTTGAATGCGACTATAGAAAAACGAATAAAATAGCTTGGTCATTAAGGTGTAAAATGGGCTGGTCACTAAGGGGCTAACGATACTGAAGTGTTTAGACAGTGAATAAACATTCCACGGGATGTCTATTCACAATCCCTGCACTTCGTTATTGTTTCTGTGGTAGTTACAGCAGAGCAAGCGTAATCCCGCGAGATTACGCTGTAAATGACAGGTTACAGCGAGATTACGCACAGAAACCGTAACGAAGTGCAGGGATTGTGAATAGACGTCCCGTGGAATGTCTATTCGCTGCCTAAACCCTTCAGTATCGTTAATGTGTTAGTATAAGGCCTGATTTACACGAGCGCGTGCGACTTGCGTGCTTTTCACGCGTGTCGTACGCACCTATATTAGTCTATGGGGCAGTGCAGACAGTCCGTGAGTTTTGCGCAGCGTGAGTCCGCTGTGTAAAACTCACGACATGTTCTATATTTCTGCGTTTTTCGTGCATCACGCACCCATTGAAGTCAATGGGTGCGTGAAAACCACGCAGGTCGCACGGAAGCACTTCCGTGCGAACTGCGTGATTCGCGCAACAGCTGTCAAACTCTGAATGTAAACAGAAAAGCACCACGTGCTTTTCTGTTTACAAACATCCAAACGGAATGTCATAATGATGGCGGCTGCACGAAAATCACGCAGCCACGCATCATATGGTGATGACACACGGAGCTGTTGAGTGCCTTTTGCGCACGCAGGACGCCTCGTTTTTTGCATGCGCAAAACGCACACGCTCGTATAAATCAGGCCTAAGACAGCACATAGCGATCTAAAAGGATCCCTATGCGCTGACTAAATGAATGGAGAGGAGTGCATGATGCTGATTGGTCAGCGTCATACACTCCTCTGTACAACGCCCACTTGGTCAATAGTAAAACACGCCCAGTTGTCCATTGAGGAACTCATTAGCATAAATCTAATATCGATAATAAAGTGGTGAAAATAGATAGTTTTTTTTAAAATTAAAAGCACTGCCATCACCTACATTACAGCGCCGATCTCCTTATGTAGCAGATAGGACACTTATAATGTGGTGACAGAGCCTCTTTAAGAGGGAGTCACAATGAATAAGTTACAACTGATTGGCTGGAGAGGGCCACCACAAGTAAGAGAGGTACTGTGCAGTTTAAGAGAACCTTGCTATCCCTACTCATGCCGTATGTGCGCATTGCGCTGATGAGCCACTGCCAGAGACTCTGAGAGCATTTAAAGGAGAAGCCACCGCAGCCAACAACTGTAAATAGTTTTTGCAAGAGACTGTAACTAATTTAGACAATTGTGGAATCCGCAAAAGTACTGTGCCTGTGAATATCCGCAACCAATATGCAAACCGCCACGTCAGGGGCGTAGCTAAAGGCTCATGGGCCCCGATGCAAAAATTCTTACTGCCCCCCCCCCCCCCCCCCCGCAAACTTCTCATGGCCGACGGTCCGCAGCTTTCAGCTGCATCGCTGGGTCTCCTAAGTGACCCAACAATGCAGCACTAGCAGCCGGGGGCGTCACTAAGGCTGGGTTCACACACACTATTTACGGACGTAATTCGGGCGTTTTAGCATTGAATTACGTCCGAAAATGCGGCTCAAAAGCGTTGGCAAACATCTGCCCATTTACTTGAATGGGTCTTACGATGTTTTGTGCCGACGGTCATTTTTTTTTTTTTACGCGCCGCTGTCAAAAGGCTGCGCGTAAAAAAGACGCCCGCGTCAAAGAAGTGCCTGTCACTTCTTCAGACGTAAATGGAGCCGTTTTCCATGGACTCCATAGAAAAACAGCTCGAATTACGTCCGTAATGGACGCAGCGAAAGACGCCTGCACATGCCATTACGGCTGAAATTACGGTGCTGTTTTCTCCTGAAAACCGCACTGTAATTTCAGCCGTAACGGCCGCTGCCGTGTGAACATACCCTCAGGGCTTAAAATGTCAGGGAAATAGCCCCAATACATATGTGTCCGCCCAAAAAAAAGTGTGTGTATGAGACAGCATAGCATATCTATAGCACTACGACCCTATAAACTATGGATAGGATTAGATACAGTGGCTCAGCAGACAGTATCACACATGATAGGATTAGATACAGTGGCTCAGCAGACAGTACCACACATGACAGGATTAGATACAGTGGCTCAGCAGACAGTATCACACATGATAGGATTAGACACAGTGGCCCAGCAGACAGTATCACACATGATAGGATTAGATACAGTGGCTCAGCAGACAGTACCACACATGATAGGATTAGATACAGTGGCTCAGAAGGCAGTATCACACATGATAGGATTAGATACAGTGGCTCAGCAGACAGTATCACACATGATTGGATTAGATACAGGGCCCAGCTCGCTGACATTGCGTCTCCAGCGCTGGACCCAGGATAGGTAAGAATAATAATTTTGCTTCTTTGTGTTACTGATTATTTTTGTGTGCTTGTGTTTTTTTTACAGGTTCGGTTCTTGGACTTCGGATTCGAGGACTTCAATGACGGCGTTTTTTTTATTCTCAATAAAATGGTTAATGAGGGTTGTGTTTTTTTATTTCAATAAAATATTTTTCTATGTGCTTGTATCTTTTTAAACTTTATTATTACCGCCTTAGTAATGGCCGCCGGCTGATTGACAACCTCCATTACTAAGGCGAGGCTTAATGTTAGCCGGTGCAGAGGCTACACTAACCCCCATTATTACCCCGGTACCCACCGCCACCAGGAGTACTGGGAAGAGCCGGGTACGAACCAGTACCCGACCATCTGTAGTGACGGGCAGGCACCGGGGTGGCCGCAGACTGGTAGTATTAGGCTGGGGAAGGCCAAAAACAGTGGCCCTTCCCACCCTGGTAATGCTGCCTGCTGCTGCTGTGTTGTATCTGGCTGGTTATGAAAATTGGGGGGGACCCCACATCGTTCTTTCCAATTATTTTTTATTTTTTTTAAAATGACGTGGGGTCCCCTCCATTTTTCATAACCAGCCAGATACAATAAAGCAGCAGCAGCCTAGCATCACCAGGGAAGGAAGGGCCACTGTTTTTGGCCTTTCCCCTCCTGATACCAGCCTGCGGCCACCCAAGTGGCCGACCATCACTACAGATGGTCAGGTACTGGATCGTACCCGGCTCTTCCCAGCACCCCTGGTGGCGGTGGGTACCGGGGTAATAAAGGGGGTTAGTGTTAGCCTCTGCATCGGCTAACACTAAGCCCCGCCTTAGCAATGGATGCTGTCAATCAGCCGGTGGCCATTACTAAGGCGGTAGTAATATAGTTTAAAAAAAAACACAAAGACATAGAAAAAATATTTTATTGAAATAAAAAAAAAAACCACACAGCCCTCATTAACCATTTTATTGATCATTTAAAAAAAGCTGTCATCGAAGTAGTCCTGGAATCCGCCGTAGTCCAACGACCGAACCTGTAAGAAAACACACAAAAAATGATTAGTAACACGTGTGTTAGGCTTAGATACAGGGCCCATGTGTGATACTGTCTGTGGGACCCTGTATCTAAGCCTACCAGAACGTAGGCTTAGATACAGGGTCCAGCAAACGGTAATCTTATACAGTATAAGATTACTATGTGCTGGGGCCCTGTATCTAAACCGACAGTGTGGTAGGCTTATATACAGGGCCCATCAGACAGGATCACGCATGGGCCATGTATCTAAGCCTACCATGTGATTGGCTTAGATACAGGGCCCAGCAGACAGGATCACGCATGGGCCATGTATCTAAGCCTACCATGTGATTGGCTTAGATACAGGGCCCAGCAGACAGGATCACGCATGGGCCATGTATCTAAGCCTACCATGTGATTGGCTTAGATACAGGGCCCAGCAGACAGGATCACGCATGGCCATGTATCTAAGCCTACCATGTGATTGGCTTAGATACAGGGCCCAGCAGACAGGATCACGCATGGGCCATGTATCTAAGCCTACCATATGATTGGCTTAGATACAGGGCCCAGCAGACAGGATCACACAATCTGTGATCCTGTCTCATGGGCCCCCTAGGCCTGCTACATCGTAGGCTTAGGGGTTGTACAGTCCCTAAACATTGATGGCCTATCCTCAGGATAGGCCATCAATAGCTGATGTGTCTCTCGGGACCCGCAAATCAGCTGTTTTGAAGGGGCCACAGCACTCGCACGAGAGCTGCTTACCCTTCATTTCACTACTCGCTCACACTGTGAATCGCCGACACGGATTCACAGTGACCGGAATGAAGGGGAGCAGCTCTCGTACGAGTGCGGCGACCCCTTCAAAACAGCTGATTGGCGGGTCCCGGGAGTCGGACCCCGCCAGTCAGGGCTAACCTTACCTTCCTCTTCGGCCGCGGCGGGAGTTCTGTCGTCTCGATGCTGTGCGCGGCGCATAGCGCTGTGACGTCATGCGCTGCGCACAGCGCTTGACGTCAGGACCTCCGCTGCGATCCGGAACCAGGAAGGTAAGTAAAGTATGTTACTATAGTAACAGGGGCCTGCGGCCCGAGTTACTATAGTAACTTTTTATTTGTGGTGCGGGGGGCCGTGGGCCCCCCTGGCTTCGGGGCCCGGTCGCAATTGCGACTGCTGCGACCCCTATAGCTACGCCAGTGCGCCACGTGCTTTGTATAGAAGTGTTCAACTTTTAAGTTTGTGCCCTCTGTGTGAGACTGTAAGGGTATGTGCACACACTTACTAAAAAACTTCTGAAAATACGGAACTGGTTTCAAAGGAAAACTGCTCCTGATTTTCAGATGGTTTTTTAAGCAACTCCCGTTTTTCGCAGCGTCTTTTACGGCTGTTTTTGGAGCTGGTTTTTCTAGTCAATGAAAAACTACTCCAGAAGTGACATGCACTTCTTTTTCATAGGAGTTTTTACGCGGCTGTTTTTCAAAAAGGGCACGGAAAAAAACGGCCCGTCGGAAGAGAACGCTGTTTTTCCCATTTGAAATCAATAGGCAGATGTTTGGAGGCGTTCTGCTTCCGATTTTTTTTTTTCTTTTGGGCTGTTTACAGCCCGAAAAACGGCCGAAAATAAGCAGAGTGAACATACTCTAACTGTAAGCTTGTTGTACTGTGTAAATATTTGAAACTGTCAAGATTGCATTTCCTGAGTACTTGGTAAAAGTTTGTTGCAGAATTTGAACTGCATCTGCCTGCAATTCTTAACACCAAAGTTCCTGCGAGTGGGGCACTCCTCACCTTCACATTACATTCTGACGGACACTGATGCTGAGGAGTGTGGGCATTGCCCCTCCCTCCCCCTGCAGTTATTTTTTTTGTGGGTGCTCTCCCCTCTCTTCACACAGATACACAATCTGTATGATTTGCTTATGTGAACACTTTGATGCTTTCCCCCCTCTCCTCTCTCTCTGATCTGTGTACAACCTCCTTCCCAGCCCTGCTGCTATCTCTAAGCTATCTACCAGCTAGGTGAAGGAGTTCCAGATTATACAGCAGTAAAATAGGAAATTTTTTTATTGAAAGCTATTTAGAAAGTTGCCTTTCAGATGACACTTCAGAATAAGCTGTTTTACATGTACACTTGAGAAATAACACTATTTATGGCCATTATATCGCTTGTATCTTGCAGTTTTCCCCACAGCAGGCTCTTTATTTTTTATTTTTTCTCTGAGCTAGAGGGTTATGAACTTAGCTGTGATAGTTTACAGGTGTATCCTGCGTGTCAGAGACAAGCCGGACCCGCTGTCACTGAACCAGTCAGTCCCGCGGACCTGACGGGAGCAGGATTTTGCGAAAGATACATCTGCTGTGTATAGAGAATACAAAGCAGCTGTATCTCCAAAGTAAAACTAATTTTATATAAAAAGTATTTCTAAAGTTGCACCAAACACACTGACCTTTTTTTTTTTTTTTTTTTTTTTTTTTTTTTAATTTAAATTGCCTTTCATAGGTTTACATAGCCTTTAAAAACATCCTACCATCTTGTGTCTACAGTTCCTATGCAGACCTAATGTGTTTCCAAGGTTACAGACTACAAACCTAGTGTAGTCTGATCCTGTAGTCACACTCCCTTCTATCCGTCCCCTACTACTTGCTAACTTTCACTATGATATTTTTCTTCATGTGGCATCATGTCCTGGTTTTCAAAGGAACATTTTACTAGAACGGTTTCTTTAAAATGTACGGCATAGACCGTTCGCCTCGTAGTCCTGCTGCAGGTGAATGTGTTACTTACGTTTTAGCATAGAAATATTTTAAGTTCCCTTCAGACATCCGGGCACTGCCAGATTGTGGTTTAAGGTCATGTGGAACACATTCCGCGACCTCAGAAAATGTTTCTGTAAACCTGCTGATCCGTGTTAATAGGGAGCTCATTTACATACATCCTATCTGCTCGGGCATCGATTTTTGCTCCAGCGAGTTTGTGATAAGTGGAATTAATGTTGGCGCGCCTGACACCGTTAATTGTCTCCTCACTGTATCGAACGACGTGATGTAATGTTGTGTGGAG
The DNA here is from genome assembly GCF_050947455.1 of Rhinoderma darwinii. Classification (NCBI taxonomy): domain Eukaryota; kingdom Metazoa; phylum Chordata; class Amphibia; order Anura; family Rhinodermatidae; genus Rhinoderma; species Rhinoderma darwinii. The sequence goes on from NC_134696.1 coordinate 24,801,832, forward strand.
CTCCCAGAATGCACTTTTGTCACAGATGCAGCATTAACAGTTTCCTTCCGTTATGGTCAAGATTAGCCAGTCTGAAAAACAATTGTCCTGTTAGGCCCTGTTCACACGGAGGATTTTGCAGGCCGGAAAAAATCACCCTCAAAATTTCTTCAGGAATTTTAAGGCCGATTTGGACCTGCCTGCACTTTCTCGCCACGGTTTTCGCAGTTTTTTGCCCGCGGACATTGAGGGATGCGAGCAAATAAATGCTTTCTCTGCCGCCCACTTATTTCAATGGGAGGTCAGAGGCAAAACTGCGGCAAGAAAGAACGTGCCTTATTTTTTTTTCCGTGAGCGGGTAAAAGTCTTTGCGGAAAAAGAACTCCTCCTCAATGGGAGGCGGTTGGGTCGTTTTTTGGCGCGGATTCGGACGCAGTTGGCCTGGGCCTTTTTAAGATCCAGTCGTCTGGTATACATCATTCTGGAACTACGACTGGTCTGCCATGCTTTTTAATGTGGGAGTAAAGGTGCCAAAGTAGCAGGATTTGACCATTGGATGATGGATTATTGGAATTTTGACTTCTCTTTCAAGGATTCTCTTTATTTGGGAGTCTAAATATTGGTGGGCCCGATAGTCCAGATGGCAATCAACGGAACTAGCGTGATCCCAGACTATCGTGCTAGTGTAGCCCTCCAAACTCTGTAATGAGTATTGACCCCCCACTGTTTCCGAAGTTGTGGCTCAACTATGTTCATGACAAAGATAAAGCTTGAAGCTCCTGGGCCCCGATGCAAAATCTGTAACCAAGCCCTAACCTACCGTGTGGACTTTATCCTGGCATCTTATGTGGTAGAGAGGCCCCCTCAGGTTGCAGGGCCCAGGAGCGACTGCTACGTCTGCACCCTATAACTACGCATATGGTTCAGGCCATTGCCTAACGTGCATTTGGTAGGTTAGCAAGAAGCTGGGAACAGATAGAAGGGAGTATGACTGCAAACAAATCCTGTGTAGTCTGATCCTTCAGTCTGTTACCATGGTGACTCATAGTAACTGTATAAACAAAAATATAGGAAATGTTAAATTGACTATTTTCAAAGTTGCTTCATTTTAGATCCATTGGAACATTAAAAAAGTGGTTGCAAAGGTAGACGTGGCCTTTTAAAGTAAGGAGCAGAGATGCCGCTATAGGGGGTGCACCTGTAGCGGAGCCAGAGTAGTGGGCTGTAACTGGGCCAGCAGGGGGCAGTGTGAAATCACCTTGCCACCAAGGGATTTGACTTGTGGATACTCTGGGGAAAGGAGTCTAAAGGGAACCCCCTGGTCTTAACCCTTTAACCCCTGTACAGGAATGTGGACTTCGCTGCAGGGGTTAAAGGGTTAAGTCTGGAGTAGTCTCCCTTGGTGATTGCTGTATCCCAAACTACCTCTGGAGTAGTCTCCTTTGGTGACGGGTGCAAAATGGGCCGGATAGCTATAGGTCAGGGCAGGCTGCGGAGGTTTGTTATGGTTAGCGCAGCTAATGGTCCGAGCAGGCAACAGCCATGGATGGTCAAAAACAGGGCCAAATTACTCTGTCAATGAGTGATGGAAAAGGTGATTTCTAAATACCTGGGGTGTCTGGGAGAAACCAGATTTTTGCACGCGCTGGTCCTTAAAGAAAACACGGGTCCGTGCGTGCAATCAAGGACCCAGTGACAGCACAGTGGCGTATTAAGTTGACCATAGGCCCCGGGCTGTTACAGGGCCCCTCTTCTCCACTGCCGCGCCGTAACTATTGTTAAAACTACCTCTTTGTGCAAGCATCAACAAATGGCTGTTAAGATTCCCCTTGCCAAAGTTTTTGAAGGCCTATAGAGAAGCCTATGGGAAAAACTACACACAATGCTGTGTATGTGGACTTTTCAGTATTAGTGGCCGGACTGTACTGTGTATGCAGCGACCAAAAGGACTGGAGATTCTATTCTACAGAATATAATATAATGGTACGTACAATGTGGGAAAGTAATTTAGTGTCCGGTTACATATTTACAGTTTGTTTGCCATTGTTTCCTCCAAGATCAGCAATGCCAGAGGTATCTGGCAGCCACCTATCTCCTCTCCTCCATAGAAATGTGTTGTATTCTCTCCCAAATATTCTTTTATATTAAAGGAGTTGTCCGGTTTGTACAATCCCTTTTTGTTAGAAGTATCCCCCACCCAACAAGTTGATTACAAGCAGTCCCGGTATGGGAGAACCTAGCAAATTCCTCTGCAGCGCCACCACAGGGGACATTAAGTACTACATGATGCCAATTGAAATCAGTTTGAACACCATGTAATACACGGACAGACTGGGTCCTCCAGAGCAAGAGATGCTCTTTACAGTCGCTCTCCACTTTGGCTGTCTTTTTTGTTTAATTGTCCGCCCCAGGATTGTGCAGTCCACTTCTCTTGACTGTTCAGTCCTCCTGATGTGTTTTATTAATGTTTTTTCTTTCTTTGTTTAGTCAAGAAGACGTGGCTTCCCCCCGGTACTCTGCTCCCAGCTATGAGGAAGTGATGAGGATTGGGTACAGTGCCCCAGAAGCAGAAGAGACGGACCGGCAGGGGAGAATGAGTATTTCCCTCCCGTCTTACGAGTCCCTGACTGAACTCGATGAGTCGACCCCCACTAGGCCCAATGCCGCCTCCGCGAAACCAGAGCAACCGCAAAGGACAAATTCTCGCTCTGACAAAGAGAAAAAACCTTTGAACGTTAGAAGAATCAAGTCTGACAAACTTCACCTGAAAGAATTCAGACTGAAACTGTCCGGTCAGACCAAGACTACGGAAACGCACAAGATTGAACCTATAACCCCACCCCCACAGTACGAAGATAAGCAAATCGGTTCTGATCCGCCCGTATAGGGGCCGTGGTTGCTGATAAAACATTGGACATGTTTTGCCTTTTTTTTTCTACCATTATTGTGTTATATAAGTCAAATATTTTTTTTTTCTTTTTAATTCTCCTTCTGTCTGAATATATTCCACACGTTTTGTAAATTTACTGGGTCGTCATTGTTATGGGTAAAATAAATATTCTGTACTTGTCATGGAATAATGCTCTACGTGTATCCACGGTCACTCCACACCGCAGGCCTTGTACCCGCTCATTAGGTATTGGGTGTTTATAACTGAGGTGTTTGTATCAAGAGGGTTGTCCAGTCATAACAAATTCATGGCCTATCCTCCGGATACTCCATCAATACCTGATCATTGGGGGTCCGACTATTTCCCCCCCCCCCCCCCGATCAACTGTCTTTTATGGGCTGTGGCGCTTGTACGAGCGCTGCTTCCCCTTCATTCCTTACCTGCTCGTACTGTGAATCGCTAACACACTGTAGCGGCGGTTCACAGTACTACAGCCTTATCCTATTCACTTCATTGGGAGAAGGCTGTAATACTGTGAACTGCCGCTACAATTGTCAGCGATTCACAGTACGAGCAGATAAGGAATGAAGGGGAGGCCGTGCATATGCAAGCGCCGCAAACCCTTCAATACCCCCATCGGCGGGGGTTCCCGGGATTCGGACTCCCACCGGTCAGATGTTGATAGGCCATCAATTTCTTATGACTGGACAACCCCTTTAATGCCACCGGTTTCTGGTAGTCACTTATATTTCGGTAAGTTAAAGGGTTTTCTCTTTTTTGCCATGCACATGAACCATTTCAGTAATTCCGTGTGCCGCCACTTGGTGCTTCCATGAGGAATTGTAGTATTCTCTACAGTTACGAGCGCCATATTATGGATCTGTACAACCCCGTCTGTAATACGGATGTGTGCATGAGGCCTAAGGATACACAGCGACATGTTATTTGCATCATAAGCAGCTAGTTATATATATAGTTTCCATGTATCCTGGGCAGTACCATTGCTTTAAACCCATTTGCAGATAACTGGCACAATGCCAAGGGTACATCCTGCATCAGGATTCAATGTCACTTCTGTGCCAAATTCTAGTCTAACCTGTTGTAAATACAAGAAAGACTCTTCTCAAACTTGTTCTTGGGTTTTCCAATACATCAATGGACAATGGAAAGTTATGCAATTTTCTAATATCCTTTTGTAACAATTCATGGTTGCTGCTTGTTGTCATTGAATGGGAACTGTTTACTTCCAGAGTATTAAAATCTGTCCTAGTCATGTGATGCTAGCACAGCTGCATGGCTTGTTACAATACTGGTAGTAGAGATCTCTTGTAATGAAATGTGGGACCATCTTATGACTCCCATTCAAGGACTACAAGCAGAGATCTTGAGACCATGATACAAAGTATATTAGTAAATTGCATCATTTTCATTCTATAACGAATAAGCTTTTATTTGGGATACCCCATTAAACTGACTTTTGCGACGAAAGTGCTACTGCACGGAATATAGGGAACGTCTACATGCTGTATGAAACGTCAATGTCCTGCATGTTTTACAGGCTCTCACTAGAGGGCGCTAGTGCACTAGGTAATTAGAAGTTACACCGGTGACTGTGAGCAATGATTTGGCCATTTTTTTGCTCAATCCCTCCCAAAAAAAAATGCCTGGAACTTTAATGTATGGGTTTATAGAACAGTAGAACACTTGTGTCCATGCAGAATCCTGTGTGATTTTCATGTTCCACCGATCCAGTTCATAGGTAGTATGTAAAAGGAGAGGTTTCTGTGAAACTATTATTTAAGGGGAACTCTTCCTCATCACTATGAAGGTCTGGGATTGATAATGTCTCTGAATATGTTTCTCCAGCTTTGTGTAATCAATGATCGAGGTTACCAATAATAGCATGTTCTGCTCTGTACATCATGAGGGGGGTGCCTAGCAGGGGTTCCTCTACGTCATCCATGTGCCCTAATTAACTAGAACATATATAGGGAATTAGAATAGGACCCGTGCACAATACTGGCTGGGCGTCGTACGGTAGCCTCTGCAATTGTACCGCCCAGCGTGTAGTTGCAGCTCTCCACAGCCGATGTCAGATTGGGCGAGAGGGTAACATTGGAGGGACACTTTAAGAGAATGTCTCGTGTATTTAATTTTCGTATGAATAACTTAGATTTAAGTATATAAAACAACTTTCCTGGGAGCGGCCATATTGGAGACACACACTTCCTGTATAGACCGTGCAGCAAGGTGTCTGTGCTTCATGGCACCTGCAATAAATGGGAGCCCGCTGACCCCCCAACATTTGAATCCCCATCTGTGGGACATTTGAAGTCCTCCACTTTTTGAGATCTGTTTTATGTGACAATCCTGTGAAAAATAGGACGGTTAGGAGGTGTGGATTACAGTCTCCAGCAAAGCCCCCTCCTCGAGAGACTTGGGAGTAGCAGGGGAACTGGATTCAGAGCGCGGGGAGAGGCAGCGGAGGACTCCTGTGGAAGAACACTATATGGGCCCCATTTTCTCCAATGGCTCATCATCGATCACCCTCCAAAATACTCTCTAACAGTACACCAGTAATTGTGAGCTATGAAATATTCTCAGTCCCTAAATTGAATCTAATAGACAGTAGAAAGCTGCTGGTTGCTGTTTACTGGGCCTGTTTGCAGTTGTACACATGGTATGTCCGCCCCTGTCGGTGTGTGTCCGTGTATGTATAGTATTGCTAGCCTACATTATCCAGGCTTCCAGGAATATAATAGAGCTGTTATTAAATCACCCACCCTCTGATTACGAGGTGACTCCATCATTATGTGCCAGTATATACAGTAAAGCAGACAAGTAAGCTACAGAATAAGAATCGGCCCATTGAGGCCAGTGAACTGCAAACATTAAAAAAAAAAAGTTAACAAATATATTGTTATAAAAAAAACTAACAAAAAAAACTAACAATGTTCTTTTCTGATATATTATCTTGAAAAAGCTGCTGTAGTTCCCCCAAATTATGGGCAATTATTGTTTCCAAGCACGTTGGTGGAGATTACAAATTGTTCCTCACCCATTGTACAGACCGTCCAGGAATATATTGGCCATTTGTAACCCTGGTAAACACCTAATACCGCTGGGGGCCGGGGATTGTGCAGGGGCTAGTAGAGGTGGTTTAGGGCAGTCAAAATGTATCTATAATGTGACTCTATTTAATCTTGTTAGGCTGACATTTTTATAGCAGTCAGAACTTTTTTTCAGAAAGATCCAAATCCCCTGCAGCCCTTCAGACCGCTATAAAGTTACATGATCATTTTCCTGCTGGCACCACAAGGGGGAGCTCACTGCATAGGGATTTATACAGTCCCCATTGATCTCATTTGTAGTGAGCTCCTCCTAGTGGCGGCAAATAATTTTATCATTTAGCAACTTCATGAATGGCTAATTGAGGTTTCCAGGTATCCAGAAACCCTCACCCTCCCCCCTCCCCGGGCGCTTCTGCAAAATTTATGTTAACTAACAAAGTTTAGATCCAGACCCCCGTTACAGGCATCGGTTTATCAAACTGCTGATTTTGGATATTACGTCACTGGATGAAACATCACCGCATATGGTCACATTATGGATGTCGCGTTATCGTGTCAGGATTTCTACATTGGAGCAGCAAGAATTAGAGCACAATTTTAAAGGTAAGTATATTATTATTTTTTAATTTAGAGGGATTTGCTATTGTTGGAAAAACCCCTTTTAACAAGTGATTTAATAGCAGCGGATGGAAATATATAATGTTTGTTTGTTTATTTTCTGAACGCTGATATATAGGTTTCCACTTGTAGACTTCTATAACCAGGATTACTTTCACTGCAGATGAACTGCACTTATACAACAAAGCCCAGCAGAAGGAGGATCTGGACTTTTAAATGTGAGTAACAACATTTTGGACCCTACCTTATGTCCACTATGTAATCCATACAGAACAACTATTTAGCTATGCTTTATGTTGTAGGTTTACTTCTACATAAATAAATCTGTAATTGAAATGTCCTAAATGTTGTTTAAAGGGGCAACTCCTTGTTAAAGGAGTGCTCTCTGTAGGGACAAAAATACAGATTACCCTAAAGGATTATAGATTTGGTGGCAATGTCCCTGAATCACAAAATAACCTAATAACCACGGTGACGGGCAGTATTATATGATTATACTTATGTAGTGAGGCGGAGCAGTAACAGGTGTAGTAGGGAGGGGGTGAGGAGGAGGGGCGCAGCGTGTAGGAGCGGGCGCAGTGAGGAGGGGGCGCAGCGTGTAGTAGTGGGGAGGAGGGGCGCAGCGCGTAGTGGCGGGGGCGGTAGCGCGTAGTGGCGGACGAGACGGCGCAGCGCGTAGTGGCGAGGGGCATAGCGGCAAGGAGGGGGGGGGCACAGTGCGTAGTAGTAGCAGCGAGTAGGGGGGGTGCAGGGCGTAGTAGTAGCGGCGAGGAGGGGGGGGGCGCGCAGTGTGTAGTAGAGGGGGCGCAGCGCGTAGTAGTATTAGCGGCGAGGGAGGGGGCGTAGCACGTAGTAGTAGCGAAGAGGAGGGGGCGCAGCGCGTAGTAGTGAGGAGGCGCAGTGTGTAGTAGTAGCGGCGAGGAGGGGGGCGCAGCGCATAGTAGTGAGGAGGCGCAGTGTGTAGTAGTAGCGGCGAGGAGGGGGGCGCAGCGCATAGTAGTGAGGAGGCGCAGTGTGTAGTAGAGGGGGCGCAGAGCGTAGTAGTAGTAGTAGTAGTAGTAGCGGCGAGGAGGGGGGGGTGCAGCGCGTAGTAGTAGCGGCGAGGAGGGTGGGGCGCAGCGCGTAGTGGCGAGGGGGCGCAGCGCGTAGTGGCGAGGGGGCGCAGCGCGTAGTGGCGAGGGGGCGCAGCGCGTAGTGGCGGGGGCGCAGCGCGTAGTGGCGAGGGGGCGCAGCGCGTAGTAGTAGCAGCAGCGAGGAGGAGGGGGCGCAGCGCGTAGTAGTAGCGAGGAGGGGGCGCAGCGCGTAGTAGTTGTAGCGAGGAGGGGGCGCAGCGCGTAGTAGTTGTGGCGAGGGGGGCGCAGCGCGTAGTAGTTGTGGCGAGGGGTTGCGCGGCGCGTAGTAGTTGTGGCGAGGGGTTGCGCGGCGCGTAGTAGTTGTGGCGAGGGGTTGCGCGGCGCGTAGTAGTTGTGGCGGGGGCGCGGCGCCTAGTAGTTGTAGCGGGGAGCGGGGGCGCGGCGCCTAGTAGTGGCGGCGAGGAGGGGGTGCGGCGCGTAGTAGTAGTGTCGGGGAGGAGGGGGCGCGGCGCGTAGTAGTAGTGTCGGGGAGGAGGGGGCGCGGCGCGTAGTAGTAGTGTCGGGGAGGAGGGGGCGCGGCGCGTAGTAGCGAGGAGGAGGGGGCGCGGCGCGTAGTAGTAGCGAGGAGGGGGCGCGGCGCGTAGTAGTAGCGAGGAGGGGGCGCGGCGCGTAGTAGTAGCGAGGAGGGGGCGCGGCGCGTAGTAGTAGTGGCGAGGAGGGGGCGCGGCGCGTAGTAGTAGCGGCGAGGAGGGGTAGTAGCGGCGAGGAGGGGGCGCAGCGCGTAGTAGTGGCGGCGAGGAGGGGGCGCGGCGCGTAGTAGTAGTGGCGGGGAGGAGGCGGCGCGTAGTAGTAGTGGCGGGGAGGAGGCGGTGCGTAGTAGTGGTGGCGGGGAGGAGGGGGCGCGGCGCGTAGTAGTGGTGGCGGGGAGGAGGGGGCGCGGCGCGTAGTAGAGGTGGCGGGGAGGAGGGGGCGCGGCGCGTAGTAGTGGTGGCGGGGAGGAGGGGGCGCGGCGCGTAGTAGTGGTGGCGGGGAGGAGGGGGCGCGGCGCGTAGTAGTGGTGGCGGGGAGGAGGCGGCGCGTAGTAGTGGCGGCGGGGAGGAGGGGGCGCGGCGCGTAGTAGTGGCGGCGGGAGGAGGGGGCGCGGCGCGTAGTAGCAGTGGCGGGGAGGAGGGGGCGCGGCGCGTAGTAGCAGTGGCGGGGAGGAGGGGGCGCGGCGCGTAGTAGCAGTGGCGGGGAGGAGGGGGCGCGGCGCGTAGTAGTAGCGAGGAGGGGGCGCGGCGCGTAGTAGTAGCGAGGAGGGGGCGCGGCGCGTAGTAGTAGCGAGGAGGGGGCGCGGCGCGTAGTAGTAGTGGCGAGGAGGGGGCGCGGCGCGTAGTAGTAGCGGCGAGGAGGGGTAGTAGCGGCGAGGAGGGGGCGCAGCGCGTAGTAGTAGCGGCGAGGAGGGGGCCCGGCGCGTAGTAGTAGCGGCGAGAAGGGGGCGCGGCGCGTAGTAGTAGTGGCGGCGAGGAGGGGGCGCGGCGCGTAGTAGTAGTGGCGGGGAGGAGGGGGCGCGGCGCGTAGTAGTAGTGGCGGGGAGGAGGCGGCGCGTAGTAGTAGTGGCGGGGAGGAGGCGGCGCGTAGTAGTAGTGGCGGGGAGGAGGGGGCGCGGCGCGTAGTAGTGGTGGCGGGGAGGAGGGGGCGCGGCGCGTAGTAGTGGTGGCGGGGAGGAGGGGGCGCGGCGCGTAGTAGTGGTGGCGGGGAGGAGGGGGCGCGGCGCGTAGTAGTGGTGGCGGGGAGGAGGGGGCGCGGCGCGTAGTAGTGGTGGCGGGGAGGAGGGGGCGCGGCGCGTAGTAGTGGCGGCGGGGAGGAGGGGGCGCGGCGCGTAGTAGTGGCGGCGGGGAGGAGGGGGCGCGGCGCGTAGTAGTGGCGGCGGGAGGAGGGGGCGCGGCGCGTAGTAGCGGTGGCGGGGAGGAGGGGGCGCGGCGCGTAGTAGCAGTGGCGGGGAGGAGGGGGCGCGGCGCGTAGTAGTAGTGGCGGGGAGGAGGGGGCGCGGCGCGTAGTAGTAGTAGTGGCGGGGAGGAGGGGGCGCGGCGCGTAGTAGTAGTGGCGGGGAGGAGGGGGCGCAGCGCGTAGTGACGTTACGCTCTCGCATTCTTCGCATCCTCCTCATCATCACCTCTCTGGACCAGTTCCCGCCCCATTCTCTTTCCTCCAATCATCTGCAGCTTTACAGCCGGGGAGCGGTCACATGACCTGTGCCGGCAGCTTCTTCTCATGTGAGGGGACAGGTGGTGGCGGCAGCAGCCGGGGACGGGACGCGATGGCTGCGGACGAGCTGGCCTCCAGACTAAACCGGCGGCTGAGGATGGAGGACCCGGTGGAGGCGGAGCGGGAGCCGCCACATATGAGGGTGTTTAACCCCTACACCGAGTTCAAGGAGTTCAGCAGAAAACAGATCAAGGACATGGAGGAGATGTTCAGGCGGTGAGTGCCCGGTGTATGGGGGTCAGTTGTGCCGATCACACGCGCTCACCTCCTACACATTCTAATACACGCACAACTCCACTACACCGAGTCATTACATAATATCAATTATCTAGACACTATACAGATGTAGCAGAGCTGAACTGGTGGCTGCTTTGCTTCTGAATTGTAACAATTGTTAGTGAGTTACAATATTACAATTGGTTTATGTGCAAGACTACAGGCAGGATAGGATATCCGGATGAGCAGCGTCCAATGACAAACTCCGCACTGCTACATCTGTGTGTGCATTACGTAAATAATACATGATTGTGCTAATACTATATATTTGAAATGTTCTTCTATACGTTATTCATAGACTTGTGTGTGTGTGTATATATATATATAATCTCTGTAAAAAAATAATTAAAATGACCTAGTTGTCAAGAGCGTCCAATCAGAGTCCAGCTTTCATCTACTGCACTGGAAAAATGAACCCCAGATTCTTATTGGTTGCTACGGGTAACAAGGTCACCTTCTCTTGAGTTGGTTGTGGAGCCCATTGGCCCTCTTACATCTACCCCTATTCTGGTCGTTTCCACTCCAGCCATAGCCGCACCCCTCCCCCGATCTGTCAGCCATTTTTAAATTTTTCCAAGACACGTGAGACCTTTTCTAGTTATATAAATATATATTTTTTTATCTAGTGGATTGGTCTCCATTTTTATTTATTTTTTGTCTACAATTTTCCCTGCTCTGCAACCTGTGGCTCCCCAGATATTGCAAAACTACATGTCAGGGCATGCTGGGAGTTGTAGTGCCGCAGGTTGCAGACCCCGACCCCACATAACTGACCCCCTTATATCATCCTAATATTGCATTTGCAGCACTGTAGACCCCCACCCCACCCCCCACAGCGAGTGATTGACAGCTCCTGTGACCAGGGCTTGATGTTCGCCCTCCTAATAGGATATTATCAGTATTACTCCCTCGCCTCTCCATCCGGTTTGGCTTTACTCCTCTCTCAGCTAATGGGTTAATGGCATTATGGCAGGGTGGGGGCTGGGCTGCGGGTAGAAACCGTCTCTCATTCTGTAGGAGACGCACGGTGCACTTGTCACAATGCAGAAATGAGAACAGAATTCCTTCCCTCCCTGGAAGAGAAAGGGTTACCCATTATGTGGCTTATAGGGGGGGGGGGGGGGTGTCATGCCTTTATAGTCCATCCCTGGGAAGTGTCATCTGTCATTATGATGCTGCTCTTCACCCGCCAGCGATGCTCTAGTGAACAGACGGAGTCTCTCCATTAAAAACCCGAGCCCACAACATGTAATAGTCTCCTGGCAGCGGATCAGATACATTGCAGCAACAGGTGATGGATGAGGGAGGCTGCGGCGTCATGGAGCCCCTGTATGTGATACACGATGCACATAATATATATACAGTATAATCCTATATGTGATACGTGATGCACATAATATATATACAGTATAATCCTATATGTGATACGTGATGCACATAATATATATACAGTATAATCCTATATCTGATACACGAGGCACATAATATATATATATATATACAGTATAATCCTATATGTGATACACGAGGCACATAATATATATATATATACAGTATAATCCTATATGTGATACACGATGCACATAATATATATACAGTATAATCCTATATGTGATACGTGATGCACATAATATATATACAGTATAATCCTATATGTGATACGTGATGCACATAATATATATATATATATACAGTATAATCCTATATCTGATACACGAGGCACATAATATATATATATATACAGTATAATCCTATATCTGATACACGAGGCACATAATATATATATATACAGTATAATCCTATATGTGATACACGATGCACATAATATATATACACCTACTATAATCCTATATGTGATACACGATGCACATAATATATATACAGTATAATCCTATATGTGATACACGATGCACATAATATATATATATATACACCTACTATTATCCTATGAGACACACACACACACACACACACACACACACACACACACACACACACACACACACACACCCCCTATGTGATACACGATGCACATAATATATATATATACACCTACTATTATCCTATGAGACACACACACACACACACACACACACACACACACACACACACCCCCTATGTGACACGCGATGCACATAATATACATACACCTACTGCTGCCCCTCGCTTTAAAAAGTTCTTCAGGAGCTGCAATGTGTATTATACAGTACTGTGCCCCCAGCTGCTGCAGAACATCATAATACACACCTCAGATGCTGCAGATCTTCTTTATGAAGAGGAGGAGTTTGCTTCCAAATCAATCAGTGGTGGACCGGAATCTCCCCATAAAGGTGGTTTTACATGGGCAGACTTTCTGCCTGTGAGGCCTCATTCACAAGACCGTAACCATGATCCGCAATTACAGATCAAAATACAGATCCATTAATTTCATAGAAATGACCCGTAAAAAATAGGACATGTCCTAAACTTTATAATGGGAGCGCGGGTGACAGTCTGCGGCCGTCCGTGCACACAGTTACGGCAGGGGGCCTACACGAGCGCTGATTGACAATAAAGCATGGTGACCGGAGGTCGTTTGCAATATAATTTGTATCTTGTCGGCAGCTGATCACGGGGAGATGCGCTGCCGACAAGTGACCACTTTTTTGAGCCGTATAAAAGATGCGATCAGTCGACAAGCGACTTTTCAATTGCTGGCTGATTGCTGCCCTGTTTACACAGGTCAATGATTGGGAACATGCGCTCGTTGGCTCGAACATTGACCCGTGCAAAAGGGCCTTTACTCTTCAAAAAAGAGGTTCTGCAACAGCTGAGGTGTGTGTTCTAAGGAATAATTCCTCTCCCACACTGGAAATTCTAAATAATATACAGGCCATGGGACTCATAATTTAGAATAATGAATTTCTTTACCCTAACCATTAAATCCACACGGGAATTTCAGTGTAAAATTCTGAACGTATGAATGGGGCCTTAATAACTACCCCAGTGTCCTGATCCCCCCCCCCTCCCCCTCTTCCCCCGGAGGCACCGTTTTGTAGCTGGAACAATCATCAGCAGATGAACATGATGATTATGGGTCTTGATCAGCGCAGTTGATAATAGAATAGTTTGGAAGAGTCTTGGGGGAGGGGGGACTGTTGTAAAAATAGCACAAAAATTCCCGATCATTCATTTTTTATTTCCTTAATGCACTACAGCGGATTGAATCTTTCCGGGAGCAAGGCCGGGTCTCCTAGCACCAGCGGCTCAGTGAGGGGTTATCCATGGACCTAATGTACACAAGTCATGTCACTCTAATTACTGCGTCGTTTTCTAAGGCTACATTCACACAAAAAAATGGCCATTAAAAACTGATCAACTGTCAGTTTTGCATCAGTGTGTCTCCAAATTTTCATCCATTTCCAGTCTGTCTGTCTGTTTTTTTTTGTTTTTTTTTAAATCAATCCAATTTTATTAACACGAACAATAAGACATTGACAGTCCTACATCATTTGTATCAACATCATATACAATAATTCCAGCATGACAGAAAGAAAAAAAAACATTTCCATACCCCCCCTCCCCCCCCCCCCCCCAACCCCAGCACAGCCCCCAATAGTATCTCTAACACTAACACTCTGCCCGTCTGTTTTTAATGGGAGATTGTCATCCGTTCTTCAGGGCCAATAAAATAAATAAATAAATAAATGGATTTCATTTGTCTGGTGATTTCAGGGGGGTGGGACAAAAAAAACTTCAGTGCCAGTGTAGATAGTGCTGCAATGTTCCTGTAGATAGTCTCACAGTGCCCACTGTAGATAATGCCCACACAGTGCCCATTGTAGATAGTGCCACATTGCCTACATAGTACCACAGTGCCCATGTAGATAGTGCCACACCCCTCCCCTGTAGATAGTGCCACTGTAGGAGTCCTCATAGACTGAGCCCCTGGTGTCTCTGTCCATATATGGACAGAGACATCAGGAGAGCTGTATCCCCTGTTAGAACTGTCCATATATGGATAGTGACGCCGGGGGTTTCTCCAGGAGCGGGGTCTGGCTGCCGGGGATTCGGCTTCTTCAGGGGGCTACAATGGTGTGCCATCTTCAGGCAGGGGGTGTTATCTAGATGGAGGGGTGTTAGCTACAGGGCTGAAGTCCCCGGCTAGAGATCTTGCAATGCTCTGGCTGGGGATTCCATTGTTGAAAGCCCGACATCAGTGTCCTTCTATGTACAGTAATGTCAAGGGCTTCCTCGGGCTCAAAGTAGCGGTGTGTGCGTGGAGTCCTCGGCCAGGATCAGTTTTTACCGGCCGTTACAAGGATGGTTGCCTAAAATCCAGCTGGTAAAAACTGATCCATTGATTTCTATGGTAGCCGTCTGGCCTTGAAAACAGCAGAAGATGGGACATGTCCTATTTTTTGACGGCCAATATTTACGGCTTGTTAAAAAAATGGCCCTGTGAATACACCCATAGAACTTCATTGTTCTTGTGAATGTAGCCTAAGGGAGAAAAATTATTTTGCTGCTGTTGAATTGTAAAGTCATTATAGTCACATGTATTACTGGCCCGACGACCATTGTACCAAATAATCCACATTATATGTCATTTACACTGACGTTACTGCTTGTGTTGTACCAGGAATTCCTTTATGTACATAGGGCTAGATTCAGGGGTCGTCTCCTTTAAAAAACGTATTTCCATATTCCCTCTAAGACCATGTTCACACGTGACTGTATTTGCTGTGCTGAAAGCTCCACGGCAACTTATAGTACAATGTAGGTGACCAATTATAAATCAGTCTGCGGTGTAGTTAATACTTATGGGTTTACTACGGACGGTCACAGATTTCTAATTCTTCAGTAAAACTTAAAGTAAATGTTTGCCCTTAAATATTATTTTTGTGTTTTTTAAATCTAAATAGGTTAAATAGTCTACGCTGCTTTATTAGGCTGTGTTCACACAGAGTTTTTTTGCAGGAGGAAAATTCCTCCTGCAAAAACTGCTCCAGACGTTTTTTTTGCACCGTGGTTTGACAAAAACTTGTCGAGGCGTTTTTTTCCTCTTTCTGACTGATTGAAATGTGGTTTTGGAGGCCTCAAGATGGGTTATGTCGCTTCTATTTACCGCGACGCGTTTTTTTTTTACTCGCGGTAAAAAAACTCGTCCAACTCCCATTGAAATCAATGGGAGGCATTTTCGGGCGGTTTTTGATGAGTTTTGCAGTGCGGTTTCCACGTCAAAAAACTCAGTGTGAACAGGGCCTTAAGTGTAAGGCCTCATGCACACGACCGTAGCCATGTGCACGGCTGTGATTTCCATGGAGTGACAGCCGCGAGCCGCCCGCAAATCATGGGCTGTGCACATGGTCGCGGCCATTATTTTCAATGAGCCCGGACCACGGTCGTGTGCATGGCCCTATAGGAATGAATGGGGCCGCATTTCTCCTGTGGATTTTCGGGGGAATTGCAGCCGCATAAGCACGTTTGTGTGCATGGGGCCTAAAGGTCAATGCACATGATGCGTATTGGCACGTGTATTTGCATGCGGCAAAACCGCAGCGTAATACAGTACCAGCATTCCAGGTAACCTCATGTCCACGCTGTGGTACTTTTTAGGACATAAATTGACCCGCAGTGCGTCTGTCAATTTATCTCGCGATTCCGCTTGTGAATTCTATCCCTGTAGTTCTGAAATACGCAGCAAAACTTAAAAACCGGACCGAAAAACGCATTAAATAAACACACCTTCAGGTGTTTGTTTTTTTCCTGTGAATCTCTTGCGGTTTTGCTGTGTATTTTCCGCAGTAAAATACGCAACGTGTGCATGTAGCCTAATTCTGATACAGAGCTCCTAATTTCCTGCATAGTTCTAGATCTAAAAGATAACAATCTGGTTGCCGGCCTGCAACCGCCACTAGGGGGCAACTGTAGACAATCCTGTGGATAGGTGAGGAGTGTCGATTCTGGGAATACCCCTTTAAAAAGCTGTTTCTGCACCTCCTTCCTCCTATCTGTATGCACATAATGAATCCTGAATGTTTCTTGTGATAGATACGACGCTGGTAAGGATGGATTCATAGATCTCATGGAGCTGAAGCGGATGATGGAGAAGCTCGGAGCTCCGCAAACTCACCTGGGCCTTAAGGACATGATTAAAGAAGTGGATGAAGACTTTGATGGAAAACTGAGCTACAGGGAGGTGAGTCGGTGCCGCCGCCCCCGGCGGCAGCATCAGCATCACTGATCCACACTAACTGCACGGAAGCAGATAGCAGAGTTACTGCCAAAATCAATCACACTGATGACTCGTGGGGGGTTATTTAGAGTAGATGATCATGCAGCATCCTGGGAGATTTCATAGACAAGGCTTCGGGGGACATCACTCCCAGCAGCTGAAGTTATGCTGGAAATCCAGATCTGAGTCCTATGAAATATGCAGCAGACTTCTCCATTCATTGATTCTTTTATCACAGCTGTCAGTAGTGCAATGACTGGGGGGCTGTGATTGTCTTAAGAATTATTATTTATATAGCGCCAACATATTACGCAGCACTTTACAGTTTAGAGGGAACATAAACAGACAATATCAGACATTACATAGTGACGAAGCTAATTTACAATTCAGACAGGAGGATTGAGGACCAAGAGCTTACAATCTATGAGGAAATAAGGGAGACACAAAGTGTGTAAGTCTTAGTTCTGTACTATGGTCCTCCATCTTTTATACACATGTGTGGTACATAAAGCTGCATGAGCGGTCACCAGCCAGTGTCAGTGTATGACGGACATGAAATACAGTACGGTGCAAGGAGTGTGAGGGAATCTTATTCTGATGACTAATGGGGCCAAGGAAAGGAGTCCGATCAGGGAATGTTATAGGCCGGTCTAAAAAGATGTGTTTTCAGGGCACATTTAAAACTGGATATCGGGAATTAATTGTCCAGAATAGCGCATTCCAGAAGACGGGTGCAGCACGAGAAAAATCTTTGAGACGGGAGTGGGAGGTTCAGATTATGGAGGATTTTAATCTAAGGTCGTTAGTACGTGGAGCGTGAGTAGGCTGGTAGACAGAGGTGAGAGAGGAGATGTAAGGAGGTGCAGCACTGGGGAGAGCTTTGTGGGTGAGAGTAATATGTTTCAATTTAATTCTGAAGGGGATGGGCAACCAGTGCAGTGACTGGCACGGATTAGAGGCGTTGGTGGAGCGGTTGGTCAGAAAGATGAGCCTGGCTGCTGCATTAAGGATAGATTGGAGAGGGGAGAGTTTAGTGAGAGGAAGACCGACTAATAATGAGTTGAGGCTGGGTTCACATGACCTATTTTCAGGCGTAAACGAGGCATATTATGCCTCGATTTACGCCTGAAAATACGGCGGCAAACATCTGCCCATTCATTTGAATGGGTTTGCCGACGCACTGTGAAAACAGCTCCAATAACGGACATGAAAAAACGTGAGTTGCTCAAAAAACGTCTTCTCCTGGCTGGAGGTAATGTGTATTCATTATCAGGACACTGCAGTAATGTTATAGTGTATGTGGCTGCACATAGTGATATAGCTATATCGCTAGTGCAGTGTAAATGAATGGAGAGAAGTGTATGACGCTGATTGGTCACTGATTGGTCAGCGTCATACACTCCTCTGTACAACGCCCACTTGGTCTAAAGTAAAATACGCCCACTTGGGCATTAAGAAACTCATTAGCATAAATCTAAAAATCACTCAAAGTGGTAAAAATAGTTATTTGAAATAAAAAGCATTACTGTCACCTACATTACAGCGCCGATCTTCTTATGTAGGAGACAGGACACTTATAATGTGGTGACAGAGCCTCTTTAAGGATAGAAACTGAGAGGCAGATGAGGAGATTGTGTTATCAATGGGGATGTGAAGTCAGCCATGATGAGTGGGTGTTTCTGAGGATAGAAATTGTGGAAGCCGGGCAGCAAAATGATCCAGGAATGGGGGTGTGGGGGGGAGAGAGAGCCCGGGGGGTGGTAGACAAATGCCACTCTGAGGGTGAAAGAGTCTGAGGGAGTGGAGGGGAATGTGAGTGAGAGGACCGGGGGAATGAGCTGGAAAGTGCAGTGTGGTAAGAGAAGTCTACCTACTCCTCCCCCCCTGCCTGTTCTCAGGTCTGGGGGTATGAGAGAAGTGGAGACCACCATGAGATAGGGCAGCAGGAGAAGCAGTGTCAGCCCGGTGTAGCCATGTGTCTCGAAGAGGCTGAAGTTTGAGAGAGTTGGCAAGGAATATGTTGTGACTAAAGTTGTTTTTTGTCCATGGACCGGCAATTCCAGAGAGCACAGGTTAAAGAGCCAGGAGAAGACATCCCCGAAAAATGGTTGTGCTTTTTGGGATTTCTATATGTGGCAGGTAAGGGGTTGAGCTTGGGAGGAGCAGGGTTGGGAGAGATGTTCCCTGCAGCGAGTAGCAGGAGAATGGAGAGAGACATTAGCTGGTTGTGGTGTTTGTGCTGGACCTTTGTGTTCTAGGAGTGGGATCTGATGGTTTATGGTGATAGAGTAAAGTGAATAGTGCATGGGAGTGGGAAGGTGATGGGGATGTATGTTGTCCGATGTTTCCCTGGTGTGGAATGGCTTGTTTAGTTTCTGAAAACGGCACCAGTTCCCCCAGCTGACCGTGTTGGCCTAAAGGTAGTGGTTGTTTCCTGAGCGTAATGTCTGTTCTTTGCATGTCCAGTTTGAGGGTGGTCGTTTTGGCTGGTCAACTTACCTGTCCCCTGCCAGGCTAACTGCCGTGGTTAACTGCCAGGACACTTTGTCAAAATGACACTTATGCACACATGACTCCTGCCCAAGTGCCTTCCCCATATGCTACATCTACAGATATAGGGGAGGAGAAACAAATCACTAGACTCAATTAACCTCCTTCAGCTGATAATCAAACACACACCCGCCGCTGAAATCGCCCGATTCAGATATCTGCGATGGATTTTTCAGTCAAAGTTCAACAGCGTACCCGAACGCCTCTTGCATACGGGAAAGAAATGCAGTGGAATTTTGGAATGGCAAGTCCGCTAAATTTCCCTCCTGTCTGCAGGGCGCCTAAGACTGAATCATATCATTATAAGGCCTTATAATATAATGTTGGGAAATTCCACTGCATTTATATGCAAGATAAATGGACTTGCAGCTGATTGAGGGACCGCACCGCAGGTCAATTTCCGCATCTGTTTTCGGGCCAGGAGGCCTAATCCACTTTTCCCTGGAGATGGTCTGTCCTATGTTGTGTGTAATAATCCTGCAGCTTGATCAGGAATTTTAGGGGGAAGATCTGATTTTCCGTGCCGCATAGTGGTGGTGGGGTCTCGATCTGTCCATCATAGACATAGAAAAGCATGTGGAAAATTCGGTGCCGATTTTTTTTGGGTTTCCTCTCTAATGGGGTCAGAGCTTTATTTTTTAGATCAAAATCATCTGCTTAGACAGATTTCAAAGGGAAATGTAGGGGGTAGTTTACTGCTGTGCATTGAACTCTATAATATAGTATTCAGTAAACTCCCTCTAGTGGTGGTTGCAAAACTTTAAGAGTTTTTTTGATGGATACGCGAATTTTGACGCTTTGTTGCCCATTACTTCATGTGTTTTTAGCCTCCTATTGAATTCGATAAAATACACAAGTAAAATGTGTCAATAATTGACTTTTTTTTTTAAATAATTTTTTTTTTTTTACCCAGCTCAGTATTACACATGTGATATATATATATATATATATATATATATACACACACACAAAAAAAGGGGTGCCGTATGCAGTAATCCAAAGTTAATGGGTTTGTTCACTTTTTTTTTTTTATTTTCCACACAGGCTGACGGTGCAGAGAAATCGCATCATGCGCTACTGTGGTCAGATTGTCGCCCCTTTCAAGTCAATAGGTCCATACAAATTTTTCACTAATCTTGACAGCACACGGACAGCGGTATAGTGGGGTCAGTTTTTCACAGATGGGTTGCTAGGAGACACTGAAAAAAAAGCAGAAAGTTAAATTTGACAGATGTAAAAAAAACAACTGATGAACATTGATGCAACACATGTTAAACGGACAGACGCAACACACTCTTAACGGATGATACATCAGTGGTTGTCAAACGCAGACTAGTTTTACAATGCTCGTCTAAATACAGCCTAAGGGCTGGTTCACACTCCATTTTTTGCCACTGAAAATGCCCAAAAAAACTGCCGAAATTGCCTCCCACTGATTTCAATGGGAGGCGGAGGCGTTTTTCCCACGAGCGGAAAAAAAGCTTGTGGTGAAAAGTCATGTCCTTTCTTCAGGTGTTTCCATCTCTGACCTCACATTGACCTCAATGGGAGGCAGAGAAAGCGGTTTTCGCTGCGGTTTTTTGCCTGCGGCTCTCAATGGCCGCAGCAAATAGAGTGCAGGTGGGTGAAAATCTGCCTCAAAATGCCTTCAGGAATTTTGAAGCAGATTTTGAGTTGACAGCGTTATTTGACCTTTTTTTCTTTTTCTAAGCAGTTGAAGCGAATGCAAAAGACGCAGTTAAAAAAAGCACCAAACGAGCACAGCAGGAATTTTCTGTTTCCTATTATTTTCAATTGGTCTTCAAGTGGTTTCCACCTCTGAGTTTCATCAGCCCGCCACTCACAAGACTCCCCCTGATAGGTAGCGCCACACAGCCCACAGTCCCATTGTAGATAGCGCCAGTGCAGCTCCCAGGAGAGGAATCCCCCTGTGGCTGGGGATTCCACTCCACTTGATGTCTCTGTCCCTATATGGACAGTGACATCAGGGGCAACTCTTGAAGCGGGATCCCCGATCTGCTGCTCTGTGTTGTGGCTGAAGCCTGTGATTTCCGACCATAAAAGAAGAAGAAAACTGCGTAGTACGCTGGTTCTGTAAGCCTCAAAACTGAATGGCCGTTGTGCACTCAGCGTAACTCACATGCTGCGCTGCTTCAGTAACTGCCATTCACTACTATGGGACTTACGGGAACAGTAACTCAGTGAGCTGCGCTGTTTTCGTAACGCCCGACCGTAAAGTCAGAAAGTGACTGGGAGGCAGCGGGAGCAGAAGGTAGAACAGGGATTAGGGGGCCCCGTCCCAGAGGTGGGACCCGCATTCATCTGACATATCATCTGGATATGTCATAAAGGGGTTTTCTCACCAGGGCCATTTGAAATGTTTTACAATTGTATATTTTGTGACAATTAAGAAGATATAATTTATGTATTTCTAATGTTTTATGACTTATTTTCTAAAAGCTCATTTTAATTAAAAAGAATAAACGTGATATTTTTAAACATTTAACCTTTATTTTTTTTTTACATAACTATGTATTCCAATGCATTACTGCCGGGGCCTCTGGACAGCCCTGGGGGCCTTTGTTAGGCCGAGGGCTGCCCTTTCAAACAATATTCTCCAGCGATCAGAAAACAGAGCGCTCCCCGACTATATCTAGTGATGCCGCGATCAATAAACACCAACACCACAAGGGTTAACCCCTTAATGACCAGCCTATTTTAGACGTTAATGACCAGGCTATTTTTTACATTTTTCCATCGTCGCATTCCAAGAGCTATAACTTTTTTTATTTTTGCGTCGACATAGCTGTACAAGTTCTTGTTTTTTGCGGGAAAAGTTGTATTTTTTAATACCACCGTTTTGAGGTACATATTTATTGATTAACTTTTAATAACTTATTTTGGGGGGGGGATAGAAAAAAATCTGACATTTCGCCACTCTTTTTTGCGTCCTAAATCTACGCCATTTACCGTGTGGTATAAATAACACAATAACTTTATTCAGCGGGTTGTTACGATTGCAACGATACCAAATTTGTACAGTTTTTGTATGTTTTACTACTTTTACACAGTAAAAACGCTTTTTTTTTCAAAATTATTTGTTTTTGTGTCTCCATATTTGAAGAGTCGTAACGTTTTTATTTTTTTGGTCGATGCGGTTGTATGAGGGCTTTTTTTTTTTTTGCGGGAAGACTTGTAGTTTTTATTGGTACCGTGTCGGAGTAGATGCGACTTTTTGATCACTTTTTATCACATTTTTTTAAAGTCAGTATTCACAGAAAACAGCAATTTTTCCGTCGTTTTTTCTTACAATTTTTTTACGCCATTCACCGTGTGGCTTAAAGAGGCTCTGTCACCAGATTTTGCAACCCCTATCTGCTATTGCAGCAGATAGGCGCCGCAATGTAGATTACAGTAAAGTTTTTATTTTTTAAAAACGAGCATTTTTGGCCAAGTTATGACCATTTTTGTAGTTATGCAAATGAGGCTTGCAAAAGTCCAAGTGGGCGTGTTTAAAGTAAAAGTACAACTGGGCGTGTATTATGTGCGTACATCGGGGCGTTTTTAATACTTTTACTAGCTGGGCGCTCTGAAGAGAAGTATCATCCACTTCTCTTCAGAACGCCCAGCTTCTGACAGTGCAGACACAGCCGTGTTCTCGAGAGATCACGCTGTGACGTCACTCACAGGTCCTGCATCGTGTCGGCCACATCGGCGCCAGAGGCTACAGTTGATTCTGCAGCAGCATCAGCGTTTGCAGGTAAGATCGACTTACCTGCAAACGCTGATGCTGCTGCAGAATCAACTGTAGCCTCTGGCGCCGATGTGGCCGACACGATGCAGGACCTGTGAGTGACGTCACAGCGTGATCTCTCGAGAACACGGCTGTGTCTGCACTGTCAGAAGCTGGGCGTTCTGAAGAGAAGTGGATGATACTTCTCATCAGAGCGCCCAGCTAGTAAAAGTATTAAAAACGCCCCGATGTACGCACATAATACACACCCACTTGGACTTTTGCAAGCCTCATTTGCATAACTACAAAAATGGTCATAACTTGGCCAAAAATGCTCGTTTTTTAAAAATAAAAACGTTACTGTAATCTACATTGCGGCGCCTATCTGCTGCAATAGCAGATAGGGGTTGCAAAATCTGGTGACAGAGCCTCTTTAAGTACTGTAATAGATTTATAGTCGGGGTAGTTACGGACGCGGCGATACCAAATATGTGTAACTTTTTAACTTTTTTTTAAAATAATAAAGCATTTTGTAAGGGGAAAAAGTGGGTTTTTCATTTTTTTTTAACTTTATTAAACTTTTTTTTTTACTAGTCCCATTAGGGGACTTCACTATGCGATAATCCGATCGCATTTATAATACACTGCAATACTTCTGTATTGCAGTGTATTATGCCTGTCCGTTTAAAACGGACAGGCATCTGCTAGGTCATGCCTGCGGCATGATCTAGCAGGCATTCACTACAGGCAGAGCTGGGGGCCTTTATTAGGCCCCCGGCTGCCATTGGAGATACAGACACTCGGCTATCGTATCGCCGGGTGTCAGTGGGATGAGATGGAGCTCCCTCCCTCTCTCCAAAACCACTCAGATGCGGTGCACGCTATTGTGCAATTCATCTGAGGGGTTAAACGGGTGAGATCGATACGAATATCGATCTCACCCGGCAGAACAGGGACGCCCTTTGGCAGCTGAGAGCAGGAAGATTTGACCGCTCCCTGCTCTGTTTACTTATTCCGATGCCGCAACGTAAAAAGTCTATGGCATCGGAATAAGGCCCGTTCGTGGCCGCCGTAAAAACACTATGGGCCGGTCACTAATGGGTTAAACAGCTGGAATCCGTTTTCTCCAATCACCGCCGTGTTCTCGCAATCACAGCGCTGTGCGTTTACTGCCGGTTACACCAAGGGGTTAGAAGTAGCCACAGCAGCTCATGTCTCACTATCACTCCAGTATAACGGGGGTGAGTGGCCGCAGCCAGGGGAAGCATCGGATGATATTATTGTCCTAATATCTTATTTTTCTTCTAGATTTGCCTTCCTACATTGTATATTTAATACATTGTTGTTTTTTTCCTCTCTTTAAAGTTCCTTTTAATTTTCCGTAAAGCCGCGGCGGGGGAGCTGGAAGAGGACAGCGGGCTGCACGCTCTCGCGCGACTGTCTGAAATCGATGTTTCCATTGAGGGCGTGAAAGGAGCGAAGAGTTTCTTTGAAGCAAAGGTAAAACTGGTTTAGAAGAGGTCAACTTATAGAAGGGGCATGTAGGGAGAGCTAAAAAACTGTTCTACTAAAAAGACAGTGTGGCACATATCAGCCAATCAGTCCAGCAGAAGTTGGTTTTTTTCCCCCCTCGAGCTGGTTTAAGAAATAACAAAGGCAAGACTGACACGGTTTGTTTAAACAGGCACCACTCTTAGGCTGGATTCACACGATCGTGGCGTTTTTGCGGACGCAAAAACGCGGCGTTTTGCGCGCGCAAAAACCACTTGACAGCTGCGTGTGTCATCCGTGTATGATGCGCGGCTGCGTGATTTTCGCGCAGCCGCCATCCTAGAGATGAGGCTAGTCTACGTCAGTCACTGTCCAGGGTGCTGAAAGAGTTAACTGATCGGCAGTAACTCTTTCAGCACCCTCGACAGTGAATTCCGATCACCATATCGAGCAACCTGTTAAAAAAAAAAAAAAAAAAAAAAGAGGTTCGTACTTACCAAGAACTTCCCGGCCGTTGCCTTGGTGACGCGCCTCTCGACATCGGGCCCCACCTCCCTGGATGACGCGGCAGTCCATGTGACCGCTGCAGCCTGTGCTTGGCTTGTGATTGGCTGTAGCTGTCACTTGGACTGAATTGTCATCCCGGGAGGTCAGACTGGAGGAAGAAGCTGGGAGTTATCGGTAAGTCAGAACTTATTTTTTTTTTTTTTTTTACACGTTCATGTATATTGGGATTGGAAGTCACTGTCTAGGGTGCTGAAACAGTTTAACTCTTTCAGCACCCTGGACAGTGACTATCTCCTGACGTCGCGTACCGGAAATTTTTTTGCCGAGTTCGGCCGAACCCGGTGAAGTTCGGTTCGGTTGTCCGGGTTCGCTGTTCTCAAAGACACTCCGTTTGGATGTTTGTAAACAGAAAAGCACGTGGTGCTTTTCTGTTTACATTCATCCTTTTGACAGCTCTTGCGCGAATCACGCAGTTCGCACGGTAGTGCTTCCTTGCGGCATGCGTGGTTTTCACGCACCCATTGACTTCAATGGGTGCGTGATGCGCGAAAAATGCCGAAAGAACGGACATGTCGTGACTTTTTTTCAGCGGACTCACGCTGAGCAAAAATCACGGACATGTCTGCACGGCCCCATAGACAAATATAGGTCCGTGCAACGTGCGTGCAAATCACACGCGTTGCACGGACGTTTTTCCCGTTAGTCTGAATAAAGCCTTAGACTGAATTCTGCAAAGATACAGAAGGTCTTGTCAAACTTATCTGAAGTGTCCTATCACATTTATAGAAATATAAATATATCAGGAACATCAATATTAAAGGTGTATTCGTTTTCGCAAAAAGGTTACCGATGGTATAATGAAATGGTATACAATTTTCCAATATACATTCTGTATCAATTTCTAATGGTTGTCAGGATCTCTGCTTGCTGTCGTTCAATAGAAACCTTAATTATTTACTTTGCGCAAATAAAAATCTGTCCTGGTCATGTGATGGACACAGGTGCACGGCTCGCTACAGTACAGTTATCAGAGCTCTATCTTGCATGAACCTGTGTCCATCACATGACCAGGACAGATTTTTATTTGCTCAAAGTAAATAATGAAGTGTTCTATTGAATGACAGCAAGCAGAGATCTTGACAACCATTAGAAATTGATACAGATAGTATAACCTTACCATATGCAAAAAAAATAAAGTTTCTTCAAACCGGAACGTCCCTTTTAAAACAAATTCATCGTACAGACCACACTATTGATACTTGACGTAAGTGACGTCACAGCCACCAAAAGGGAGTATGGAGCGGGCCCACAGGTAGAGCCCGCTCCATACTCATACTTTTTCTCTGATCCCGGCCGTTTAAACACCTAGATGCTGCGGTCACTATTAATTACGGCATCTTTAGAAAGAGGGGGCCATTCTCTTGCTACGGCATTAATTCTGCACCGCAGGTCAAGTTATTAACGTTTATGCTGCGCTATGTTTTCCGCAGCGTGGGCATGAGATTTACTAAATCTCACCCACTTTTATGGTACTGTAAACTCTGCAGAATTTCCGCACAGAATTCCGTTGTGGAAAATTCCGCAGTGTTTACATTACGTGGGAACCCGGCCTTAGGGTAAAGTTTTCTTTACAACTGGTTTCCGAAAATGTTGAACCTGCAAGATGCAACGCAAGTTAAATCAATGTTATTTCAGACATGGATAAATAATAAAATCCCATCCCGTCAGCGCAGGTTCAGTTTTTACAACACTATACTGGGAACATTCTTCTACTATATTTGGTGTTGGCTTCTTATAAATATATACATTAGAAAAGGCTCACGCCATCTCAATCTGCGGCCGCTTGTCTAAAAAACCCCCCGTCTACAACTTAGTATTTGTTTTTTCTGTTTTTCTGCTGCACAGGTACAGGCCATGAATCACGGCAGCCGATTCGAGCAAGAAATCAAAGCCGAACAAGAGGAAAAGAAGAGACAAGCGGAAGACAAGGAACAGAGGAAGGCGGCGTTCAAAGAGCTGCAGTCCACCTTCAAGCCATAGAAACAGAGCAGAGTATTTTCATAGCATGCAGAGAGAGAAATAGAGAGAGATATATATATATACACAGATATATATATAACGCAGGGTGTGCAGACTCTTGTTCTTCCGCTGTTGCTGGATTACAACTCCTAGCATGTTCTACCAGCCAATGGCTGCATAAAGTGGTTCATCAATAACTGAAGATCTAAGATTGGACGTTCCTGCTGTTAAATATTTGCAAAAAGATTATCTAATTTATTGCTTAAGGTTGGATGGACCAATAAAGTGAATCATTTTACTAGTGATTTCCATTTTTATGTTGCAGACACAGTATTTTTTTACATCATAATATCCCTGTTTTATTGTGAAATGTGTAAATAAAAAATTATCATGGCTACTACGTGACGGGGGGTCTATTTGAGTCGCACTTTTAATGGAAAATAACGCAGATAATTCACACAGTGTGACCATCCGTGGCAATAATCTCTCCACCCACAACGTTCATTTAATCCAGCACAAAAGAGAGAACCAAATAATAGTCTCCTCATAGGCACCGCACTTTGAACATACTTTCCAGAAATCAATAGTACAAGCGAATATAAAACTTTTTTCTCTAATATTATATATTACAATGCCTCTTTTTTCCTCAGAGGGGAAACCTGCAGGATACAAGTCCTATAATAACGAGATCTAGTGTCATTCCTCATGTACATACACGACAGCTTATTCGGAAATGACAGGTACGCTTCGAATACAACATTGTCATTTAGTGTTTGTATTATATTGGGATGCCTTCCTTGAACTCTTTAAGAATCCGGAATATTTGATAATCAGGTCTCAATGACAGATTCACCCCTTCCCGATATTTGACATAACTGTCCGTCACGGTTGGGAAGGGGGGAGTACGGAGTGGGCTCACAGGCTGAGCCCGTTATATAATCAGCAGGTGTTGGCTTTGTGTTACAGCCGAAACGTCACTGTAATGTCTGGGAGTGGAGACTAATACAATTCCTGTTTAAACTGCTTAGATGTCAATAGCCCCCAAAGAATCTACACTGTTAGACACAATTGCCGTGTGTCGATAGACCTATGGGACTTTATTAGGACCCCAGGCTGCAATAATAACTCCTCTGTGTGTTCCCATTAAGGGGAAGAACCTGTCAGCAGTATGGACACCTCAAAACTGCTGAAAGAGATATAGGGGAAGCCAATTTGTACACTTTTTTTTCATGACCGAGAAACTGACGTCCGATTCGCCCGGCACAGCAGTCGCAAGTGCCGATCTGGGTGACCGCTTTGGCAGCCAGTCAGAGCACTAAAGCAGTCTCTGAAAGCAGAGGGGCGGGGCAGTGCAGGAGCGCTTGCACATCAAGTCCTGCCTAAGTTGCGCTTCCGGTCGGCAAGCTGGGGTATTAAAACATAGTTTTATTAGTCATGCAATTGCGCCCTCCCCTTTATTGGTTTG
This sequence comes from Rhinoderma darwinii, assembly GCF_050947455.1. Classification (NCBI taxonomy): domain Eukaryota; kingdom Metazoa; phylum Chordata; class Amphibia; order Anura; family Rhinodermatidae; genus Rhinoderma; species Rhinoderma darwinii. The sequence goes on from NC_134696.1 coordinate 24,829,968, forward strand.
AACCTCAAAACTGCTGACAGGGTACCTTTAATAGGAGCCAGTAAAAATCCCAATACATAGGTATTGTACCAGCGATGAAACAAATGCTCCACTAGGGGGACTTAAAAATAAATAAAGTTAAGTAACGTAAAAAAGAAGTTAAGCTAATTGGTATGGTCTCGTCCGTAAAAGTCTGAACTATTATAATATAACCTTTATTCTACATTTATTTATTCTCTATTAAAACCGCCAAACTTTCTGGTTTTGGTCACCTTACCCGCCAAATAAAAAGTGATCAACAAGGTCGTCCCGCAAAAAACAAATCCTCACACCGCTCTATAGACAGAAAAATAAAAAAAAAGTTATGGCTCTCAGGATATGGCGACAAATTTTTTATTAATTTTTTTTCTTTGTAAACTTAGTACGTATAGAAAATACATAAATTTGGTATCGCCGTAATTATATTGACCTTCGGAATAAACACGTCAAATTTACCGCACGGTGAACGGCATAAAAACAAAATCCAGAAAACAATGGAGAGTTTTTTTCTCATTCCCCCCACAAATATTTTTTTTGTTTGCAGTTTTCCAGTGCAATATATGGTACAATAAATGGTGCTATCAAAGGCCTAGAAATCCCACCCGCACAAAACAATCCCTCATGCCGCTATGCCAATGGAAACATACAAACGTAATGGCTTGAAAAGGCGGAAAGGAAAAATGGCTGCGGCGCCAAAGAGTAACTAAAGAATGACATAGTGATCCATATTTGTAGCTGAATCCATGGATTATGTGTTCTCTATAATCCAGCACTTAAAATTGCTGTAAATGACTATTTACACGTTTTAGCAAATATTAGATCAATGTTAACAAAAAAAAATTTAAATGTCACTTATGATGATAAACCTTCATTCACACACATTGAACACATGAAAATATCTTAAAACGGATCTCGTTTCACATTAAATTGAGCATGTAGACCATACACACTATCCTAGTAAAGAGGCAGGTATGTGCGAACCTGGAGAATGACGTCACCGTTCATCTGACCCCCCCCTCCCCCCTTATAGAGGAGACCGCTGACATCTAATATTAGGCGTCAGCGCAGGCTCCGGAGGGGTTTTCAGACAATCGCTTACATTAAAGGGGTTTCCCAATCAGGGACGTTTGACATATCCATAGGATATATCGTGTGTCCGATAGATGCGGGTCCCACACCTATCTCTAGAACGGGGCCCCCCTAAACTCCCTTAATGTTTCATGGGGGGAAGCAGTAGACTAAAGTCACGGGGACACAGTCACTATCGGCTTTTTGCAGCTACAACAATTTTCACAAATAAAATGTCAGTCCCGAATATAAAACTTCAGTCCCTGACAAACGAAAAGCGAACCTCCGACTGGTCACTTTAAACATGCCCACATGGACCTTTACATCACAATACATATTAAACAAAAAGTTTTGAACAACCAGATTCTGACAATATTTCCAGCCAATCCACAAAAAATACATCAGAACAGTATGAACCAGTTTCCACTTACCTACGAGTAACGTTTCCCCGTTTCCAGGTATCTCTACAATCCGGTTCTATTCTCTGTTGCAATTGCTGGTCATCTTCACATCTTCAAGTCAATGGAAAGTTCTGGTGGGCGGAGCATTGACAACTCTGGTGGATTTGAAACCATTTCTTTTCAGAGGAGCAGAAGTAGTAAAAGCAGCGGAGCTTCAGGTTAATCCTATCAGATTGGGAGAAAACCTATCTTTCATAATTTAGTTGACTATGAAAATAGTAGCAACACTTCCCACGATGTCCTCCTCTTGTTCACTATTAATGTTATTCATTTACAAATTGCAGTCCAAAAAGGTGAAAGAAAAAACAAAAAAATTCTCAGGTTTTTCCCCAAAGTCACTTATTTTATCGCCCCCTCCTCAGACTATGCGGACGATGTGAGCAACAGGTTTAAAGCAGATCTGTCATGAGACTATGATGCCCTATATAAAGGACAGCCCAGTATGGGAACAGGTGCACTCTCATATTAGCCAAAACGGCACTAAAAAAATATTGTGCCGTTAGGCTAATAGAAGCGTTCAAAGAATACACCGGACTCATAGTAGGTCTGGTGTTATCATGAAGAGGGTGCTCCCTCTGTCCCTATCGGCAGTGATTGACAGGCTGCTGGCAATCACCGCAGAGAGAGGCGGGAGCAGCGGTAAAACTGGATTATAAAGAGCCTCTCTGTGAAGGACCTGTCCTGTCCCATAATACACAGGAAACCCATTGATTTGAATGAACACTGTGTAATGCTTAATTACCCCTGTGGTGGCGCTGCAGGGAAATTTAACACTTGCAGCCCGATTTACCCATAGATTAAAGCGGATTACGGAGTCTCCCGTTTTAGTAAAAAGAGGGCTTCAATTGCGCTACCTCTAGCTGGGAGGTAGTGTTTACCTTCATCTACTGGTGTGACAGCGAGCAAAACTATAACACACTCTTACATTTTATTCTTACTGGTCTCAAACACTTAACCAAACATGGAGGAAAACCAAACAAAGTGTAATGTCCTTTCATAAACAGTAATTTTTGGTTCTTAACCTAAATAGGGCAGCTGCTCTTCATAATAAGCCACCACTAGGGGGAGCTTACGACATACTATATTATTATTGAGTTCAATTTGAAAAGTGTATGCAGTAAGCTCCGCAAAGCGGTCAAGATTATGGAATACCCCTTCAATAGCACGCTCAAGCAAGATATACTCTTAAAAGGATTCAGCATTATTGTAAATATACATTAATGTGGTAAAAAACAAAATATAAGTATGTGAAAAATCTTACCTGAAGGACTCATTTACATAGTGTGGGTAGGTGGTCTTCTGCTGGTCTAGATATTCACCATTTCCCACAGCTGTGATATAACAACACCCCGAATCCACTGAGCTAAACTGAGATTACCATAGGGTTCAGTAAAGTCGTATAGACCAAGTTGTAGCCATAAGGATGCCAAAATGTACCCATATTATGGCCACATGAAATCTACATTACATGTATTCTTTTCAAATCTTTTGGCCATTATTGGTGGAGCTGTAAAACATGGCCTTTTTTTGTTTTTTTTCTTAAAACCGCTCCACACCTCTCCACAGGTCATGTTTGGTATTGCAGCTGTGTCCCAATGACTTCAATGAAGCTGAGCTGCAATACCAGACTCAACTCTATTTCTGGCAGAAAGTAGCCATGCCCTTCTAAACCTGCACAACCCCTTTATGAAGGCAGATGTTCTCTGTACAATATGTAGAAAATGCGGTCGCCCTATCAATCCTACGTAATAAAACTTCAGCGTAATTTTCGATACCGACGCGTGCAATACAACAGCCACATCACAGGGTATGAAGAAATTTGTTAGCATGTTTTTTTTTTATTATTATTATTTTAAGTGCCTTCCATGCATATCAGATCCGTCAGCAACAATCCCATGACACTTTTTGTAATGATACAGCACCGCAGTTTTACAAGGGTTCGTGCTGCGTCTTATTCAGCAAATGTAATAAACCGTGCAATAACAAAAAAGTATAAACATTAAAACACTGACTGTAGAACAGCAGTACGGGGAGAAGGTAGTGTCGCACAAAAAAAAAACAAAATAAAAAGAGCCAAATCCATTGTCATCACGTATATACAATATAGATATGTACATAGATCATCCTCTTAATGAACAATATCAAAATAGTCTATTCCTATTGAAATCTCCTTCCTACGACCTTGCTCTGCGCCTCGGACAGGACAATAAAATGCGTTATTTACATGAACAGAACAATGACACCGACTCACGAGGGCCACAAATACTGGGATTATACGGGTTTGCTGGAACAGATCTGGTTTCCTATACAATGATAGAGGACGGGTTGACGGGAGTAGCAGAGACAAAGATGGCGGCTTAAACCATGGTCATCAATGGGAAACAAAATTTACTTCACTTGACTTCAACAGGTGGAGACGTAGCATGTATTGGTAGATACTGTGTATGCGTATATAAGGTTGGGGGGGATGGGGACTGTATATATCCTTAGGATGGTACTGAACAGCGGGTAGGGTGAGGGGAGTATCTTATGGAAGATATTGCACAGCGGTCACGGTTGGGCAAGATTTACCATCCGCTTCTATTGGAGTGTAACGGTCACATGATGTTGCATGTATGGAGTCGCTATATAGCATTGGCCTAAGATTAGGGCTGCAGAGGTCATGTGATACACTAGTCCGACAGTCAAAAGGTTGTCTTTAAAAGGGAATGTCCACGCCCCCCCCCCCCCCCCCAAAAAAAAATCATCCTAAGGATTAGCGTTCTTTTAAAGTATGCTGTAATTGTTTTATTATTAGAAATATATTACAGGGGTTGTCCAGGAAGAGAAAATGTTGTTGTTGTTGTTTTTGTTTGTTTTTTATAGAAACAGCGCCACACTTGTCACTGGGCTGTGTTTAGTATTGCAGGTCAGTCCAATTCACTTTATTGAAGATGAGCTGCAGTACCAGAAACAGCCCACAGTGGCACAGTTTCTGGAGGAAATAAAATAGCCCCCCTTTTTTTTTTTTTTATCTAAAAAGGTCCATATTTTACATACAGCTTTATGGCAAGGTACAAGTCCTTCTAGGACTGCCCAGCGGGGGAGGGGGAGGTCTTGGAGCTTATATAATACGTATAGAAGAACCTTACAAATGCATAAATATCTTAGCTCGGGAGGAGGGGGGGGGGGGTATTTAAGAAAAACAAAACCTATCAAATGTAGAAACCCTATTAGTCAATGGCCACAAAGTCGTCACTGACGGTGATAAAGACCACCACCCACTTATCTAGGCTTCTATCTGTCCCTCCGCTGGGTGCCGTACACCCCGTTTACCCTGTGACTTTATCCGATAGTAACTGCAGGAATATTCTTATATTTTTCAGTAGACTTACTATATACCATGCCCGTACTGTATACGGGATGATCTCTAGGTTACGATTGTTTGTGCTAACCCTGTAATGCCGTTTTAAAGCGAACCTGTATTTAGGCCATGCCCCCTTTAGGGCATTTTACAGCTGAATGCTGCAGTAGAGGGAGCCTAGGAAATGGCCCTGCTAAAGTGCCCATTAAGGGGTGGCAAAACAGTGCGATCCAATGAACAGAGCCGAGAGGGGTCACATGGCACCCGACTACAACCACGACTCCTGTCTGGCCCCTTAAAGGGGTAATTCCTTAAAATGTTATAGACTATCCCTAGGATATGCCATAACATTATGATTGGTGGAGCTTGACCTGGGACCAACACCAATGCAGGGAGCAAAGGGACCTCAGTCCCTTCTTTTTTTTTTTTTAACTGCATATTGGCGCTCCAGTCCACATGCTGTGCATAGCTCCATTTAATTGGCATTTTAAGGTCATTTAGTTGGTACACTCAGGGTGTATTCACACGTGCCAACTGCAAAACCAGTGCGGTATTCAGCCATATGGCTAACAAATGCTGCAAACCTGCACCATGTGAATACCTCCTAACACCCACTAGTTCAGCATTGATGGGGCATGGAGCATAGGCCCTAATCGGATTAGGGTGACAGGTTCCCTTTAAAATAAAATGATTGATGTAAAGCAATGTATTACAGGTAACCGAAATCTAATCTACAACCGTAGCCGTCGTCACCCTACAACTCCTAGTATGTTCTGAAAAACCAGGGCATGTTGGGAGTTGATCTTGACAACAGTGAGGGTATGTGCACACGCTTAACAAAAAACGTCTGAAAATATGGAGCGGTTTTCAAGGGAAACCAGCTCCTGATTTTCAGAAGTTTTTTAAGCCACTCGCTATTTTCGCTGCGTTTTTCCGGCCGTTTTTGGAGCTGTTTTTCTATAGTCTATAAAAAACGGCTCCAGAAACGGCTGAAGAAGTGACCTGCACTTCTTTTCCGCGGCCGTTTTGAAAAACGGCCCTTCGGAACAGAACGCAGTTTTTCCCATTCAAATCAATGGGTAGATGTTTTGAGGCGTTCGGCTTCCGATTTTTCCAGACTTTTTCGGGCATTTACGGCCCGAAAATAGGCCGTGCGGACATACCCTTACAGTTTCAGACCACGGTTACAGGCCGACCACCTTATGGAGTTTTTTCTTTTCAAACCTGCTGTGCAAACGGCATATATTTCATTATTTTCTACCGTACTTATATATACAGTATGTGGTGGCTGCATCATAGACATACATCCGCTCTGCCATGATGGACACTGGGCCTCATGATCCAAACTGAGAAAAAAGCCAAAAAAAAACAACAGCCTTGTTGCCCATAGCAACCAATCAGGGATCAGCTTTCGTTTTGTAAACTGTGCTGGAAAAGTAAAAGCTGCACGGTGATTGGGCGATTGGTTGCTATGGGGCAAGAAGGCCATTTTATTGTGTTAGGCCGTCAAGATAACTCTCCCCCATTGTCCCGCGCGCCGGCTGCCCCTATATATTTATGACGGAGAATTTATCTAAAAGTCTTGATTACACGACTAGGGAATATGCCCTAAAAATGTAAACACAATGATATTGTAATGGCGATATTGCACAAGAAACAACAAAAACACAACACAGAAGTGATCAGTGACGTGTATAGACACAGGCAGTAGGGAGCAGTGACCGCCTGCGACTCACAGACACTGGGGAACTACATATCCCAACATACCATACAACCAATGGTAGCAGCTTTTGTAACGAATAGCGGATGCTGGGATTTGTAGTTCTATTGCGTATGTTGAAACACTTGAAGGAGTAATTAAAGGGATTGTACAGCATAAAAAAAAAACATGGCTGCTTTCTTACAGCAACAGCGCCACATCTGTCCACAGGTTGTGTCTGGGATTGCAGCTCAGCTTCAAGACAATGGAGCTGAGCTGCAATACCACACACAACCTGTGGACAGGTGTGGCGCTGTTTATGGACAATCCCTTTAATAAATAAGTTCACAAAAGTTTTTTCTACCAGAACAACCAATCAGATGTATATAGTTAATTTAATGACAGCTGGAATCTCATTGGTTGTTGCGGCTCCTGACGGCACTTTGTACCAATTCTTAGGCTTTATTCACACGAGCGTATTTCATGTCCGTGTGCTGTCCATTTAAATATCTGACAGCACACTGACCAATGCAATTCATTGGGGCTATTCACACGTCCGTGTTTTTTCACGGAGCGCGTGTCCGTTGCATGAAACTCACCGTGTGTCCTATTCTAGTCCGTTTTTGCGGACCACGATGCCCATTGAAGTGTGCGGTCCGTGTTTCACGCACCATTTGCTATAGAAATGCAGAGAAAGAAAAAAAGTAAAACCAGGAAGAGCTGGCAGGAGAAAAATGGAAACCACACTGATGCGACAGTCAAACATCAAAAACGGACCATTTTTTGCGGATGCAAATCAGACACGCCCGTGTGAATAAGGCATTATGAATACGCCCCAACAGGTTTACATTTTGATACAGGCAAATTTCTTGATGACAGACACCAATCCTGGTAAAGGTGGCCATAGAGATTATAGTATTCCAGCTGAGCCCCCTGATAATTGTACCGAATAGCAGTCTTAGGCCTCGTGCACATGATGCGCAGTCCGTGATTACGGCACAAGAAGGGTCATCCGCAATCAAAGACTGTGCACACACAAGAGTGCATTGAGTTTAAGGAGCCCAGACTACAAATGCGGCCCGTAAAATGACAAGTCCTATTTTTTTTTTTTGCAGTCTGGGCTCCGGGCAATGCATGGACCGTAGAAACCCCTGGCCCATAGGATGTAATGTACCCCATACCATCCGCAATCGTGGATAGCATGCGGACGCAAATGCACGGACGTGTGAGAGGGGCCATAGTGATAATTACTTCTATATAAGTGGTCTCCAACTTGAAAACCTCCAGCGGATGGGGAACTATAACTCCCAGCAGCTGGAGATCTGCGGGTTAGAGACCACTGGTCTATGGGAAGATGAAGGAAGGGGGAGATTAGTTACAACCACGGTTAGAAGAGTTATCATATCGACAATCGTACATCTGACTATGGCCACCTTACCCGTAACACAGCAGAAAAACATGGCGGACGCTGAAATCTAAACTCCATTTCCACAAAGAGCCCTCTACCACGAGGACAGGGGGAATCATTGTGTCCTTATGAGAGGATAGAAGACGGCATGCATGCTGGGACATGTAGTTCTACTACAAATACATCTGATTGTTACCTGTGAAAGGGCAGAACACTTCAGTAGGTGACACAATGCTACGATGACTGGCACAATGCAATACCAGGGGTGCGGGGGCAGGGCGCAGCACGCGGTTTTGTCAAACAAGATTAGTATATGATGAACTTACTGGCAAATGTAATTTATTAGTGAATCTAATTAAAAGTTGATTGAAGTAGATATTAATATTTTACTTCATTTATAATTTGGGCAAGGAGAGGTGGGGGAGGGTAACGATCGTAATAAAAGGCAATGGATGACCTGTTCGGATCCGTTAGATCATATTCTTCAAATGGTATAAAATTGTAATACCAAGTCATTTCTTTTTTTTCTTTATCGGGAGAATCACGGAGCATTAGCGAAGCCAATTTTACTTTAAAAACAACAAGACAGACGAACGCAGAAAAACTGCCGGTCTCGCGGAGATCTACCCCTTGGTTTTGTAAAATGTAAATGCTGTCAGTTGCTCCTTGGGATCAGACGGTCACGCCGTCAGCCTTCACTCTGCGGGTCCTGTTGCTAAGGAGCAACTGGCTGAATTAACATTTTAGAAACACTGGCGTACGTGACCGCACAAGTGAAGGACTTCGGCAGTTTGCAAAAACAACGCTTCCGGACGGCAGTTGCTCTGACCCCAGATATTTCCCATTGGGCTGAACTTTTACGTTAATCCCTATGGTGAGGGATCGGTTCGGCAGATACCTCTTGGCCGGCCGAAAAGCAATTGGATTCAAGAACCAAACATGGCCGACCTTAAGGGGGGGGGGGGCACAGATTATGCAGTAGGGGAGGGTGCCCTGTCTTTTTTGCCAACAATACAAACAATAGTAAAGCAGGACATGGAAAAAAACGGAGAAGCGTCCTGCGGACCCCTTATCTCGCCCTTCTACCCTCCGCCGTCCTCGAGGTATCAGTCCCTGCAGTGTGTCACATACAGATGTATTAACCGTCCCTTCATAAAGAAGGCAAAACCCGTCCCAATAACAATATATTGCCTGCAACAACAAACCCAAGAGTTCAACAGACAAACGGCAACCAAGACCTATTGATCGGCATTGCACGGACAGAGGCGCACAACTCCTTGTCACGGGACTGTGGTTGCTCTGTTAGAAGGCAGTGTAACAATAAAAATTCCTTCAAGAAACATAGAAAAAAATAAAAAATGAGCATCACAATGACACTATTCCTAGCTCATATAAATAAATCTGATATAAAAAGGACCGAGAGCGTCCCAGAAATGCCCCCTGTCCGGGTCGGGATTATGAAATGCACAATGATAAGTGAAAGTGCTGAGAGATTCCGTCCAGATTTCAGTGTTACGCTTGTGGTCGACATCGGAAAAGCTGAACAATTTGTCGCGGATCACGGGACGATCGCGAGCGGCGGCAGCTGGTCAGGGAGGCAAACACGATCTACTGCGGCGTTCTGCAACTTGGATCTCCCCACTCGCCGTGATGCTACAACTCCAAGCATGCCCTAGGGATAGCCGAGATGCTGGGGGTTATGGTTTGACAACAGCCTATGAGCTATAGGTTGCAAAGCACCGACCTACAGGGTCAATAAGCATTGATATCATTTCTCCTGCGAAGAACAGTTTTGATTGTCATCAACGATATCATTGATCGCAGTTATCGGGGTTTTTCGCTCCTCACGCGGATGTCTTTACTTTTTTTTTTTTTTTTTTACCATCTCACATTCATGGTCACTTATACCAACAACACGGGGGTAACAAGACAGTAGAGCTATTGTATTTGAATAGTGCTATACAATAGAGTCCCAGTCAAAATCATCTTGGATGTCGTCTGCAGGAAGGGGGCGACGTATGTGGAAATTTGTGGACGGCATCATGTGAGGTTGGTTCATGACTCCGTGGTGCCCTGTTAATAATAATAAAATCCCATATTAACAATTATGCCTTTATAGTCAATAGCATTATTGCGGAAAATGACTTATTGAACAGGATCTCCCTCCATTTGCAAAAAGTAAAGCCGCCGATAGAAATATTTTGCTGGTAGATCCGGTCAGGAAATTCCTTATGGCAGTAAGCCCGTAACGGCTATATACCGCTCTACATGTTGGTATTAACTCCTTTCAACCCCATAGAAACGGAATCAATTGCCGCGCTTATCTGGGCGACGGCTGCCGCGCTTATCTGGGCGACGGCTGCCGCGCTTATCTGGGCGACGGCTGCCGCGCTTATCTGGGCGACGGCTGCCGCGCTTATCTGGGCGACGGCTGCCGCGCTTATCTGGGCGACGGCTGCCGCGCTTATCTGGGCGACGGCTGCCGCGCTTATCTGGGCGACGGCTGCCACGCTTATCTGGGCGACGGCTGCCACGCTTATCTGGGCGACGGCTGCCACGCTTATCTGGGCGACGGCTGCCACGCTTATCTTAGATTTTTGAGCCAAAGCCGGAACTGGATCCAGGATGAAGGAGAAGCGTGTTCTTTCTTTATATTTCTCACTCCTTTTGAAACGACTTCTGTCTTTGTCCCAAAAAACTGCATCAAAATCTAACAAATCACGATGTGTGAACAGAGCCTTAGTGTCCTGTTATTCTCACAGAGGTAACAACATACCTGACAAGCCGGATCCTGTAGTGTTCATAGGTGGTATATGAGAGTAACCTGGGGGTCCCATCATGGAAGTAGGAACATTTTGCCTGGAGTCCAGATAAACATTTCCTGAGAAACAGGAAAAAAAAAAAAAGGAATAAATCACATGAAACAATTTCTTACGGGGTCTTATGTTGTGGGGTCATGCGTGTACACATGACCGGTCACACAGTCGTGGGGTGGATTTAGAGCTGTATTCTTAGTGTATATTCACAGCTTGTAGTTGGACCTAGTTTTTTGCCAAAGTACCAAAGGCTAACACCATGCCGTTTTCTTAAAACCGCGCTTCTACTGCAACGTGTGAATACACAGTTAAGCGCATAGTTGCGATATAGAACAATCCTATTCATTTTCAACCCCTTAAGGACCAAGCCTATTTTGGCCTTCAGAACTGCTGAAATTTTTTTATTTTTGTGTTGCCCCATTCTGAAAGCTGTATCTTTTTTTTTTTTGCGAGATAAGTTGTAGTTTTCAACGGCACCATTTTGGGGTCCATATAAGTTATTTCTAAAACTTTTTTTTACATTATTCAAAGTGCAGTTTGAATCACATGTTAACTTAAACGTGTCGTTATAATACCATTTATGTGGGGGTTTTTGTTTTGTTTTTTTACACTTTTGATGAAAAAAAAAACACTTAAAGAAAAAAAAGAGTAAAGTAAAATAAAAATATTTTTTTTTTCTATATTTACAAACTTTATTAAACTTACTTTCATTATTTTCTTAGTCCCACTAGGGACTTCTGTGATCCTTTATATAAGGCTTGTATACTCAGTAAAGCAAACATTATAGCGGGTCAGTAACAATCTGAGAAGCAATCTATTAGGCTGTGCCCTGGCTACACATCAGCATCTGTTTTACAGGAGTAATGGGCTGAAAGAGGTTGTCCCTTCCCGCTGTCAAACACCTTAGGAGGTCACAGTTGCTAAGGGGTTAAACAACTGGGATCAGAGTCCTCTCCGATCCCGGCTGTAATCACGGCCACACTCCCACGGTGATCCAGAGTTGCGGTGTCGCGTGATCACCCTGACATACACGTACGGAGTTGGGTTAAGGGACTCAATCTATATCAGTCTTTATTAGTTCCGCCATGATCTGTTTTTCAAATCACTGATGTCAATGGGTGACAGATGGGCAAAACACATGGAAACTGATGACAATTTGTCACTAATCACAGAGCAAAACATAACGTGGAAAACCATGGTTGGTAGAAAAAAGGGAACATGTCCCCAAAAGGGGTGCACGTCCATTCAAACCATGTAAGACATTCAAGTCTAGGATATTTATTTTCATGGTGTTGGGCTCCATGCACACGACCGTAGAATTTGTCCATAATTACGGACCCATTCATTTCTATGGCCAACGGACACCTTCCTATATATTTACGGGAAGAAGTCCGTGCCATAGAAACCTTCCGTAAAAGAAATAGGACATGTCCTATTTTTTTATTTTATGGACCGTGCTCTCATACTTTAGAATGGGGGCACGGCCCGTAAATTTGGACGGCTGTCCGCGGCCGCCAGTCCCCGTAATCACGGATCTAACTTACAGGCACTGCCGTGTGCATGGGGGCCGAGTCGGTTGATATTTAACCTGCTATTTCTCTACTTTCTACACTACTAGGAGTTCCTTACCTGTCCCAAGGTGCTGTATAGGTTTCGTACTATGCATGTTACCATGACATACAGGAGACTGCACATTGCTCTGCGGGTGGATAAACCCAGTGTGATTGAAGAATTCACTGAGTGAGGAGCACAGGTCTGCAAGCTGAACTTGATCCAGTGACCAGTTCTTCAGATCCGCTTGTCTCATACTTTCCATTAAACCTGAAGTAAAAGAGGAAAAAAATTATTTGCGTCTTTTAAATACCCAGAAAATAGAAGAATGTGACATAAATGAGTAATAAGAGGAAAAGAAGCAGCATCTGAATATATTACATTTTTCGTTTACTAAAGAGCAGTCATTTTCCATTCCCCTCCAGATACAGAGTTAGATCTGTATCTGGTTGAATATAAGAGCTGCAATCTACTCAATATGGAGCGAGATCCCCGGAACAGTGCCGGGCAGGTACAGGGAGGTGAAACTTTGGGGGCAGAAAAAGCTCCATGACTCTGGCCTAGTGCAGTAAATCCCCAGATTTTATCATCATATTTTTAGGTCGTGAAATCTCCTTAATTCATAGCGATCATAGGTCCTTTTTCCTTAGACAGAACTTCAAAACTCCTATATAGACAGTTTAGAGATAACATGCTGGCTGCTTACAGCCACCACTAGAGGGAGCTGCATATTGTCTTATAAACATGGGGTCTATTTTACTTTGGACAAGCCCTACTTGTTAGATAGGTCCCCTTGACAATAAGCCGATAACAAATAGGCCCCCTGCTGTGACCCCCAGCGATTAGATGTAATCTGTGGCGAAACCTGTCAGTAATTGTTTAATTTCCCTGCAGCGCCACCACAGGGGAAATTAAACATTACACAGTGTCCATTAAAATCTATAGGTTGTCTTTTTAATGCAGGACAGGTCCTCCAGCGTAAGAGACACTCTTTTTAGTCGCTCTCCACTCAGGCCAAGAGATGATGATCCTGAATAGAGGACCTCCTTTCTGTTAACTCCGAATTCCTTAATAGGGTGTATGGAAATAGCTTTTCTAAACTGGACGACCCCCTTAACTGGTTCCCGACCGCCGGCTGTGTTTTTACGGCCAGCGGTCAGGGTCCTTAAAACCCGAGCCATAGACTTTTTACGGCTCGGGTTTTAACTTGCTGCCCGCGCGATCGGGCAGCTGAATGTCGGGTCTCCGGCTGTCAGTGACTGCCGGGGACCCTGAGGAGAGGATAGAAGCAGCTTTCGCTGCTTCTGTCTTCTCCGATGTCTTTTTACACAGCGTTCAATGAACGCTGTGTATAGGAATAGAGAGAGCAGCAGCGGCGCTGTCTCTATTCCTCCCGGTGATCATGTGACTGGTCACATGATCGCCGGGTGCCGTTAGTGGCAGACTGCTGCTGGGTCTTACTAGACCCAGCACAGCCCTATTAGTGGCAATCGTCACTATGAGAGGGCTGATTTCCCCTGTAACTGGGGCTGCTGTGCAGCTCCAGTTACAGTGGAAAAACATGGTGTAAAAGAAAGAAAAAAAATATATAAAGTTCCCCAAAGGTCTTCTTTGACCTTTGGGGGACAGACCATAGTAATAAAAAAATAATAAAGTAAAGTGCAAAAAAAATGTAAATAATAAATACACATAAAATACCCACCCCCCCAAAAAAAAACGTTCCCCCCCCGCCAATCATTGTTGTAACGCTAGCGCTAACCCAATTACCCTAATATAGACATGTAATATATAAAAATTTACGGTAGACAGTGGCGATCACAAATAAAAGGTCTATTTTAGGGTAAAACTATGTTATTACCCCAAAAAAATAGCTGAAACGTAAAAAAGCTTATTTTTTTACTATTGTTTTCAAACTTTATGAATAAAAATGCTAAAATAGCAAAAAAGGTGTGTATGAAAACGATAAAAAAAAAAAGAAACCTGTATTGTCTACGGAAAAAAACGTCGCTAAAATCACGTCGTTAGCCCAACAAATAAAAAAGTTATAGCCATTTAACTAACACGTGCTAAAAATGGCTAAACGGTGTCTGGTCCTGAAGGCGCAAAATAGCCCCGTCCTGAACTGGTTAAAGGGGTTTTACGATCAGGGACATTTATGACATATACATATGTCAAATAGATATTGGTCCTACCTCTGGGACCTGCACCTATCTCTAGAACGGGGCTCCCAAACCCCCGTTCTACCGCTCTGGTGTTCCCACTGTAGCGCGTGATTTACGACTATGTTAGATGAAAACAGCGTAGCTCGCGGAGCTGCGCTGTTTTCGTAACTACCATTCACTACTATAGGACTTACGGAAACAGCGTAGCTCAGCGAGCTACGCTGTTTTCATCTAGCATGGTCGTAAATCACGCGCTTCAGTGGGAACACAAGAGCGGTAGGACGGGGGTTAGGAGTCCCGTTCTATTAGATGTGGAACCCGCATCTATCTGACATTTATGACATATCCTGTGGATGTCATAAATGTCCCGGATGAGAAAACCCTTTAATGAGTTCAATGGCAGTATGCAGTAAACTTTTCCCAAGTGGTGGCTCAAGATGGCCAGCACTACGTCTATGCAGGGGCTTTGGTGCTCATCAGAAAATGGAGCTGCGATCAATATAAAGATGTGCGAAGAAATTAATCCGCAAAAAAAATTAGCAGGAAATTTACTTTTATCTGGGCTTTAAAGGAAACAGCAAAACCTTTGTCCGATATTGCAGCTCAGCCCCATTCACGAAGAAATACTTAAAAAATGAACTTTAGGTTGGTTGTGTCATGTGCAGGTTTATAAAAAGTGTGGAGAGCCCCTTTAATAGCCACAGAAATTCTTTTGCAAATGTGGTTTTAACATTTAACCTTTTTCATGACTCCGATTCAGGATCCTTTCCCAGTAACACCAGGAGACCAGCATTGCTGGAACATAGTTTCGCTCCTCTTGTGACTCCATACATGATTTGCAGGCACAGCTTTGGAAAGGTGACATTTACGTGCCATTTCATACGGAAAAGACGATCAAACGTTTGTGCAAAACTAAACAGGATAAACATGGAAGTTGTAAATTGAAGGTCCCACCGTAGACGTACACAGAACATAAATCAGCAGCGGACGCCGGGAGAAATGTATATGTAATACACGCATGTCGGAGCAGCCCTGATGTCTGTGTGTTTTATGGACGCTTCACAAGACCTGAACTTTTAGTCTGCCAAATCTCAAAGACAGAGCAGCAAACACCGCGGTTAATTCCTGGGCCTCTGCTCCTGATCCAGAGATGCTGTGCTAGAAATCCCATACTGGTTTGGATTACAAATGGACAACAGATGCATAATAGAGAGAACTGGGGAAGCAGCCATTATGGGAGCTGAAAAAACAAAAGTTCCACAAATACCAATACAGATTTGAGATCTCCAGAAAGCCAAGACATTATTAAAACTCAAAAGGAAGCCGCCATTTTGGAGCCCTAGACTAAATGACAACAATGTGTTACATGGAGAGTCCTGCTCTTTACCTTGGAACTGGGAGAGATCCACATCTGACCAGTTGGCACTGCTGGCAATACGGCAGCTTTCTTTGAGCATGTCTAGAGTCGAGTACCAGTCTGGGGAGAAAAGTTATAAAGACATTCAGTTTACTTAGTTATGCAGTGATACATCCCATTACTACTCCATAGCTAGGCAGATTTGCCATTCAGGCGTCTGGGAAAGCTTGGTAACAACCCATAGGCCTTATTTACACGAGCGTGTTAAAAGTCCGTGCGACGGCCGTTGAAACAGCGGCCGTACAAAGGACCTATGTAATTCAACGTGGCCGTTCACACAGCCGTTGTTTCAAGGGACCGTGTGAAGGGTCCGTGGGAAAATAGGACATGTCCTATCTTATCACGCATCCCTCCATAGACTCTCAACTATGGCGGATGCTTGACATCGCGTCCCGCAGCGCTGAGCACGGATGCACCTCGGACGTGGAAAACTAAGAACATTTATTCCTGTTGTACAGAATCCCAGATCAGACAAAGTGTTCCTGAATCTCATAATCTTAATTAAATAGGGACTAAGAATAGAAACTGAAAACCCAGGCCAATATTACAAAATTATTCTTGTTTACGCACCAGGGAGTGAGAACTAAGCACTTTCTCTACTTCTTCATACGCACAGTACAATACGCCAAGAAAAAGAATACCATAGTACGTTTCTAGAGAATACCACGCCTCCTGATTAGTATGTGGACGTCACACAATAGCGCCACAGTCTTTTCTGCCAAAACATCCCCAATGCCATTGTACAGTATTTTACTTTATGTACAGGGCATTGTAAAAAACAATTGAGTGTCTTCAATGGGATCAAACTTTAAGGCTATATTCAGCTTTGCAAACAATTATTTTCAATGCTCTAATGCATGTAAAACACGAAAACGGAATGAGCTTTGCAAATAGTTTTAATTAAAAACACTTTGGGTATCCAGATCCTATGCAGAGCTGTGAGTCTCCATGGTTACAGACTACAAACACACCCTATGTAGTCTGATCCTGAAGTCGTATGTTAAGTCTCTGCCACTTTTCCTTGCTGACCTACAGACAGTAGAAAAGTGACACATCACTGCAGGGTCAGACTACATATATTGTTTGTAGTCTGTAACCATGGCGATATAGGAATGCATTAGAGCTGGGAGTTTTTAATCAAAACAATTTTCAAAAGTTTGGCTTTTTATATACACTGGAGCAATACAAAAATATATGTTACAAAGATGGACATAGTCTTTAATAAGTGGAGGTCCTGCCTGTAGTCAAGTGAATACTATTTGCAGGTGGAGTCTTGCGGCACAGAAGGACAAATCTCAGCTCCGTCCTAGACTCCTCCATTCCTCTGCAGCTGCTCTCAGGGTTTCATATTTTTTCTAATGAAAAGTGTGAGCTCTACTGACAAATATAATGCAAGATACATGGACCTGTTCTTACCTGAATTACAAGGTAGCTGCTGCTGTGTTAGAGAGGTTTGATGTGTAATAGGTTGGTGCTGATGATTTGGGTGATGTTGTATATGCTGGTGTTGTGCAGAATGCTGAGCGGCGTGCTGTGCTTGATGCGGCGAGTGCTGTGCAGGGTGCGGAGCGCGTTGCTGAGGGTGCTGCGGTTGGTGTGACGCTTGTTGGTGACAGTGAGATGTGTGCTGGTTGGGGTGTTGATGATGTACTACAGTGTGATGTATGTGTGGGGACTGCTGGGACTGCTGTGTATGGATGGGAGTGTGGGACATGTGCACTTGTCCCATGGAGTCACCCACAGTTGTGCCAAGATTACTCGCATGGCTATTTGTCAGGTTATTTTGGCTACCGTGCTGCTGAGAACTCATTGTGCTACTAGGGGAGTGCTGATATGAGCAGGGTGAATGTGTCTGCTGGGAGGATTCTGACTGGAGATTCATCAGTCCTGGAGGAAAAGAAAGAAAACAGGAGATTATGGTTATTTCACAAAAGTTATTGATCCTTTACTGTATCGGACCCGCTTTAATCCTCCTTATTATACACAGCGTCATATCTCCTAACAGGTTTTGTTTTAGTAAATATATGGTGCCATTCCTCTATTATTCCTACTGGAAATGTATGAAAACAGTAACAACTGAGCGTTACCATTCCTCGTGTTAGTCTTGCACTGACCGCGCTGATTGGACAGTGACAGAATATTAGAGACACGCCCCATTGACAAGGAGAATGTTAACGCCCAGTTGTCAAAACTTTCAAATATTTCCAGAAGGAACAACAGAGGAACGACACCATGCAGATTTTTTGGAAAAGATGCTCCAGTATTGTTATTTTATGGAGAATACAAGTAGTAGTTCCTGAACCGGCTTCAGAAAGAGCTAAACAAGCAGGGACAACCTCCAATTAAATGAATCTCTGGTTGACGGGTCATAAAATATTAATTTAGGAAAATCTCTTTACAAAAAAGGAAATATCTGGAGGTTTCCTTGAACCCATTGTGAATTTGCAGCTCTGGCCCGTCAAGCCACGGACTCCACAAGACCTCTGAAGGTTCCTGTGGTATCTAGAAGACGTTAGTAGCAGATCCTTTACGTCCTGTAAGGTGTGAGGTGCGGCCTCCATGGATCGGACTTGTTTTCCAGCACATCCCACAGACGATCGATCGATCAGATTGAATTTGGAGACCAGTCAACACCTTGAACTCTTTGTCATGTCCCTCAAACCATTCCTGAACAATCTTTGCAGTATGGCATGGACATTATCCTGCTGAAAGAGGGCATGGCCACTCGGGAATACCGCTGCCCTATAGGGGTGTACTTGGTGTGCAACAATAGATCCACACGAATGCCAGGACCCAAGGTTTCCCAGCAGAACATCACACTGCCTCCGCCAACTTGTCTTCTTCCCAGAGTGCATCCTGGTGGCCTCTCTTCACCAGTGCGACACACGCGCACCCGGCCATCCTGGCACATCAATGAGCCTTGGGCGCCCATGACCCTGTCGCTGGGTCACTGGTTGTCCTTTCTTAAACCACTTTTCGTAGGTACTAACCACTGCACACCGGGAACACCCCACAAAATTTGCTGGACGCTGATGCTCTGACCCAGTCTTCTATCCATCACAATTCGTCCCCTGTAAAAGTCTCTCAGATCCTTATTCTTGCCCATTTTTCCTGATTCCAACATCTCAACTTCAAGATTGGACTGTTCACTTGAGGCCTAATATATCCAACCTCCTGTCTGGCGCCATTGCAACGGGATAATCAATACTATTCACTTCACCCGTCAGTGGGTTAATTTTATGACTGATCGTAGTATACAGAGACACCCACCCGTGTTTGTCGTCGAACAGTATTTGTCGGACTAGATATATTGGGACTCATTTATGTTTACTGCCTAATTAATAAAACTGGCCTTGGTGTCCATAACAACCAATCACAGCACAACTTTCATTTTTCCAGAGCAGCTTAAGAAATGAAAGCGGAGCTCTGATTGGTTGCTATGGGCAAGGATAGTTTTAATGTTACATTTCTGTACAAGTTGTTCACAGAAACTGCAGCAGGTTTCTAGATCAAAACTTTATTTATAAAAGAAGTTGACAACGTCAAGTGCTGGGAGATTATTCTATCAGTGATATATAACTTAAAGGGGTATTCCCAAAATCATAAATTATCACCTATCCACAGGAAAGGTGCGAATTTTCTGATCGCTAGGGGCCCCACCGATTGTGAGAACATGAGTCCCGAACTCCCGTTCCTCCTCACTGCTCTAATGAGTCGGGCGGCGGTTGAGCATGCGCGCTGCTGCTCTATTCAAAGTCTATGGGAATGACAGAAATAGCCGAGTACAGAGCTCAGCTGTTTACATCATTCTCATAGGCAGTGAATGGAGCAGCGGGCACATGCTCCTTCTCACTGTGGTAGAGCAGTGAGGGGGATCTGGGTATTCGGTATCCTGGTACCCACGATTGGTGGGGCCCCCAGGGATCAGAAAATTCTCACCTATGCTGTGGATAGGTGATAATTTATGATTTGGGGATAACCCCTTTGAACACTGCATGGTCTGAAGTGCTTAGGACCCCTTCGCTATGCCTACCTTGACTTATAGACTGAGCAAATACATTCTTGTATAGGCTTCTAAAAGAGTCACTGAGATCTTCAAAGTTATATTCGGGGAATAGTTTTTCTCGCTCTGGTGTGTTGTACTGGGACTGCTGCGTTAATGTTGGGGCGGGTTGCTCTGGATGGTTCGTTACCTAGGATCGAATGAGAGAAAACATTTTAATAGCGAGAAAATACTCCAAACGGTCTATTTTTTTAACCGGTTAAGGACTAGGCTGTTTTACAGCTAAATGACCAGAGCAAATTTCACAATTTTGCTATGCGCTTCTTTACATGACTATAACTCAGCAGGTGAATAAAGTTCATCTTTGAATTTTACACTCTTTTTAAAGGACAGATAGGGCTTTGTTTTAGTGGCATTTGTCAGTATATATCATTTTTTTTTTTTTCACTAAAGTGGGCAAAATTGGAAAAAAATGCAAGAATTTAACAATTGCGTCGGTTTATGCTAGCATTTTTCACACACGGTATGAACCACGGCCAAAATTCATCTCCTTTCACATTCTTCCACTTCTCCCGTGCATGGGGATACCAAATATGTGAGCCTTATTCACTGTGCGGGCATGTGCCAGGGCTTGGCATAAAAGGAGGCTTTTTGGCCTTTTCGGTCCAGGAATTTTGCATTTGATTTTATAGCAGCATACTGTTTTCTGGGGGGCCTAATGCTGCTGAAACATTAGAATCACCCCATAAATGACTTCATTCGCACAAGTAGACCCCACAAGGTTTCCTTCAAGGGGTTTATCATATTTTTAGCAAGTCCAGTTTTCTTCTGAAAGTTTCTTGAATAAGATGGAACAAAATAAAATCAGCACTTTTTTAGCAAATGCGTCAGTTTAGGCTAGTATTTTTCACACACGGTATAGACCACGGCCAAAATTCATCTCCTTTCACGTTCTTCCACTTCTCCCGTGCATGGGGATACCAAATATGTGTGCCTTATTCGCTGTGCGGGCATGTGCCAGGGCTTGGCATAAAAGGAGGCTTTTTGGCATTTTCGGTCCAGGAATTTTGCATTTGATTTTAGAGCCGCATACTGTTTTCTGGGGGGCCTAATGCTGCTGAAACATTAGAAACACCCCATAAATGACTTCATTCACACAAGTAGACCCCACAAGGTTTCCTTCAAGGGGTTTATCATATTTTTAGCAAGTCCAGTTATCTTCTGAAAGTTTCTTGAATAAGATGGAACAAAATAAAATCAGCACTTTTTTAGCAAATGCGTCAGTTTAGGCTAGTATTTTTCACACACGGTATAGACCACGGCCAAAATTCATCTCCTTTCACGTTCTTCCACTTCTCCCGTGCATGGGGATACCAAATATGTGTGCCTTATTCGCTGTGCGGGCATGTGCCAGGGCTTGGCATAAAAGGAGGCTTTTTGGTCCAGGAATTTTGCATTTGATTTTATAGCAGCATACTGTTTTCTGGGGGGTGTAATGCTGCTGAAACATTAGAATCACCCCATAAATGACTTCATTCACACAAGTAGACCCCACAAGGTTTCCTTCAAGGGGTTTATCATATTTTTAGACAGTCCAGTTTTCTTCTGAAAGTTTCTTGAATAAGATGGAACAAAATAAAATTACCTTTTTTTTTTAACAATTGCGCCAGTTTATGCTAGCTTTTTCACACACAAAATGGACCACGGACAAAATTCATCGCATTTCACATTCTTCCACTTCTCCCGTGCATGGGGATACCAAATATGTGTGCTTTATTCACGGGCATGTGCCAGGGCTTGGCATAAAAGGAGGCTTTTTGGCCTTTTCGGTCCAGGAATTCTGCACTTGATTTTATAGCAGCATACTGTTTTCTGGGGGGCCTAATGCTGCTGAAACATTAGAAACACCCCATAAATGACTTCATTCACACAAGTAGACCCCACAAGGTTTCCTTCAAGGGGTTTATCATATTTTTAGACAGTCCCGTTTTCTTCTGAAAGTTTCTTGAATAAGATGGATCAAAATAAAATTAGCAATTTTTTAGCAAATGCGTCAGTTTATACCAGCATTTTTCACACACGGTATAGACCACGGTCAAAATTAATCTCCGTTCACATTCTGCCACTTCTCCCGTGCATGGGGATACCAAATATGTGGGCCTTATTTATCACATAGAGATGTAGGAGGGCGGACGATAGAAGAAGATTATTTCACAAATCGCTTTTTTTCAAAGCTGGTTTTACAAAACTCAACAGAGTTTCTATAACACTTCCAAAATATCTGCTCTCGAAGCAGAAATCCCAAAATATTCATCTAGGGGTATAATGGGAATTTATTTTTTGGGGTTTTCTAAAATAAGAAATTTCAGGTTAATGCAAATGGAGCTCTCCAGCAGATGAACTTTAGAAAACATCAAACATGACATCCACCCCCCACCCATTCCCTCCCTCACCCTTGGAGTAAAATCAGGGGAAAAATAAAAACGTAATGTAGGGCAAATATATTTTCAACAAATTAACTAAAATCTAATAATTCAGAACAGTGTGGTATTTTTTAAAACATGGCTCAATGCACAGGCCTGGTTGCGAGGGACATGAGGGACAGAAATATCGGGAATCTTTGCGGTGCCCGTCTTTTCTGCAGACGCGGCACTTTTTCTGGGGGTTGCTTCTGGTTGCTGTTGGGGGAATCCGACTGACGAAGTGTCTTTCAGTCAGTCGCGTGACATCCTCAGACTGGGGGCATTCTCGGGTGTCCTGAACATCAAAAATGAGGCCTTCAATAATTTTCTCCTGGAAATCCAGGTATGTGTCTCTGCCTCTGTTTTTTTTATAGAGCACAAATGAGTTGTGGATGGCCACCTGTAACAAATAAATGGCCACCTTTTTGTACCAGGTTTTAGTTTTGCGTTTTACTAAATAGGGCTGTAAAACCTGGTCGCTTAAATCCACCCCCCCCATGTACTTGTTATATTCGGACACGCTCACTGGTTTGTGCTTGTCCGATGTTGCCCCTCTTTCCCTCACTGCCACTGTTCCTGCGGTATGAATCGTGCTTAGCACATACACATCTTTGCGATCCCTGAACTTGACCGCCAGCAATTCCTCAGATGCATAAGCACAGGAGTCCCCCTTTACCATGCGCTTCCCCACTAATTGCTGTGGAAAACCAATTCTGTTTTTGCGCATGGTACCACATGCCCCAGTCCTTGCAGCATGCAAATGCCTAAACAGGGGCACACTGGAATAAAAATTATCACAGTACAGGTGGTACCCCTTGTGAAGCAGAGGCTGCATTATCTCCCACACGATCTTACTGCTGGTGGAAAGATCAGGGGGGCATCCAGGAACATTTATTGTGCGGTCCCGCCCTTCATAAATTCTGAAGGCGGTGGTATATCCTGACCCGCTTTCACACAATTTGTAGAGCTTAACGCCATATCTTGCCCTTTTTGAAGGTAGATATTGGCGAAAGCTAAGTCTGCCATGGAAGTTGAGGAGGGATTCGTCCACACTTACATTCTGCTCAGGGGTGTAGAGTTGCAGAAATAAATTATTCAGGGAATTTATTAGCGGTCTTATTTTGAACAACCGATCCCGGTTTGCATCGGTACTTGGGGGGGCCTGTGCGTTGTCATTGAAGTGGAGGAACCTCATTATTGTCTCATAACGAGACCTGGGCATTACTGCAGAATATACTGGGGTGGCTTGGGCGGGTCTTGTTGACCAGTAAGACCTAATGGAGGGCTTTTTGACAATACCCATATTTAGGGTGAGCCCCAAAAAATTTTTTAATTCCTGCAAATTGGTGGGCGTCCAATCTCTGGCATGGGTGGATGAAGGTTTCTGCCTTATATATTGCGTGGCATATAAATTTGTTTCGTGGACAATCTGATTTAGGATGTCGTCCGTTATAAATAAATGGAAGTAATCCATTTGGACAAAATTTGTATTGTCCACGGTTATGCCAGGAGTGGCCGTAAATCCGTGGATTCTAGGCCCAAAAGATGGGGCAGGTGCCCATACAAGAGCCTGGACTGGAGGGACCAGGCTGTCCCGTGCTACAGCGCTACTTGGCCCTGCACTTTCATGTTCTGCAGTTTCGACTGCATCAGGGACAACGTCCCCTGAAGATGAACCTGAAGTGACGCTGTCATCGTCACTACCTAAAACAGGTTCCATCTCGGACGCCATCTCTGATGCGGTCTCCGACTCAGACCACAGCATGGCGTATGCCTCCTCGGCGCTAAACAACTTCCTCGCCATAACGTAACTAACACTAACACTAACTAAACAAATTTTTTTTTTTTTTTTTTTTTTTTATAAAACACACAAACTAACTGCTATATATATCTACACTACCGCTAACAAAAAAATAAACCGCTATTGCTATATATATTATATATATGTGGATATATATATAATTATATACTCCCTACCTGCCTATTCTAATAGAATAAAAGAAAGAAAGGTAGATAGATAGAAAAAAAGATAGATGGATAGATAGATTGTATAGATAGATAGAAATCTATCTATACAGAGAATGTTTTAGTGTAACTGTATTTTTTTTCACTGTATTCTTCTGGCAGCAATTCTCCCGAGTCTCTTCTTCTCCTCAAACTGAAACAATGTTTGAGGAGAAGAAAAGAGGCAGGAGATTTACTGCCAGAAAAGTCAAAATAAAACAAATGTGGTCGCTGTGATAGGTTTTCACAGCGACCACATGATCAGGGACCATCAGATTGGTCCCTGATACTCTGCCCAGTGCCCAGAGCTGTTGGTAACAGCGAGGGCACAGGGCTGTGTGCACGCGATCGCGTGCACACTGTTTTCTATGCAGAAATGCATGTGATCGCTGTGATTGGTTGTCACAGCGATCACATGTTCAGGGGCCAAAAGATTGACCCCTGACATTCTGCCCAGTGCCCATGGCTGTTAGCAACAGCCAGGGCATAGAGCTGTGTGCACGCGATCGCGCGTGCACAGTCTCTGAAGTGCGGCCGTA
The DNA here is from genome assembly GCF_050947455.1 of Rhinoderma darwinii. Lineage (NCBI taxonomy): Eukaryota > Metazoa > Chordata > Amphibia > Anura > Rhinodermatidae > Rhinoderma > Rhinoderma darwinii. The sequence goes on from NC_134696.1 coordinate 24,854,919, forward strand.
TATATACTATACGCCGGACTTTAGAGACCCTGACCGCTGGCCGTATATTTACGGCCAGCGGTCGGGAACCTGTTAAGGAAACTCAATATAGTGTTCCAGCAATTGTAGAGGTAGAAATATCATGGACCAGCGGGATGGGACAGAATTGTTTTTTTAATGCAGGATGCCTTCCTATTTGTCCTATTCTAATAGAATTCATGTTTTTTTAGGATCTCTGAGAAAATCCAACAGTCCAGGATCTACATGGTCTATCAAGTTCTCGACTAGTGGAATCTGCATGGATTTTATGGAAGTTTTCCTGTAATTTTCTATAATTCGGTGTCCTTTAAATTGAAGGCAATCTACAGAATATTTGCGGACAGTGGTACAATTACAGGGTATTACATGGATTTCTGCAAGCCCTATTCAGATCTATGGGACAGTCGCAGGAATTTCCCTAAGGCCTAGTTCACCGTTTTTTGCAGGCGGAAAAATTCTGGCTCAAAATTCAGATTTTGACCTGCAGGCAGAATATTTGCCGCGTTTTTCATGGTGTTTTTCGACCACGGCCAATGACCGCTGCGAAAAACGTTTCTCTGCCTTCCATTGATGTCAATGGGAGGTCAGAGACGGAAACGCCTGAAGAAAGGAAATGACGCTTTTTGTTTTCCCCAAAAGCAATTTTTTCCGCTTGCGGGAAAAAAACGCTTCCGATTGCCTCCCATTGATTTCAATTTTCGGATGTTTTTTGGTGCAGTTTCCAACACAGTTTACACGTCAAAAACAGCGCCAAAGTTCTCTGCATGAACAAAGGGATCTCCAGAGAACACGCTGAGAGCTGTATGTCCAGTCCGACAATCTTCATGAACACCTTTATTTCCAGACATTAAAGTGAAATGCTACCCATAGATGAAAATTTAGCTTTAGTTGGAATTTTTATGTATACCCTACATTCCCAAATGAGGCCAACAGGGGTCTCCGTGCTGGAGATTCGTTGACGGATTCAATCCACTTTTGCCGCACACTCATGTAGATCGCCATACAAAGACCATGCAGTCAGATCTCAGCCTTAGGCTGGACTCACATGAGCGTGGCGTTTTTGCGCACGCAAAAACGCGGCATTTTGCGTGTGCAAAAACCACTTAACAGCTCCGTGCGGCAGCAGCATATGATGCGCGGCTGCGTGCTTTCGCGCAGCCGCCATCATTATGACACTCCATTTGGATGTTTGTAAACCGAAAAGCACGTGGTGCTTTTGTTTACATTCATCCTTTTGACAGCTGCTGTTGCGCGAATCACGCAGTACGTGCTTCCGTGCGGCATGCGTGGTTTTCACGCACCCATTGCCTACAATGGGTGCGTGATTCGCGCAAAACGCCGAAAGAACGGACATGTCGTGACTTTTTTTCAGAGGACTCACGCTGAGTAAAAATCACGCACATGCCCGCACGGCCCCATAGACTAATATAGGTCCGTGCGACGCGCGTGAAAATTATGCGCGTTGCACAGACCTAATACCCGTTCGCCTGAATAAAGCCTTACAACCAATGCTTCAGGAACCAGGATTGTCCTTCAAACATTTCTATGCTCGGGTGCCAAATCTGAAGTGGGAGCATGGCTGAGGTCTGATCTCTTCTTTACTTATAGAAAATGAGCGCCATGAAAAAAAATAAAAATCGGACCTCAGAGATGGGCACTTAAGAAAAGTATGTAGAAATTGGTAATATTTAGAAGTTGACCCAAGGGTTTAGGTGGAGTTTTCCTTTAACCCCTAAGGCTATGTTCACACGGAGGTTTTTCCATCTGGAATTATGAGGTAGATTTTAATCTGCCTGCAAGCCGTTTGCCGCTTTTTTTTGCGGCGTTTTTAGTTTGCGGCAATTGAGCGCCGTGTGCAAAAAAACGCTGCAATACACGCTTTCTCTGCATCAATGAGAGGTCAGAGACGTAAAACGCCCGAAGATAGGGCATGTCGCTTTTCCCCGCGAGAAGGTTTTTCTGCTCGCGGGAAAAAAACGCCTCCGCCTCCCATTCAAATCAATGGGAGGCATTTTCAGACGTTTTTTGGCGCGTTTTCCAACGCAGTTTCCGTGTCAAAAAACTCAGTGTGAACTGGCCCTTAATCCTGACATTCAATTTCACACTGACAGAGGACATTGCAGGAATCAACGTTCTCAGTTTTAACACAGTTCCTTTTACAAATTAAAGGGGTCTGCTGGGTCAGGACTGGGTGGATTAGTTATTAAGTGAACATATAACACGGGATTTGGTAAAACAAAATAATTAAATCCATAAAGAAAGCCTAATTTTCAAATAATCTATTAGGGAATCCTGAGTTTACAGAGGGGGGTCCCCGTCTAAGACCTTCAACTTTTAGTCAAAGCAGAGAGCAGCTTCAAAGAGCATATGTTACACCGACCATTGATTTTAATAATGTGACCATGTAATGCTTCACTTCTCCTGTGGTGGCGCTGTGATTGCCCAAAGCAAACATCCACTTTCAAATTAAATTGTTTTCCCCACGAATAACACAGATGATATATCAACTAGTTAAGCTATCAATGTCTGACTGGGGAGGGTCCGACTGTTAGGACTCCTCCACAATCCCATAGGAGGAAGACACGACAGTCCATTTGTTTTTTTTCCCGGAAACAGCGCCACTTTCAACAATGGTCTAAGTAGGAACTGCAGCTCAGTCCCATTTTCTACCAGTTAGGTCCCCACCGATCAGACACTGATGGTATAACTAATTTGCATTACATCAATGTAGTGAAAGCCCCTTAAAGTGTACATTACAATGATTGTACAACAGCAGCATGTCCGTCTATAAGTGTTGGGAAGTTGCTCAATTCAGTTTTGTATAGGAAGAATAAATCCCCCCATGTCCGCACACAACAGAAGTTTTTCCCACAATATTTTCTACCCACCGGTGTATAGCTGTGCACGCTGCCAACACTGTTCAAGTTTAAGGACGCCACGCTGTGATCAGAAAGGCTGTTGTTAAGGCTACTCCGAGGACTGTCATTGCCATCCTGACTTGTGTTGTATAAAGTTACCTAAAATGGAAAAAAAACAACAAAAACAAAACAACAATCTCATAATTGAATAATATCTTCACAGCGGTTTCCTGCTCATCCTCCATTCAAGATGTCAACAAGCTTTCTGTCTTAAGGGGAAATGCTTTGCTTTCTGCACAGGGGAGGGGTGCGTGATTGGGGCAGTTCCGGCTTGTGACCAGTTTTGAAATTGCAGAAGGAAAGGGGTGCAGGAGGTCAACAGGTCGCAGAAAATAAAATGTCCCTTAGGTGGTGGCTCCCTCAGTGTTTTTCAATGGCCACAGAGGAGCCGACTCATCCGCTGCAAGAAGTAGCGACTCTGCCCTCATGGGTGTTTTCCTGCTCCATTCAGCGCAGTGATTCATGCCAGTCACCCGCAGCGTCGTAAAGGATTTTCAGATCTGCTTTATCCACCATTACTTTATGCCGCTCTCTGCATTTCTGCCCAGTCCAGTTTTTTTTAAAACTTGAACTAAAATGATGTGATCACCAGGATTTGGCAGGGACACCTCGGGAACATTGCTGCTCTGACATATAAAGCTTAAGTGGCTCCGTACATCATTTTAACCCAAAACTATGTCCCAAAAGAGCGAGAAAAAAATAAAAAATCTTTCTATGGCCGGATTGTCACCCAATCGAATCTTGTGCAGGACATTCTAATCAGATTACAGACCGTGATCTCCAAACAGTGACTCTACAGCTGTGGCAAAACTACAACTCCCAGCATGCAACATCTGTCTCGAAATCCACTTCCATTCACACATTCATAGAGTTAAAGGGGTATTCCAGCCAAATGCCGTTATCACCTATCCAGTGAATAGGTGATTGGCTGGGATACCCCTTTATATGGTAAAATTCTCTTTGCCTAAAACCACCACAGATTCTGATCACATTGTCACAGCTCGCAATAAACGAAAAAATAAGTGAGTTGCCCTGATGGACGGCCGCCGGCAGACAGAATTTTATCTTAAGGGATTATTCCCAACTCAGACATTTATAGCATATCCACAGTTTATGCCATAAATGTCTGATATATGTAGGTCCCAGCTACTTGCTTGGCTGTTTCCATTCCTCCCATAGAACAAAATGAAGACAGCCGCACATGTGCGGCCACCTCTCCACTTATTCCCCACCTGGGATTGGCAGCCCGTGGCCGCCTCAGCAGGTGAAACCGGATTTGGGTGACCCCGTTCTGGATATAGGTGCGGGTCCCAGAGCTGCCACCCGCATCAATCAGACATTTATGGCATATTCTGTGGATATGCCATAAAGGTCTGGATTCACCCTTTAAACTCAATGTAAAAGGGAAACAGCCAATTAGAAGCTCGGTATTCGAAAAAATCAAGCTCTGACCCTATATAAAGATATATTATGAAAGTAATCAACACATAATTGTGGACCTATATGGTCAGGCCAGTTGTGTGAAGTAATGAATGGAGGTCAGTTAATCAAATTGACTAATTGAAGATTTGCAAAAATCGACCAGCAACGTGTCCACCATTAATCTTCATGGGGGAATTCGCTGTATTTATAGTTTCATTTTTGCAAATTAAGTAAAAACTCAGCAAAATCTATTTGCCCAGTGCGTTTTATAGGCCGGCAGACTGACGGACCAATTTGCTTTTCTCTGGTGGTAACTTACTTTGTTTGTCACAGTGTTGATAGCCAGGTTTGGAGAGGCACTTCCAGAGATTATACAATCCATTCCCAAGGAATCTGAATCTATACTGTATGGTGTTGAGGCCTAAAAGGGGGACGGACGGACGGGACAATAAAAACCAGAACATTAACACGTGATATACAATGGATGGATGTAAAAAATATATATATATATATATACTAATTAAATGGAAATGATTGGAAGCACGGATATATCAAACACGGCTGCTGTTCATTGATTAATATTAGTGAAATTCCTTTAATCCGGCATCTAAGAATCCAGAAACTAATAAAACTAGTAGTAAACTTCTAATACATTCACACAATTTATCCTAAATGTCTAAACATGGAATAGGGACATGTAAAAAATGCAGAGAATGGCATTTCAAAATCTGAAAAACACCCTCCAAATGCTACATTGGGGCAACAGAAATAACAATGCTATTCCCATCCCCCACAAAACATAGAACTGATAACGCAGTTAAGAACGGGCAATGTGGGTCACATTTACACTGAACTAGTGAATCTGAAAATCAGAAGTATTTAATTTCCAGAAAATGTAACAGTACAGTAAAGGCCCTTCTACACAGGCCAATTATCAGGCAAACGAGCGTTCCCGATCCCTGCCCTGTGCGAACAGGGCAACAATCAGCCAATGGATGAGCAAACGCTCGTTCATCGGCTGATCGCATCGTTCATGCGGCATGAAATATTATCGCTGTCGGCAGCACATGTGTAAAACAGGGAGACGCGCTGCAGACATGACAGAAATGTATGGGGACGAGCGATCGTAGTAACAAGCGCTCCTTCCCGTACATAGCTTCTTGTTAAAGGAGCAAACAAGCGCCGATCAACAAGCTGTCTCGTTGATCGGCGCTCATTTACATGGCATATAACATCTCCGTATAACCTCCGAGCTGAAAACCAATAGAATGCTCCCTCGGATTCCGTATCGTCCAGGAGATAATATCTGGGTGTGTACGGCACCTGACAGCCTGTATGGAGCTGTAGGGCAGTCGAGCCCTTATTTCTCCAGCATGCCATAAAGCAAAGTTGAGAGTCCACTACAGTAGTGTTCAAAAAAATAGCAGGGAGTTTAAAAAAGCAAATAAAGCGCAAAATCATTATAATAACTTTTATTTGCCTAAGGCCATGTTCACACGGGGCATTTTGCCGAGTTTTTTGACGCGGAAACCGCGTCGCAAAACTCGGCAAAAACGGCCCGAGAACGCCTCCCATTGATTTCAATGGGAGGCGTCGGCGTCTTTTTCCCGCGAGCAGTAAAACTGCCTCGTGGGAAAAAGAAGCGACATGCCCTATCTTCGGGCGCTTCCGCCTCTGACCTCCCATTGACTTCAATGGGAGGCAGGAGAAAGCATAATTCTCGCTGTTTTATGCCCGCGGCGCTCAATGGCCGCGGGCGGAAAACGGCGCGATAATCGCCGTGAAAATCGGCGTGCAGGGAGAGGAATATCTGCCTCAAACTTCCAAACGGAATTTTGAGGCAGATATTCCTCCCCCAAAATACTCTGTGTGAACATAGCCTAAATGCAACTGCACTGGAAATCTTACACATTCAATTCCAAATCACAACAAGAACAACATTTCTCCAGTTTGTGTTAATCCTTTACAGAAAAGTAAAGAAAACAGATTAGTGTTAAAAAAAAAAATAGCAGAGCCGGCATTTTTCTTTAAAAACTCAAAAATGTAACATCTAAACCAGGGGTCAGGAACCTTTTTGGCTAAGAGAGCCGTAAACGCCACATATTTTGAAATATAATTCCGCGAGAGCCGTACAATATGTTTAAAGGGCCATTGACAGATCAATCGCTCCAATGTTCACTTAGTACAGCAAGGAATGCTCCTCCCTGCTGTATAAAGCCACAACTGGACTGAAACAATGGTAATTAGCAGTAAAAAAATTAAATAAATAACTTACATTGTGAGCTTGCGATGCATGACATCAGTCCAGCAGTCTGGCTTCTTCTTTTTCCTGCGCATGACTGGTGCGTGCTTGCAGACGGCGCGGCTATGCAGGGAGTTATGGGAAATGTAGTCCATGCTCCCTGCCGCTCACCACTGCCGCCAATGCTTATCAGGCCATCAAAGAACTACCAATATCAGCGTGCACCGCGGCCTGATGGAGCGCGGTGCACGGGCTGATGGAGCGCGGTGCATGCATCCTTCCCATAGACAGGTAGGAGCCCTGTCTGCGAGCCAGATACGGCCATCAAAAGAGCCATATCTGGCTCGTGAGCCATAGGTTCCCGACCCCTGATCTAAACTGTAAAAATGTTTTAGATTTCACGTTATTGATCTAATATTTCGTGGCATAACCCTGGTTTCTGAGAACTGCCTGACATCTGTGCTGCACGGAGTCGACCAACTTCTGGCCCCTCTGATCAGGTATTTAAGTCCAAGAAGATTGGACGACATTCCACATTTGTTCTGCATTTTTGGGTTTTGCCTCATAAACCACATTTTTTATGTCACGCCACAAGTTCCCTATGGGATTGGGGTCAGGGGATTGGGTTGACTACTCCATTACCTCAATCCTGTTTGTCTGTAACCAAGATGTTGTTGGCTTACTGGTGTGTTATGGATCATTGTCGTGTTTGAAACACGCATTTCAAGGGCATTTCTTCTTCGGCACAGGGCAACGTGATCTCCTCAAGTATTTTGATGTATTCAAACGGATCCATGATCCCTTGTAGGCGATAAATAGGCCCAACACCAGGGTATGAGGAACATCCCCATATCATGATTTTTGCAGCACCTTGCTTTACGGTCTTCACAGTGTACTGTGGCTTGAATTCAGTGCCCAGGGGTCGTCTGCGGCCACTAGACCCCAACTAAAATAATTTTGCTTTCATCAGTCCACAAAATGTTGCGCCATTTCTCTTTGGGACAGTCAATGTGTTCCTTGGCAAATTTTAACCTATTCAGGACATATCTTTTTTTTTGCGGGGAGTTCTTGCTGGTAACTTCACGTAATCGTCTTCTGATTGTATCACTGGTAACTTCAGATCTTCTTTGATCTTTCTGGAGGTGATCATTGGCTGAGCCTTTGCCATTTTGGCTATTCTTCCATCCATTTGAACAGTAGTTCCCGATTCCTTCCATGTCTTTCAGGTTTTGGTTGCCACTTCAAGGCATTTGAGATAGTTTTAGCCGAGCGGCCTATAATTTGCTGAACTTCTCTAGATGTTTTTCCCTCTCCAATCAATTTTTAATCGAAGCACGTTCTTCATCAGAAGAATGTCCAACGACCCATTTTTCCCAGTATTTCTCAACGAAATGCCCTATAACCAACATGGGCAACATCTGCCACCCTCCTACCTTAAATAAGGGCCACAATTGACACCTGTTATTCCACAGAATGAAGGACTTCACCCATTTAACTCCTCGCTGCGATTATTTTGAACAAGGCCCTTTCAATGAATGAGTCAGTTCCTCAGAATGAGCGGCTCGCATGTCCTAATTTTTGGCTCGGTTTTTTTCCTTCTCCACTTACAAGCAAATTATTTGCTATGTAGAAATATCACTTCTACCAAAAACACTGATTTATCAGGTTATTGATGTTGGACTGCTATTTTTTTTAACACTACTGTACATACTTGCGTAGCTGCACCTTGCCTTATATACCCATATGGAAAATATAGCGTACATACCCGCTCTCCAGATCGCGCCCTCTTCTTTGGCCGAACATCTTCCTTTGGATTTGTGTCTATTGCCCAATAGGAACCCTAAAAAACAAACAAATACAATAGTCTGAATGCGAACAGTATATATGTAATAAGGTTAGATGTCAAAAGAGGACGTGCAAAAGCAGCGAGGACTCCCACTCAACATGTTATAAATAGCCAACCAGATAAGTGATACTCAATAATACAACTATTAAACGGAGGTGCCCAACCAAACACCAAAGTCTCACCTATGTGGTGCCCAAAAATTCGGGGATCCACAGGTGACTTGTGGCAGGCCGCTCCAGCAGACTGCCTGTCTGCTCAGGTCCTGTACATAGGTTGTCATTACTTTTGAACCCGTATAGGAGATTTCTCATTGTGCGCACAAACTTTAGCGAGTCCTTATACAGTTTCCTGGGCAGATCGTAAGCAGAGTGCACCAGCACGCTGCAGGAATGACCGGCTGGAAGACACCCGGGAATCCCCAATTGGAGGGGACCATGCAGGCAAGACTGGGACTCCTACAAGTAGAATTTGAATTGGTAGATTGAAACATTTAGGGGTTCCAATCTCCTCTATAGAGCCATTAATAACCCCCCCCAGTAATAACCCTGCTTTTTTGCGATTACATAGGTGATAGTGTCAGGTGCTCTTTACTGCCCAGATACATAACTATATTAATAAGAGGACATTAAAGGAACACTCCAGGAAAAATGGATACACTGTGATATACCTAGTGCAGGGATTGATGTGGGCGGTGCCAAACATAGAAGTCATGCACCGCCCCTCAGGCCCTGCACTAGATGATATTACGGTTTTTCCTGGGGAGTTACTTTAAAAGTCATGCTATGATCTGATGCGTCGTCTATAATGACGTCACATCATGCAACTGTGCACTGATTGTTTAACCCAATATATAGCCCCTCGCATCGAACATGGGACAGTTCTGCCTTCGAAAAGCCAAAGAAGAGTCGGTTTGTCACACCGTGTACACTGCCGGACTGTGAACATTACCTTTCCAGGGTCATCCTTGGATCGAGGCACTTTCAGAAAGCACTTATTCAATGACAGGTTGTGTCGTATAGAATTCTGCAGAAAAAAGAAAAGACATATAAACCGTCAGCATCAAACATCATTTTAGAGGATCTGTCTTGTTTTTCCATCTCAAAGTGATGGCCTATCACTAGGACCCCACCAGTTCTGAGAATGAAGTGGCTGCTTTGGGACTACATCCCCTTCTAAGTAGTGGTGCTGCCGCCAACCACCGGCTGTGCGAGGAACAGCAGCGGTCCTCCCTAAATGCTTCTCTTCCGTTAAAGGCTATGTAAACATTTTTATGTTTTTTTTAAATAAATAAAAATGTGTATCAGTGTATTTGGTGCAACTTTCTAAATACTTTTTATTAAAAATTATTTTTACTTTGAGATACAGCTGCTTAGTATCCTGTATATAGAGCAGCTGCATCGTGCGCTGAAACCTGTATCGGTCAGGTCATGGGGACCGACCGGTTCAGTGACAGCGCGTCCTGCATGTAGGACACCCAGGATCCACCTGTAATCGATCACATCTAAGTTATGGACTTCGATGTGATTGGTAAGAACTCGATCACGCAGGACCCGCAGGATTGCACCAATCACACGGACTGCCATTTTTATTTTAAAAACAAAAACCGATTTCAAACATGTATAAAGCCTTTAAAAACTGTATTCAGCAGCTTTTCAGTTATAGGACTTCCTAGAAAAGCTGGGTGACAACAAAGATGGCTGCTATTACAGCTCCCACAAGGAAATAAGATTTCTGAAACAATATATCAGCCGGAGATGAACATACTGGCTGGTCAAGGGTCTGGGGAAGAAAGGGGGAAACCATTATAGGAGATGTAATAACGTTATATTCCTTATTACCCATCTTTCCCAGAAACCGATATAAACGACTTCAACACCGGAAGAAGAACAATCCTCATTTTTTGATTTATTTTTTTTTCTCCAAAAACTTTGCAGCAAGCAAACCATTCCATTTTCCGTACTTCTAGTGGCCATATGAATACCGTGTTAAATGGGGACTGGATCTTGGTGGATTGTGGTCACTACATGACCTCGTAAAGTGCCGATCGGAAAAACTATTAAATTAGGTAGTCACAAAATCCACAGCCAAAGAAATAACCAGCGGCTACCATGCAACTGCCGCCCCAAATGCAATTCGTTCCTGTAGGTGATCAGCAGCTGCCCAACAACCAATGCATCCACCTATCAATGTAAAATACAACTCAGAACAGTCTCATATACACAGGGGGGGGGGGTTATCAGCCAAATTATTATTATAACCAAAGTAACGCTAGTCTAAGGGTATGTCCACATGTACTGGATTGGCTGCGGAAAATCTCTGCAGCAAATCCAGAGAAAGCAGCAGGGAAATCCGCATTAAATCATGCAAATCGGCTATAATAAAAAAAAAAAAAAAAATCTGTATACTCGTCTTCCCAATCTTCGGTCACTCCCCTGGTAGCACTACCCTGGGCTCCAGCGACGGGTTGTCGACAAATGTGAAGCTGCAGCGGTCACCTGCCTAAATAGCACGTCATTGCTGTAGGTCACAGACCAATGGGGACCAGGGTAGCGCTACCAGGGAAGCGGCAGAAGGTTGGGAAAATATACCTAATACTGAATTTTTTTCATCTATTTTAAACCGCTTTTTTTTATTTTATTATTTAGGATTTCTGCAGCTGCGGATTTTGCTGCGGATAATCCGCAACAATTGGGTTTTATTGCTGATTTTGTCTTCCCTATTGAACCCAATTGAACCCAATGGGGAAAATCTGCAATAAATCCGCTCCTAACACGCATCAGAAACTGACTTTACTTTTACTTTGAAGTATACAATATTTATTGCGGCCATTGGACCAAATAAAGTTTGTGCACCCCTGATTCAAAAGACTGCATGAGATTTATTTCCGCCTCCATAGAGCAGGACTTGCTGCATATATAGAGCTCGGACGGTATACAAGATCATGCGAGTGTCCCAGCCTGCGGTCGCGTCCCCCTGGGTCTAAGCTCGGGGTGCAGAGGATGACCGGATGTAAATGACATATTTGGTGCTGAACACGAACTTATTTTTATAGAAACCGTTTACACAAGACAACGCTCACATATATCTTATGAGTAGATTTCCCTGGAAACGGTTAGCAAGAAGTCAAGGTTATGAAATCGAAGTTATGAAAATGAATAATGTACATTTCTCAGAATCTTGTGCAGAAACATTACAAGATTAGGCAAGCTGTTTAAAGGGGTTGTGCAGGATATGGGGAGGAAAAAAATTTGTTTGTCCCCCCCCCCCCAGAAATAGCGCCATTCTTGTCCGTTGGCTGTGTCTGGTATTGCAGCTCTGCCCCATTGACTTGAATAGATGAAGAGTTCCTGGCAGATGAAAAAAAAAAAAAAATGCCCTGGTGGGAATGATTAACAAGAACTGCAGAGTTCTTTTGGAAGCGGTAGACCAGGGGCATACAAGGAGGCGAGGGGCCCCTGAGCAAAGATTAAAAATGTGGCCCCTTTCACTACCACACCCCTAACCACCTGGGACAGGACTTTGTGTTTGCTTGATCCCCATCTTCTAAAGTTTAGAGACCTATAGAGAGGGGATCCCTTCACAGGTTCTCACCACCGATTCTAACAAAGGAACAGCCAACTGGGACCCTCTATCCAGGGGGCAACCTCTTGAGAGACTACAACCTCCACCTCTTAAACCATCTCCTATCATAAAGCTGCTCCCCCCCACCCCCAGGACAAATCACACCGTTTTATTGCCACCATATTGCTTTCAGAAATCCCGCTAACCCCTCATAAATGGAAGCAGGAAGGAGCGTATTTACTAGGTGCCCGGCCGCAACGCTGAAGAAGTGCGTCACTATAGGGAGAGAGTTATGGGATTGTACGACAATAGTCATTCTACAGGAGACCAGATGCAACAAGTACAGATCACACAGCACGATGGAGAGCTCCTGTGGTCACCCAATGCATGCATGGACCGTTGCTAAGCAACAACCCAGGCAATTCCACCGATTATCTTATATAGAAACATCACTGGTTTCAGACCATCATTTCATGTACAAACTCAGCTCTTGTTTTTACTGAAGGTGTATTCCCCTTTAATAGTTACTCTACTACTCCATTATAACACGTATGGTGGGGGTACAGTCTCACATAGCGGCCAGCAAGTGGCTGAAACGTGGCCACGGTGCAACTGAAGACCACGCCAAAGTGCAGATTTTCAATTATTAAAGGTCTTGTGGTTTTGGAGATAAAACCGTGGTATAACCTGCAAAATTGTGCGGTCGTTATCAGTTTGTAATCCGCGCCTGCCATACGTAGGTGCGGATGTTTAGCCGCTGCCATGTGTGTCCCCACTCGCCATTTTTTCATTGGCCATTGACTTGTTATTCAATTTTGAGACCTAGTTTAACCCCTTCAGTGGCCGCATATTCCCAAAACACAATTCTTCTGCAGTCTAGGTGCTGACACCCTCCGATTCTTGGCAGGCACGCGGCGGCTGCTGAGTCACGGCACAAAAAAATCATTGCAGATCTAACTCCTCCACCTCTAGCCCCTTTTAAGAAGTCTATATCTGACATGATATCCTGGCAACAGAGAAAAATGAACATCCCTTTTTGCCAAGGAACGCGTAAGTGATAATTGCGATCATCAGTGCCAGGGTCTAACTATACGGAGATTTATGACTGGCGTAGACAACAATTGAAATCAGAGGAGACCGAGGAGCATGAATGGACATAACAGAACTCAACAGACAAGAGCTGAAGGTCAAATGTTACATTGCTGCCAGGTTTACGGGATCAAGTCCACCAAGTGCGTCCTCAAGGACCACGTTGATTTGCACATCAGCTGCCACGTTACGCACCACATCTATAAAATGCTGCTATTTCCCGGGCCAACGTTCCTATTATAAAACTCCACTTGCAGGAACACAGCTGTCGTGACTCTAGGGTTATTAAAAGAAGTGCCTCTTAAAGTAGACAAAGTCTCCGGTCCACGAAGACAGGTGCTCCCTGCGACGGCCATGTGTTTTATCTCATATCCCCGGCCTCCGTCAGCATTGTCCACGTGGATCGGGAGTGCAAGAAATAACCTGAAACTGAATACTGCCATAATAGACCACAAAAATTAAAATCCTGCAACCGAACACTTCATAATAATAATAATAATGATCAGGAAGAGGATTGTGAATACATTGTCTAGACATACTGAAGATCAAGTGTCAATGTGTCAGAAATGCTGAGAAAATGTATCATGCACCAGATTAAAGAGGACCGGTCACTAGGTCCAATAAGTTGAACTGGTTAACAGACCTGAATAGCGCTCTCTCCCTGATACCAGCGCTGTTTTTATTTTTTTCCTCTACCCTATCGTTCGAGATATGGCCCACTGTTGTGTTGGCTCCCTATACTCTAATTTGCTGTACTTAGCCAACAGGGTGGAGATAGCTTCCCTTCCTCTGATGCTGACCAATCAGCATGGGGCAGCTTGAGGGTAGTTCACGCCCTGTTGGCTAACTGCAGCAAATTAGCATAGAGGGAGCCAACACAACAGTGGGCCATATCTATGGAACGAAGTGATCCAGTAAAAAAAGAAAAACAGCGCTGGAATCAGAGAGACCACGCTATTCAGGTTAGTAAACGAGTTCAACTTATATGACCAAGTGACAGGTCCTCTTTAAGCAACGTATTGCCCGATGGGGGATGACAGTGTTGCAATATTGGCCCTAATATCAGGAAAAAAAACTAATGCCACCCAGGGCTGAATTTTTTTTCAAATGTTGGGCATGAATAGAAAGTGAGGCAGGGGCTACACACTATATAGGTATACAATAACATGTACATATGATTTTCAAGCAATTTATAAAATAAAAAACAGCCTGTGTGTAAATCCAGCCGTAGACGACTGAGGTGCACGGGGATCCTGGCACATTGCAGAGCAATTTGCAGTTCCTCTGCGCAATTCTAGCCGCCAACATGGCAGAAAACCCCATCTTATCCCAAATAAGGATTTTTTTTTGCTACTAGAAAGATCAATGTAGAACACATGTTAAGAGATATTTTGCCATACCCGAATTATTTCAAGCCTTTGATGCCAATGGCTGAGTAAAGTGATATCACCCATTGATAGAGAATGACCTTCAACATGTTACCCATGAGATACAACCAATTACACTGGTGGAGCTGAGCGCATACAACCAGATATACAGTCTTCAAGAAAGCATTATAATAACATGCCCATCGGCAGATGTCCCCTAGAAAGAGTCCACTTATGATGATGCGCTGTACGGCAATTAGTGGCTGCAATTGCAATACCACTATCCAACCCTTTGAGGTGCCCATTAGAAACCAGGTACCACCTCACCCACACCCTGTGCAGTCACCAAGTAGTACATCGTTGTATACTTCAGCGCCCCATGACCCTTTTGAAGAACAAATGTACACAACGGCAGGGGTGGTAAGCAATTTTGAAGCCCCTTGATTGGTTGGCGAAACATCTGTTGTGCACATTTGGCCCACTAATACTGGTGACCGAAACAGTGCGTTGCCGAATTGCAAGAAGACCCCGAAACCTTTACCTTCAGGAGCTTGTGGGTTTGGTCCCATACATTCCCTTCACTGCATATATATTGCACACACCAAAGTTATTTGTCTTAAAGGGATTTCATAATTTAGAAAACCTATTTTCATATACCCTATTAGGGAATTCTAAAAGGTAATAGAGGTGGTCACCTGTTTAGGATCGTCAAAAAAAAAAAAAATGTTTCTTGCTGTGGAGGACCGGTCATGTCCTGCATTAGACAGACAACTCATTGATATGAATGGACAATGTGGAATACTTCATTTCTCCTGTGGTGGTGCTGTAGGGAAATTGAACACTTCCTTTCCACACAGATTACAGCTGACCGCTGGGGTACCAGTAGGGGAGACACTTTGTGATAAGCTTATTGACAAGGGACCTTTCTAACAAGAAGGGATTGTCCAAAGTAGAGAACCCATTTACGTTCCCTCTGGAATAGTCAAGGTTCCACTGGATCTTTTTATTTCTTCTTTTACACCTTCCTATGAGACTCTAATGGACTAAATACAGCAGACCAGACAGTAACCGACATTAGACCTGTGCGGAACATCAAAGACGGAAAAACCCTGGAATTCTTTTTAATGTTTGTTATGAAGAAACATTAAAAAAGACTTGAGAATTCCAGACGGACTTAAAAAATGCTGAAAATCTTCTTAAAAGGAAACGTAAATGAGCGATTTTTACACAGATATGAAAAAGGAAGGCTACCTGAGCAGGTGTAAGGCTTTTTGGGATGTTTTCTCCTGATGTTTATGGAACGTCTTACGGTTTAATCACTAAAAAAAAAATGGTTTTTTTTTTTTATTTAATTTTAACTTTTCCTTTTCAAAATTAGCACCTGAAGGAGTGAAAAAACAAGACATTTTTCTCAAAACAAAAAACCTATAGTTTTTGTATTCAAGTAGCCGAGGAGCTGTAACAGCATTGCTCCTCACCAGGTGTCATACACTGGCTATGGGTGAACGCATCAAGATCATAATCCGTTTAGGGAGATCAATGTTAGGCTCTGATCACATTGGAGTTATTCCCCCTTCTTCAGGGATTCTAAGAATTTTTAACGGCAAGAAGAGGACAGGCTGCAGCGCGATCCTTGCTTTAGAAAAGAAAAAACCCGGAAACCCTGGTGGACCCCCATTAAGTTAATGAGATCCATCAGGATTTGCTGGAATGCGATTTGTAAATGTATCCAGCATAGCTCTTATGGTAATGTTATGGAGGGAAGCCATGATACTAGTGTGAACAAGGCCTCATAATAGGGAAGGGGGGTGGGGTAATTTTTCACTGCACTTGCAATCAGACACTTGGCATCTGCGGAGTGAGCGGAGGGTTAGCAGAGACCCTGGTACTGCTCACATGCTGCGTCATACCCAGGAGGCCTAAATTATGGGGATTATATTTCGGCTCCCCACCATTTTCACATTCCTTGCCGTGGATCACGTCTGCAGCCCCTCAGAGATGCAGGATTTGGAGCTGCACATCTGGAAACTTTCACCCTCTAGAGGAAATCTTCCCCTGTCAGGACGTCTGCCGGGAGCACTGGATGAGAGCTATGCAGTGATCTCAAGGCTAGAACCAGCTGCTTCATTCTCATAGCATCTTCCCTTCAATTCAGGATGGGGGAAGAGCATTCTTTCACTAGTTTTAGGGGCCATGCACACAGCAAAGTGAAGACCCTGCACGGCAGCACACTGTGCCTCTGCCAGTCTGTATTGTGGCACACGCAGGCACTTGTATGCCAATGTATGAGCCACCGTATTCTCTCCTAGAAGCAATGCTACTAAAGGAGCAAGCCTCTGTGATATGGGATGTGATGGAGTGGGCAGGCTGCAGACGGATATGGACAAAACATGGGACATTCTTCGCGGATTACATGCAACAATATTACATACGTTATTTTTTGGTTTTTAATATATAAATAGGGTGACATTATGATCAACTTTATAATCACAAACTAGACAAGCGAGAAAAAGAACAATGCTGGTCCTGCACAATAATAATAATTCATCAATCATGCATTCATCCAATCATCATCCATTAGTCATCCATCCATCCGCCATCATTCAGGATTCATCCATCCGCCTCCAGTCATCAGTCATCCATCCGCCTCCAGTCATCAGTCATCCATCTGCCTCCAGTCATCATTCACCCAATCATTCATCCAGCCAATCATTCATCGTCATCCACCCGCCATCATTCATCCAGTCAGTCATTCAGTCATCATTGATCCAGTCATCATTCATCCACCCATCATTCATCCATCCGCCATCATTCATCCATCATCATTCATCCATCCATCTGCCCATCATTCATCCATCCATCTGCCCATCATTCATCCACCCGCCTACAGTCATCCACCATCATTCATCCATCCATCTGCCCATCATTCATCCACCCATCTGCCCATCATTCATCCACCCGCCTCCAGTCATCCTTCATCATTCATCCATCCATCTGCCCATCATTCATCCACCCGCCTCCAGTCATCCTTCATCATTCATCCATCCATCTGCCCATCATTCATCCGCCATCATTCATCCATCCGCCAGTCATCATTCACCCGACATTCCCATCTGTAACAGCATTATTCTCATCCTTGGATCTTGTCTGGGGACGTTTATCAGCACGGTCCCATACAGTTTTATGATAGTCTTCTCACTCCTCTCCAGCCACAAATCATTCCCATTGAGATCTGGATATATTCTGTAATATTATTTTCCGTAACATTCACAATAAATCCCATCCCATAATAAAATTTATTCCGCTCCCTGTACCGAGCAAACCTTCAAATCATTGTTATTGGGAGCACAGAAAATATTCTGACAGAAACATATGGGCTATTAACGCACTCCTATTACCCCACATACCATCAAAGCATAATGACGCTTCTGTTGGTTTATTACACTGCCCCCCTGCCCTGTCCTATTGGCTGCTACTAGGACCCCTCCCTATGCCGGTCCTGGCCCGTCCATGTATTACATAGACACCAAACAGCTGAATGGCCGCCATGTAAAACTAGTCTCCTGTGTCTTCCTCCATTATATCTGCTGCTTGCCGGCCGGACCTGCAGAAACCAGATAGATGGGATATAAGGAATTGGATAGAATAAGTAATGTTGCAGTCCTTTTTTTGCGGTATTGGTGGTGCCCGGGTGGTGCCAAAATCTGGTACAGGGCCACAATCTACCATGTGCCATTTATAATACTGATGTCTTCTAATGTGGCAGAGGGGCCTTTGGGCCCCCTCATGCACCAGGGCCACTACCTCTGCCCCTCCTATAGCTACACTCCTGGTGGTCACTTACTGATATATCCACTCATGCTTGACTATAAAATATTACAGAAAGATCTAGATAAGCGGAAAGTATGGGCAAAAACATGGCAGATGAAATGTAACGTTGATAAATGTAAAGTAATGTGCCTAGGCTGCAGTAATAGTATTAATTTATATACATTAAATGGAATAGAACTGGGGCTAATGGAACAAGAGAAGGACCTGGGTATTCTGGTTACAAATAACCTAAGCAGCAGTGCTCAATGTCAAGAAGCAGCTGCAAAAGCAAACGGTATTTTAGGGTGTATAAAGAGATAAAAATCCATGATTCAAATGAAAAATTGTTCAGCTTGGGGAAAAAAAAAAAAAAAGACGTCTTAGAGGTGATCTTATTAACGTGAGGCCAAGGGTTAAAGGTTATAATTAAAGGGGTTTTCCCACAAAATAAATGTATCCCCTATACACAGGGGATACATGTGTGACCGCTGGGACCCCCAGTGATGAGAACGAGGGACCGAAAGTCCCCCGAAGTGCTCCCTGAGAATGGAGCGTTGGTGTGCATGCTCGGGGACTATATGGGACCGCTGTCTCTGGCATATCCATAGAAATAAATAGAGCGCTGGTCGAGAATGCACACTAGCCCTCCATTCTCAGGGAGTACTTGGAGGCCCAATTCACACAGAGTTTTTTTGGTGCTGATTTTGACGTGTAAACCGCATCGGAATCTGCGCCAATAAACTTACGAAATCGCCTTCCATTGATTTCAATGGGAGGCAGAGGTGGGGTTTTTTCCGGATCGGTTTTTAGCCGCTCGCAAGGAAAAAAGCGTCATGTTCTTTCTTGCCACGGTTCCGCCTCTGACCTCCGATTGAAATTAATGGGAGGCAGAAAAAACTTTTTTCGCTGTGTTTTTAGCCCGCAGTCTTCAATGGCCGCGTGTGAAAAATGTGGCAAAAAAGCCTAGGCAGGTCAAAATCTGCCTCAAAAAATTCCTTCAGGAATTTAGGCAGATTTGTTCTGCCTGGAAAATACTCTGTGTGAACTGGGCCTGAGGTACTTTGGGTCCCCGTTCTCCTCATCTCTAGGGGATCCAGCTGTCAGCCCCCCAGCGATCACAAATGTATCCCCTATCCTGTGCAAAAGGGAATACATGTGTTTGTGGTAAAACCCTTTTAATCAAGCAATGAATACGTGTAATTGATTAAGAAAGGTTGATCTTGATGGACCGGTGTCTTCTTTCAACCTATGTAACGATGTCAGAAGTAGAAAGTCCGACGACGTCTGCTCTGAAGGTGAAACCTTGACATGAAGTTCTGTGCGCTGTCAAACTCAATGTACCAGACAAAATTACTCCGACGCAACGACTCCCCCTAGGCGTATTCCGTGCACTACCTTGAAAATCCCTGAAAATAAAAGGATGGGTTGGGTAAATCTGCGCCCCTATAATATAGTGTGGATCACCTAATCTTTCTGTTTCGGTCATCCTATAGGGCTGCCAGGCACGTGCCGGTATTAAGGGTCACTCTACATCTCCATTTTATAAATAATATAAGGCGCAGTTTGCAGATCGTTCTATTTGTAGAACCTTCTGCTATTTTTATACTGGAAGCACGTTCCGTCTTGTCAGTAAAGGTATGCACCTTCCCCGTCACACATGCATTACTACTAGTTAGGTGCTTAGTGTTGTTCCAGATAGATTTGGGGGGGGGGGCAGAAAAACAAAATCACCTTTCTGCTTCATGCATTTTTAATTAGACGAGAAAAAACAAAGTGAATTAAAGCGGACACGAGAAGCGGCGTTATAGACTAGACTTTATACGGCTAGAATTTCCGCTTCGCCATAAGTGCACAGCTATTTTTATAGAGAGAGGAAGGGAGATGAGCAGCTGCCGGCTGGACTCGTCCAACGTCATCACATAAGAACAGTAGAACTTCCACCAGTAAAATCCAAAGCGGCTGAAGCCGCGTGGTATGACCATAGGCAGCTTCCGACAATTTCCACTATATAATGTGGATGGTACAGACTGTGCCCAATAAATACTAGTAAGTTTTACATACGGACATGTTTATTTCTGCAGTATTTCATTGACCAACCAGATTTTATCCACTCCTAAAATTAGATCTGGCACCTCAATATGGGGTCTGACCTCCTATTAGACATAACGGCAGGATAAAAACAAACAAACTGTCGTTTGGCTAATAGGTACGATCAAAGAATAGCCCAGACTCCGTTATGCGTCCGGTGCAATCATGAGGGGAGTGTTCCCCCCGCCTCTCCCGCCCCCTCAGTGATTGACGGCTGACTGAGTTATCTCCATAAATCACACCGAGAGGGGCGGGGGGAGCACTTTCCTCATGAATACAATTGACGCATAACTACGAGTCTGGGCTATTCTTTGATCGCTCCTATTAGCCAAACAACACCATATATTTTTTTCTGACGTTTTGGATTGTAGGAGAACGGACCTGTCCCTGTAATATGCTGCCCTTACCTCGGACAGATAGATTCACTTTAATAGGCAGAACTACTTAAACCTTTTGAACCAAATTAACCTGCGGTAGTTTCCAAATTTCCCATAAATCTTAGGGCCTGTTCACATCGGCGTTTGCCTTGCATTTGGGCTTTCCGTTCATCCGTTCCTTCAGAGGAACGGTTGAACGGAAAGACAAAACGTAAAGTTTAGTTTCTGTTTGCAATAGCATTGAATTCAATGGTATTTTTTTGGCTTCAGTTTGCGTCCATTCCGCTAGGTTTCCGTTTTTTTTTTTTTCACGGAAACAATAGCGTAGTGTGCTGCGCTATTGTTTCAGGGGAAAAAAAAGTGAAACCTAGCGGAACGGAGTGAAACTAAATCCCAAAAAATGCCCTTAAAATCCATGGTATTGCAAACAGAAACGATACTTTCCGTGTGTCTTCAGCCATGATTAAGAATACTGTTTGTATTCGAAACGCGTAGGCTTCTATATTTTGCCTTTTGAGACCACCTACACTGCGTTCTCCCTCCCGTGTTTTATATTTTATATCTGATTGTTCAATAAAGTGGAAACGGGGATTTCCTTTTACCTACCTCACGTCGCTGGATCTTACCTTTACTCCTTCCATGTGGAGAAACAACTTAATGGCACGTACGATTTCTGTAGGACATGCCTGTGCTAGTACTGAAACAGGATCTGTCACCTCTCCTGATGTCTGTTTTAGTAAATACTTAAATAACTCATAAAATAACAATTCTGGAGCACCTTCTCTTAGAACTCTGCATTGTGCCATTCCTCTGTTATTCCTCCTGGAAACTTATAAATTAACAACTTGGTGTTATTCTCTTTGTCCATACACCTGACACTCGCAGCGCTGATTGGACAGTGTCAAAGTGTGAAGGGACATGCCCCCTTTGACAACAACCAGTTGTCCCATTATTTTAAAAATATACTCCCAGGAGGAATAACAGAGGAATGATGCAATAGTTAGTACGGTTGAAAAAAGACAATGTCCATCAAGTTCAACCAAAATTCTAAGAAAAGATTAGGTCATGGAATATACAAGTATTTTGCAAAACATTTCATTCACTCGCAGTGAATTTACTTAATCTGACACCCAATAATACAGAAATTGTCGTATGCTTTTTGTATTAGCGTTTCATATTGGGCTGTCTTCCTTGATATTGGAGCCATTTTCCCCCATAAACATTGAGGTTGCGCAAAAGTTTTAAAGTTGCCATTGCCAAAAGTTGCCACCTTTAAGGGAATGTCCCCCTTTTAACATCATGTGGTTTTTAGGTACATTTTTGTGGCAATTTCTTGACATATGTTAATATCGACCAAAGCCAAGTTGTTCTGATTCAGATATACAAATGACCTGCATGGAAGTTAACAGCTAAAAAAAATTCTGGCTACCTGCAGTCACCACTAGAGGGAGCTCAGCTTATGCAAACTGTTTATATGCTGAAATCAATAACAGCGTTTGCAGTGAGCTCCCTCTAGTGGTAACCTGAATGTTTAGCGGGCACCCTGAGGACTAGGTCACTATAATTTGGTAACTTCATACACATCACGTTGGAAGGTAGCAGAACTAAAATATGGAGTCCAACATCAGTCGTACATGCAAAGCAAGACGAGTCCTTACCTTCCAGCCACTTCCAGCCTCC
The DNA here is from genome assembly GCF_050947455.1 of Rhinoderma darwinii. Taxonomy (NCBI): domain Eukaryota; kingdom Metazoa; phylum Chordata; class Amphibia; order Anura; family Rhinodermatidae; genus Rhinoderma; species Rhinoderma darwinii. Next base: position 24,877,337 of record NC_134696.1, read on the forward strand.
TTATAATATGGGAAATTATCACAGATCCACTGGTAAATCTCACTAAGAGTCATTTTCTTTTTTGGTGAGCTGTTGATCGCAAAGGTAATGAGGCTGGCGTAACTATAGGGGGGCTTCCCGTCTTTGTGCTGCTGTACTTCTTCCTGGTCCAGTGTTGTGTTGGGGTCGATGAGGGCGCTCTTCTTGGAGATCCCAGATCCGTGGGTGTTCTGGTTGGAGTCCGTATTCTGAATGGCAGCTCTCACGGTCAGCTGGGGAAGCCAGTCCATAGAGGTGAGGCTGCTCTCAAGCTCTGAAGTCATTTTTGGGTTTCAGTTTATATATATTGTATTTTCTTTACACTGTGCTTCCGGGTGGAAAATAAAACGGGACAATGTCTGGGGGTCCAGGTAGCGTAATTTAAGATTTCAAAATGAAGGGATGACCGATGCTTAATCTGAAACAAAAGGGTAAACAATAAGCTATAGAAATCAAAAACGCCTTAAAATTTTTAATTTATTACTTCTGAAGTCAAGGTGGGGGCGTAACATTAGTGAGCAGATTGACTTTAAAAGGGGTCCTCCACTTTTTTTTTTTTTATAGAAAGAGCCTCCAACAAGAAGCTGATCACAGGGTCGTCCCCCAGCGATCAGCTGTAACCAATGAAGGATCTCAGCAGTAAGTGTTCCATTTCCCTGCAGCGCCACCACAGGAGAAAAGAAGCATTACACAGTTCTCACTGAAATCCATGAGCTATTTGCGTGGATGTGCTAAAGACACTCTATATAGTTGATCCCTGTAAACCTTTGACCCCCACTTATAGGACACCTGTACCTCCCCCAACTTCTAAGTAATAAAATTTATTTTTTTTGGCCACGATTTACGCAAAATAGTGTCAAAAGCCACAATTTGAACGTGGTGTGTGAACACATCCGCAAGACCTGCTCCATCACGTCAAGGTCCTTTAAATAATACACATGCTGGCGGAGGTTTATCAGTATGAACAAAAATTTTATTTCCGGTGTATTCTGGTTAACTTTAATAGCTTTTACACATTGGACAAAACCTACTTTTTAGAAGGGTCCCTTGACAACAAGCAGATCACAAAGTTACCCCCAGAGATCAGCTGTAGTCTGTAAAGAAACCTGGCAATAAGTGTTCAATTTCTCTGCAGCGCCACCACAGGGGACACCAAGCATTACACAGTACATTCTAAGGCCCCATGCACACGAACGTAAAAACGCCCGTAATTACGGGCCCATAGACTTCTATTGTCCACGGGTACCTCCCCGTATGCTTACGGGAAGGTGCCCGTGCCGTTAAAAAATATAGAACATGTCCTATTTCAGGCCGTAATTACGGCACCGGTAGCCCATAGAAGTCTATGGGGCTACCTTAATTATGGGTGACTACGTGTGTGCACCCGTAATTACGGGAGCGCTGCTAGGCGATGTCAGTGGATAGTCACTGTCCAGGTAGCTGAAAGAGTTAAACGATCGGCAGTAACTCTTTCAGCACCCTGGACAGTGACTTCCGATCACAATATAGAACCTGTAAAAAAAAAATAGAAGTTCATACTTACCCAGAACTCCCTGCTTCTTCCTCCAGTCCGGCCTCCCGGGATGACGTTTCAGCCAATGTGACCGCTGCAGCAAAATCACAGGCCAATCACAGGCTGCAGCGGTCACATGGACTGCCGCGTCATCCAGGGAGGTCGGACTGGATGTCAAGAGAGGGACGCGTCACCAGGACAACGGCCAGGTAAGTATGAATTTCTTTAACTTTTTCTGCGGAAAGGGCTGTCCCTTCTCTCTATCCTGCACTGATAGAGAGAAGGGGCTGCCGATTACTGCAGTGCAATTTTGCAGCGAAAACGTGCCCGTAAATACGGGTGGCATACGTGTGACCAAGGACCCGTATTTACGCCAGTATTTACGGGAGGACAAAAATACGTTCGTGTGCATGAGGCCTCAACAATGTTTTTTTCTGTATAATACTTTCTTCCCCTAATCCAATCCTGTAGTCTGATGAGTTTTCCCATCAGGCCATGCTTCTACAATAACGCATCATGGTGTGTGTAGCGCAATAGGGACGAATCATAAAAAATAGAACGATCGCCAAAAACGGAGTAGATGATAACATAGAATAACGTGGGAATCTTGGGGACGTCTGATAAACCAGGGATATCAAAGATTTATCGAAATTTATCATTTTCGGCAGATGTGCATTAAACGAATGGTGACACTGCGCGGCATTGTGCCCGTTTCGCATCTCATAAGTATGCTGCTAAGATAATAAGGTTAGACCTGCGTAGACTGCGGCTCGCTACGCTTTCCCACAATGGAGTATCCCCGCAACCCATGATAAGGCCGACAATGGAGAACAGCCAAAATGGAAGTTATAGAACAGGCAACAATGACGAATCCCCGGAAAATAAATCAACAATTTTATATATAATGTTGTAGGGAAAAGAGGAGCAGTTGCCCATAGCAACCAATCACAGTCCAGCTCTCATTTCACATAAGTCCTTTAGAAAATGAAATCAGTCACCTGATTGGTTGCTATGGTCAACGGCTCAATTTTTCCCTTAAACTATTTCTGCTAAACCTGCCAAAATGTCACTATGGCCTAGAAACCCAACGGGACCATGTGGTCGGCAACGGGGGACGAATTAGTATAATGTGCAACTATCTCATGTGTATGGGGCCTGCCAGACGGCAGATTTATTTATACAATAAGACAATAAGCATCTTAAGTGTCAGTTCACATGTTTTTTTTGGCGCAGATTTTGACCCGGAAACCGCATCGGAATCAGCGCCAAAAATGGCCAAGACTTTTTATTCCGGGCAGCTTTCTCGCGGGGGAAAAAACTGCATGTTCTCTCCTGCTGCAGTTTCCGCCTCTGACCTCCCATTAAATCAACAAGTGTTTTCGACTGCCAATCTTACCCGGGGTACATGCATTAGCTTCAATGGCCGTAAGCGAAAAACACCATGAAAAAAATGATGAAAAATACCTACAGGCAGTTCAACATCTGCCTCAAAATTCCTGGCTGCAAAAAACTCTGCGTGAAAAGCACCTTAGGCTACATTCAGACGAGCATCGGCAACTTCGGACGCGAAAAACTGACGTTTTTCACATCCGAGGTGCACTCATGCGGAACACATTGTCAGGATTCCCCATAGTCCAGCATAAAATAGACACGCAGTAAAATAGGACATGGCCTATTTTTTCACGGACCCTTCACATGCTCCTTTGAAACAACGGTCGTGTGAACGGCCCCATTGAAATACATGATTCCGTAGAACGCTCGTCTGAATGAGCCCTTAGGCTCTGGTCCCATTGTGTTTGAGACCTACAATCCAGGAAAAGCTTTTGACCATGGACAGAGTTTTATTCACTGGAAGTAAACATTGAATGTTCCTACTGATTAACAACAAGCAGAGATCTTGAAAACGGAAAGGAATTAATACAGAAAGTAGATTGGAGAATTATATAAAACTTTTAATTATACAAAAAAAACACAACAATTTGCTGAAACGGGACAATCCCTTTAAAATGTGAATCTTAATGAACTCCAGATCAGTTTTTGAGCCTCTTCACAGCTGCAGGGGGATTTGAAGACGGAGGCAGGTTTCCAAAAGGAGAAGCAAATTGATATTTATCATCACACAGTAAATTAAAATTCTACAAAAAAAAAAAATTCCGAACCTCTCCATGGGGACCAGAGGCCCGAGTGAGGAATAATCTCATCCTCTTGCCCACAGGTATATTCAAATGATTACCCACAGAACAAGCCTTCAAGATTAGCATAATACCCATCCACATTATTAACGAGAATTCCTCATTATGTAAAAATGCCAATAAAGCTTCTGAATATTCTTATTAATGCTCCAATGGAGCAGGATAATGAAGTCATCAGAAGACCGGATGAGACGTATGGGATTGGAAGCTACGAACTAAATGCAAAGTAAAGAGGTCGATGTCCTGCGTGCTGGAGGGAAGGTGCACGGAGAAGACATTCAGGTCTTGTGGCCATAGATCATACAATACACACGAGCCTTTCCAGAAAAGATGCTGCGCTCCGGTCTATCGCCAGGACCCCAATCTACCTCTTTGTAGGTTGGAGGACCCAACACATCCAAGCATTACATAGGCATTTAGATGAGGTCAATGAGAATGGTGTAATGCTTCATTTCCCCTGTAGTGGCGCTGCAGAATTGAAAACTTGCTGATGTGTTCCCCCATAGACTACAGCCGATCACTGCGGGTCCCATCAACGATACACCCTGCGATCAGCTTATCGTCGGAGGACTCTTCTAATAAAAAATGATTGCCCAAAGAATAAAACCCATACGTATTATGGAACAAGCACACTGCAGAGCCCCGTACTCAGAGCCGTACAGCTTTTTGTGCATTGGCGTATAGGCTCGATCCACCTCGGTATGTACGGCGATTTTCTCCGCTAGAAGTAATGCGTCCTTATACGAAGTCCGATGGAACATGTCGCAATTTTTTTGTCGGATTTGAATAAAATTAGACAGAACGAACCTTTGTATGCCTCCCTATGAAATCGGAGACATACAGAGGTACAGTGGAGGAATCATGCACCTCTATGGAAGCCTTATTACGGCCAATATAATATGTATGGGGACATCTCCCGTAGAAGGGAGACCTGCTGGATTTTAACCAATCCTATGTTTCCTCAGGCTGTCAGAGCATGCTGGGAGGTGTAGTTTCACAACATGTAGAGAGTCAAAGGTTCAGGTCCGCGCTATTTTGATCCTTCAGGACCAGACACCGTTTAGCCCTTTTTAGCACTCGTTCGTTAAACGGCTAGAACTTCTTTATTTGTTGGGCTAGCGACGTGATTTTTGCGTTATTTTTTCCGTAGACAATGCAGGTTTCTTTTTTTTATACACATCCTTTTTGCTATTTTAGCATTTTTAGGCTAAAATCTGAAAAGAATAGTAAAAAAGGAAGCTTTTTTACTTTTTAGCTATTTTTTTCTGGTAACAGTGTTACTCTAAAATAGACCTTTTATTTGTGATAGTCATTGTCTACCGTAAAATTATATTACATGTCTATTTTAGGGTAATTGGTCAAGGGCTAGCGTTATGACAATGATTGGCGGGGGGGGACGACATTTTTTTGGGGGTGGGTATTTTGTGTATTATTTTTTTAAAAATTGCAATTTACTTTACTTTTATTTTTTTATTACTATGGTCTGTCCCTTAAAAGGTCAGAAAAGACCTTTGGGGGACTTTATTTTTTTACACCATGTTTTTCCACTGTAACTGGGGCTGCACAGGGCAAATCAGCCCTCTCATAGTGACTATTGTCACTAATAGGGCCGTAAGACCCAGCAGCAGCCTGCCACTAACGGCACCCGGCGATCATGTGACCAGCGAAAGCTGCTTCTATCTTCTCCTCAGGGTCCCCGGCAGTCACTGACTGCCGGAGAGCCGTCATTCAGCTGCCCGATCGCTCGGGCACCAAGGTAAAATCCACGCCGTAAATAGGTCTATGGCACGGGTTTTAAGGACCCTGACCGATGGCCCTAAATACACAGCCAGCGGTCGGGAACCGGTTAGAAATTAAGGAAATATTGTGGTATATGTTAATATAACAAAAAACGCGTATGTAGTAAGAGAACTCACCTCGTGTGTGATGTCACATATGCGTAGCTCCGTTCATGTAAACCCATCTGGACAGGAAGTAAGCCAGCTGAAAAAACAGGAGAACAGGTCAATGTGGACAGAGGCTACCTTACAAAGGGACATTTCAAGCACAGTTTGACCTCATACACGGCTTTTAGTTCTATATAGTTGAAGCGTTATTATTCCCATCGCAGACATTCATGGCATATCCACGACCACCGCATCCAGACGGAGAATGACTGGAGATACGGCCGCGGCAGGTGTGCGGCTCTCGTCATTCTGTTCTATGGAAGTTATAGGGGTTGGCCACTTTATAGTAAAATGTCCTAAAATGCCATTATGTCTTACCCCAGAAGGTCCCCTGCTGCCCATGGATGCTATATACACTCCTCAACATTGAGATTGCAACACCAAGAAGGAAAAATTTTGGAATTGTGGAAATCACAGGATCGATAGACATGTTAATTATATGAAAATGCTAAAAAGAGGGAAACAAAATATTCCAAGCATCTTGATTTATTCAGTATCGAGTATGAGCGCCACGCGCAGAAATACACGCACTTCCATGCCTTGGCATGTTATCAATGAGGTTATTAATGATTGTCAGACGGTTATGCCATGCTGAATGCACTTGTGCACGCAGATCATCATGATTGGCTGATGGCAGCTCCCTTTGCAATTGCCGACCAATGACATCCCAGATGTGCTCGATGGGAGACTAGTCCGGAGACGCTGCACGCCATGGTAGCACGATTAGACTACGCTGGCTGCTCACAGTAGCACGAGCAACATGCGGTCCTGTTGAAAAATAGATGCTGGGACACTTCGGAGAAATGTCCGTACCACTGGTTCCCCAACCAAATCTATGGAATGCCAAGTTGTTAGTGTACCTGAAATAAAGTCTAGAGAGGTCCGGCTACCGTACATTATGCCACCCCCACACACATAATCGGGAGTAGGACCGGTGTGAGGTTCCCTCGTGAAGGCCTCTTCATGGCGTTGCCCACATGTTCCCCAGACCAATCTCCAGCTATCATTGCGTCCGTGAACAAAAGCGGTACTCATCGCTGAGGAGTATAGACCTCCATCGGACGTCTGGCTCATAGCCCATTGTCGTGCAAACGCCTTCTGATAGTTTTTGTGTCGACACCGGCTGCCGCCCTAGGCTTGGGATGTGACGTCCAATTTCACTTGAAGTACAGAATGGATCACTACGCTCCATTCTTCCAATCAGACGATCCGTCGGTGCAGAAGTTCACCTCCACGCACCTCCTGCTATCATTCCCGTTCGTCGTCGTTCTCCCAACCTTCGAGACATGCACCGTTGAATAGCGCTGACATCTCGGCCTAGGCGCGTAGCGATCTGCCGGAGTGATAAACCAAGATCACTCAGTTCAAGGAGTCTGTCGTGCTCAGTTTGCGACAAGTGGCGATAACGGACATGTGGATGAACGGTAGGCGTCCCACACCACGTAATCACATTTTTGAGGTTTTATGTGGCTAAAAAAAAACAAACAAAAAACTTTCCTTAGAATTTGTCTTTTATGCCACAGCTTGGAGCTCGGTGCTTGAAAATGTGATCATTTGCAGATCTTAGCGACACCGCTACTTACGGTTTGTCCTTCTTGGTGTTGTAATTTCAATGTTATGAAGTGTATACATAGCGGTCGGTCTCCGTCTGTATAGAACGTAAGATGGCGGCGGTCATGTTATTTGCCCACATGACCACTTCCTGGGCTTTCCCTTGCTAAATTCACTTCCGTACAGTCAAAAGGTAAGAGATTCTGCTTTCTGTATCTGCACAGCATGGCTACCCGACAGACCCGATTATAAGTCAAGGGGGTCTGACGGTCAACAATTGGATCTGTCCGGTACAGTGTCATGCCTTCCATAAAATATTCAATTTTTATTGCTCTAATGCATCTAGAATTAAAAATTAGGCATAAAAGATGCTCATACACATAATATGAAAGTCAACAATTCAGGTGGGACGGGGGTCATTATCTAATGTCTATGTTGGTGTGCCAAGGATGTCGGGGGAAAGAAGGATTGGCCATTTTGGATTTCAACATGCCCGATCCTTTGTCGCTATGGGAAATGGCGTTGCCCTATTAAAAACACATGCGTGTGCCTATTGGGCATTCGTGAGGAATAGCTGTTGGCCAAACAACGTATGGGCCCAATACTATGATGGATTTGAATGGATCCATTTTGTAAAAGATCCTTTTGACTTATAACGGGTCCATCGTGTTATATTTTTTTGTGAACAAAATTACACAGACAACTACATTTTAAGTTTCGCTGTACAATACTGACTCAAAATCTGATTAACCCCTGATTGCACGATGGACGTGCTAAACATATACGGGGATTTTCAAGATTCATTTTATACCTCTGCGTACACCCACTGTAACATTTATAACGCAGAATCAAGGAGGATGAATGATTCTGTGGATTTTCTTTCACAGCCGGGTATTTTTTTGTTAATTTTTTATCCTTGGTATACTAATTTGCCTTAAAAGGGTCATTTCTGGCAAATTGTGGGCATTCCCGGGTTGAAGCGGACAGGGCTTAAAAATGTCCAAGGGCAACACAAATCCGAAAAAGGAAAAAAAAATAGATATATCTTCGAAGTACTGTATGTTTTACAGGGAGAGTCTCCTTTAGTAATGGAGTTGTCCTCTTCGATCATATTGTTAAAAGGGATTTATCCAGTACTAGAAAAGCAGGACTGGCTCCTTCCAACCACAGCGCCACACTAGTCAGCGGGTAGTGTCCAGTATTGCAGTTCACTCTCATTGAAGTAAATGGGGCTGAGCTGCAATACCGCAAACAACCTGTGGACAGATGGGGCGCTGTTTTGTTTTTATAAAGAAAGCATTGGCTGCTTTCTAATACTAGACACCCCTTTTAACCTAAAGATAATCTCGTGTCCAGTTACAAAGCAGCTAAAAAAAAAATCTATCATTCACTGTAATCAGCCATTTCAGACTTGGTCGTGATTTTCAATAGGAAAAGTGACAGGAAGGTCAGAAAAATTCTTGCTCTCTGAACGATTACTCCTTTATTATTTCACAAATCCCTAGAAACAGTTGTAGTTATACGTGACTGTAGTAAGTGTTAAAGGGCCACCGCACACAGTTAAGGACCATCAGATCTAATAGAGTTCCCAGTGCATCTAGTCAAGGCGATCAGTGCAGCTTAAAAACAGCCGTCTGCATTATTAAGCAGCACCTCTCGGCACGCTCGTACCTGGGACCTTTAAAATAAGCTGACACGAAGATTCCTGAAAATATTGACTTTCAACGTGACTCATCATCTGGGTTCTGTATGAGTCACTGCATGTTTCTACAGCAGCGTGAAGGAGGCCATACCGGTCTGAGAGTGATTCCGAGACAAGACTTAATAATAGAAATGGGGACAGTAGCCCGGAGAACCCCAGTGTGTGCTGCAGCCACATAACCAGTCCTACAGGCTGAATGTTCCATCAGATAATAAAGAAGCCGCTCATTACACACGATCCACTATATACACAGCAAGACCGTGCCGGTCAGGCGGTGACACACGGTTTATAACGCATGGTAAATACCAGTCACAGTAATTACCGGAAGGGATCAGCACTGCGATTGGTTTAGTCCCAATAAAAGGTTATGTGTACGGTGGTTATCCATTTTTATTGCTCTAATGCATCTAGAATAAAAAATGAAGCAACTTTGCAGATAGTCTTTATTAAATATATCCTACCGTTTTATAAATTCAGCGCCTATGAAGACTTATGCGTATCCATGGTTACAGACTACAAACAAGTCCTGTGTGTAGTCTGATCCTGCAGTGATATGCTCCTCCCTATTCTTGCTAGCAGATTTTTGAAGAGGTCATGTGATCGTGAGTAGCTTGCGCTGGCGCCTCTCTACTTGGCAGTCATTACATCATGGTCACGAGCCCTTACTATTTCTACACCCTGTGTATAACTTATCTCTATCCACAGCAGTATATGCATTACCCATAGCAGAGAGAAAAATGGCTAGGGCTTGGCACCAGAGTTTATCCCTCTGAGTGCCAAGTAGAGCAGCGGCAGCGAAGGCGGCTTACAGTCACATGACCTCTGAAAGTCTTCAAAAAGGAAGGATGCCGATGGAAAATGGAAGAGCACCCAAAACTTGGGGCAAAAGTTTTGCCATAAGGGATTCTTTAAATATTACTGAGGGATCCCAAAGATCGGTACCCCCTTCGTTTATGGAAATGTATTTAACCATTGCCTCTATGGACTGGCAAACTGGGCGGATCAAGAAGCAGCAAAACATAACTGCTAGATGACCACCTTATAATGGAAGCTGTATTAGGGCCGGTTGACCTCCGCGTTGGAGGCGCTGTTAGGTTCCTCCGTCACAGATCCAGCTGAAAATACCGGAAACAGTTTAGAATGCTGCGCTATTGTTTCCAGTAAAACCACAGACAACCCCGAAGGCAACCAGACAGAACCCGTTAAAGTCAATGGGTTCCATCGGGGGTGTCCATGGTTCAATGGAACTAGCGCTTCCGGTTATCCGCTTGTTCTGCTCCTCTGATAAAACGAAACAACGAAATGGCGAGCGCAGGTGTGAGTCGGCCCTTAGTAGTCACCCTGTTTTGTCACATACAAATATAACCGAGATGGCTGATAACAGGGAACAATAAATACTATATAAGCAAGGTTGGGAGTGCAACGTACCAACTAAAAATCTTTGTATATATATATATATATATATATATATATATATATAGAGAATGACCATAAAATATAAAAATCCTTGATTTTCTGACCAATCAATTCTATTTAACATGTTTATTTTCGCTTTCTTGGAAAGTTGAATGAAAAAACACGGCCTTCATTACAGCTCTCACAGGGTCAGACCCCAAGAAAACGTATGTCAAATGCCTACTGCCATATTGCTTCTTTTAATCAGCCATTCAGGACTCTGGGAAAGCTGGGTATCTAACCCTTTGTAGTGGCGATATGGGTTGTCTCCAAACTTTCCCAGAAAACGAAGCAGCAGCAGAACGACAGGATGTTGTATTGGTTGTCACCCAGCTTTCCCAGAGACAGATCGCACAAGAGACGGATGAATTAAATGCCTTATGGGGGAGACGCTCCTCAGCTGCCTTGTATTAGTATTATCCGACGTTCCAATGCATCACGATGGGCAGTGACGGGCAGCCTGCTTGGCATTAGCATGGATTCACATTTGGACAATAGACATATGGGAGTCCCCTGTTAGGACACATGGTTCTTCAAAATAAGGGCATTCAGTCTCTTTGGAGGAGGGGGGTGAAGCGCTTGACTAAAAACGTGCTGAAAGCAGAAGGGAAGCCCTGTGTCCACATCTCGGTTCTGCATTCATAGCCAACCCTTGTGTCGCAATAAACACTTCTGCAGAACAAGCCGGCGACAATAAAAAAAGATCAGGACATCATAAAAGCTGCAACCATGATCTGTAGAGGGGAGCGGTGACCGAATGCGAAGGACGAGCGGGTGTCACCTCCAATAAACCTTTTCAGGAATCTTTAAAGTGCACCTGCGAATTGGAGCTAGTTTCCATAAACGGATTTAAAGAAATACAGTAAAAGCTGATCGTGTTAGGCAGGGCCGGGCGATTACGACTTAAATCAAAGTCACAACTAACTTAACATGTAACCTCGATTACTAAACGATTATTTAGGCCACACCCCTTTTGCATGCTACACTATTGAATATATATCCCGAGATGATGTATACTACTGTATATAATATACCCCGACACTGCCCCCACACAGTTTATTGCCCCTAGAACTGCCTCCATACAGTATAATTCCCCCCCATAACTGCCCTCCTCACAGTATAATGCCGTCACAGCTGCCCCTGATAGTGCCCGATAAAAATAATAATATACATACTCTCCTAACCCCGTTCCAATGACGAGTGGAGGAGATCCCTCTGCTCCTCTCGTCTGTGCAGCTCGGCGCGGACACGCGTGAGGACGTGACTGCCTCGCGTCCAGCGATACATAGTGAATGGTAGAGCAGCGACCTTACGGCCCCTGCTCTACCACTGGGTTCAAATGTATCTGCGTCCTGAAGATGCAGATACAGTTTAAACCGGGAGAAAAGAATTGATAAAACCGAAATTCGCAAGATGACGTTGATTAATAGCGCTGAATTTTGATTTCGATTATTCCAGCTTTCCGTCGGAGGTATATATGACAGGAAGCTTTGCCGACGCACACCTACAAACTAAATCAGTGACGTGTGCCACTGTATAGGCATACAGTGGTATATGTTGACCATAGAATCCCATAGTATAAAAAACAGAAAAAAAAAACTACACGTACATTGTGTGGTATACATTTTTCACCGTACGCATCTGCTTGAAATACCAGTCACTACAGCTGTTCCATACAGCGAAAAAGAAGAGATTGAGGATGCCGACCCATACCAGCCCAACGCATGCAAAAAAGACACCATTATGGCAGGTGAATGGGGAAATATAGATCCATTCTTAGTGCAGGTCCTGAGGGGGCGGAGCATGACACAGATTCTCTTTGGTGTCCTTTATATCACTGTGTCATGCTCCGCCCCCTCAGCACCTGCACTAGACATAACACAGTATCAGTTTTACCCAGAATCTTCCTAGAACCAATGTATACTGAAAAGATCTGCAACTTTAGAATATACTTTCAATTCCTCACTATTTTTGAAATATCTCTGGTTGTTGTCAATTAATCGAAACGTTCTTGGTTACATCCGGAGACTGAAAACCTCTCAATTATATCCAACGGACAGTTATACATGGCCAGGAGGGATTTTTCAGCCTCCAAATGTAAACAAGTATACAGCCCACACCCCATATATTGAAATGGCGGATAACAAGGAGCAAAAAATAGGCAATAAGGGCTCGTCCACACGTAGCAGAATTGCTGCTTATTTTCCATCTGGAACTGTGGACGCAAAATACGCAGAATATAGCAGGAGCAAAGTGGGTGAGATTTAACAAATCTCATCCACACGCTGCGTAAAATTTCCGACCAGAAGTTCACCTACGGTGCGTATTTTTCATACTGCAGCATGTCAATTCCTGCTGCGGATAGTGACTGAATTGCTGCGTTTTTCAGAGATGTCACCGTCTCCAAGCACTGAGAAAAACGCAGCAAAATCTGCACCATTTTTTGCAGTTTGAGGAATTGAAGCAGAAATTTTCTGCAGCAATTCCGTTACGTGTGGACAAGCCCTAAATCTGAGATTTTTGGCATCTCATTTGTGTACTTAAAGAGGACCTGTCACTAGGTCATATAAGTTGAACTGGTTAACTGACCTGAATAGCCTTGTCTCCCTGATTCCAGCGCTGTTTATTTTTTTCCTGGACCCCCTGTTCCAGAGATATGGCCCACTGTTGTGTTAGCTCCCTCTATGGTAATTTGGCGGAAACTACCCTCAAGCTGCTTCGCACTGATTGGTCAGCATTCGAGGCAGGAAAGCTAGCTCCACCCCGTTGGCTAGCTACAGAAAATGAGCATATAGCGAGCCAACACAACAGTGGGCCATATCTTTGTAAAATAGGGGGGGGGTGTCAGGAAAAACAAAAATAAAAAAAAGCAGTGCTGGAATCAGGGAGAAAGCGCTATTAAGGTGAGTGCACCAGTTTAAAGAGGTATACCCATCAGAGACATGTATGACGTATCCACAGGATATAGATGCGGGTCCCACCTATCTCTAGAACGGGGCCCCTGAACCCTGTTTTACTGCTCTGTGTTCCCACTGACGAGTGTGATTCCCGACCATGAAGAAGAAAACAGCATAGCTCGCTGAGCTACGCGGTTTCTGTAAATACCATTCAGTTCTATGAGACTTGCGTAAACCGCGTAGCTCAGCGAGATACTCTGTTTTCTTCTTCATGGTTGGAAATCGCACGCGTCAGCGCGAACACAGAGCAGTAGAACGGGGTTTAGGGCCCGCGATGGTGAGCACGCCCCACCGCCGACGGCCGCATTTTTGGTCCGTGCTCCCATACAAAGTATGGGAGCACGGCCCGTAAAAATAGAAAAGTAGGACATGCTCCATAATTCCTGGCACAGTTCTACAGCACGGACACCTATCCGTAGCTATACGGAAAGTTGTCCGCGGTCAATAGCACCGTACTATGGTCCGCAATTGTGGAGATTTTTTACGGTCGTGTGCATGGGGCCTAAGGGGTGATTTCCCTTTAAGAAGCTATTCAAAGACGACTGGATGATTATCACAGGATGTATTCATTCTTGTTTTACGTCTTTTCCTATTATCAACCCTCCTGTAATACTATTCACTACAGGAGTATAAACTCTAACTAGGAGAAGTCTACAGAACTGTTCATCCAGGGCCTCCTGCTTCAGGAAAATAATGCAAGAACGACAGCGAAGTGCAGCAGAAAAGAAATAGCAGCGGAGGGTGTAATTATTGTACATTTATGAAAACTGATCTGATTGGTTGCTATGAGTAACTATTGAATACAATGCATTATTTTCACTGAGGTTTTCCTGGGTTATGTGCTAGACTGACCAGTGGTGGGCATGACCAAGGCCTGCCATGTTTCCTGTTTCCATAGAAACCAGTCTTTGGTTATCGGCTCTGGACTAACAGAGCGCCAATGGACAGATTGGGAGAAGATCCAAAAACAGCATTTTACAGAGATCAGTATTCAGCGGACGTATCGACCACCGGAGAACGCGGCATATTCCATGTATCGGCTAAAGATCACCCCAGGTCAGTGATCTGTAGGAGAAAATAGTCAGGCAGGATCGGCAGATTTTTTTTTTTTTCCCCCCTTTGTTTTTCGTATGTGTATGTTCACACTGTGCGGTTTAGCTGGGGATTTTCTGCAACAGATTTCATTGCAGAAAATCCACAGCGTATTACAATAGCAGCTGAGTGGATGAGATTTGAACAAATCTCATCCACACGCTGCATAAAATTTTTTCATAAATTGACCTGTTTGTTTAATCTGCACCATGTCAATTTCTGCTGCGGAATCGTTGCACATTTTTGGGGGTTTTTCCCCCCTTCAAATTCACCAGGGAGGTAAAAGCCGCAACAAATAGCAAATTTTGCAGAAAAAAAAAATCACAAATCTGAAAAAAATAAAAATAAAATGTTTAAAATTTTATATTGCCATAACGACACATCCCTCTGTTCTCTGTGCAGCCCGGCCTCCTGGGATGACGTTTCAGCCCATGTGACTCCTGCAGCCAATCAAAAGCTATAGCGGTCACATGGGCTGCAGCATCACCACAGGAGGCCGGGCTGCGCGGTGACCAGAGGGACGCAGCGGCAATTCCGGCCAAAAATCTGCACCACAATTTGGTGTGTTTTTCGGCCCAGAATTCCCCGTAAGTTCTAGTCCGGATACGCTGTGTACTTTTACGCAGCATATCCGACCAGTGTGAACATAGCCTATCAGACGTGACCGCGCTCAGCACCTGCAGCTCTCGTACTGCACCCAATACCAGCAAACACCGCAAACCTGTCACCGTGAGACATCCTCATATCACCAGTCACGGCGAGAAGCTCCATACATCTATTTTTATAGCACTCATAGTCCCATCACCTTCTACTTGAACAGTTTTCTCAAGCCAAGCTGAATGACGGCCGAAATGCACAGAAGAAAAAAAAAAAATTATCTCAGAGATTAGGCTGCACAATTCAATAAACCGTGAGCGGAACGGAGGCAACTACACCAATGAATACCAAAGGATTGCCTAACTAGCAATTCCCTAAGTTACGCTCATGGCGTAAAAGTATTTGGACACCCCTACTAATTGAGTTCAGGTGTTTCAGCCACAATCGGGGCAAAAAGTCATGCGCACAGCCATGTAATCTCCATAGACAAACATTGGTAGTAGAAACCACAGCTCAGCCACGAAGCACTAGACCACGCAAAATCACCAAATGCTGAAATGTTTTCATGGTTGAGCAGCTGCATCACCATACACAATGCCAAGCGGCGGCTGGAGTGATGTAAAGCGCGCAGCTACTGGACACTGAAGCAGTGTGTTCTCTGGAGTTATGAATAATGTCTCACTATCTGGCAGTCTGATGGAGGAATCTGGGTATAGCAGATGCCAGGAGAACATGGGGATACATAGGGTCTACTGTAACATTTGGTGGAGGAAGGGGGTAATGGTCTATTGCTGTTTTTATGGGTTTGGCCCCTTATTTCTAGTGAAGGTCAATGTTAATGCTGCAGCACACAAAGACATTTTACACAATAGCAGCTTTGGATGCGAGCCAGATCTTCTCATCCAACATCAGTGTCTGACCTCACAAACACTATTTTGACTGGAAGAGTAGAGGTTGTTATAGCCACAAAAGGGGCCAAACTCCATAAAAACGCCCATGATTCTTTTTTTCCATCTTAGATATTTATGGCATATCCACAGGATAAGCCATAAATAGCTGATAGATGCGGGTCCCAGAGGTGGGACCCACATCTATTTGCAGAACGATGGTAGCCTGCCCCCGGTGGATATGCCATAAATATCTAAAATAGGAATTTCAATACCCCTTTAAGTTTGAAGGAAAGTGCCCCTCCCTCTCTACTGGACTACAATTTCCTCTACGCCAGCGATGGTGGTAGCTTAAAGGGGTTGTCTGCTTCATAAGACACATTATTAGAGAATACTTAAAGAGGACCCAGCACATCATTGGGCACCATGTAAGGCTTCATTTCTCCTGTGGTAGTGGAAGTAAAGGGGTAATCTGGGTTGTGAAAATTGTAAACAACTGGCTGCAATTGAGATAAATAAGCAAAAAGTAGCAGGACTCCCCTATCCTTTCACCCAGCGATCCAGCATTGAAGCTCCCGCAGCACTACCGCATGTAGCATGTGACCGCTGTAACCAATCAAAGGGGGTTAGAGGTCATGTGTTGTATTTCTGGCACAGTGCCAGAAATAGGATTGGCTGCAGCGGTCACATGCTACGTGCACCAGGAGTGCCACTGGAGCGTCAGCGATGGATCGCTGGGTGAAATTTTCCATAGCTTAGTGTCGAGAGTCCAAACAACAGGACACCCTGAGATCAGCATATTGTTGGGGGGGCCATCGTAACAAAAAGACATTGTTAAAAACAGAGAACTGATGTAAAATAGTGTAAGTTCTCTATATACATGATAAGTTCTTCCTCTGGATATGAGGAGAAGACGCGTCTGTCACGGTTACTAATGTACATAGACAGCAGCAAGATACAACCGCGCAGCAACATCAGTCTCCGCAGCCGCCATCTGAAGAACACATCTGTCATGTAAGGATGCGGCCTTCATAAACTCAACCAGAGATTTTATATACACACTGACCATGGATGAATATAACAAGACAGAAAGGGATGACAAGCCGAGAAAACCACAATGGACAGAGCACACAATAGACTGAGGATCATGATAAGCCATGGACTTCTACAGCCCTCTCCTGGACTGTCCCTAAGATTTACCCAACAGTCTCGCCTGTTTTCCACTTGCTTTGTCAATGCTAATGTGTACTTAAAGAAAGAGAGAGAGGTGTAGGGAGCGAGAGAAAAGAGAGAGAAAAGAGAGAGAAAAGAGAGAGAAAAGAGAGAGAAAAGAGAGAGAAAAGAGAGAGAAAAGAGAGAGAAAAGAGAGAGAAAAGAGAGAGAAAAGAGAGAGAAAAGAGAGAGAAAAGAGAGAGAAAAGAGAGAGAAAAGAGAGAGAAAAGAGAGAGAAAAGAGAGAGAAAAGAAAGAAAAGAAAAGAGAGAGAAAAGAGAGAGAAAAGAGAGAGAAAAGAGAGAGAAAAGAAAGAAAAGAAAAGAGAGAGAAAAGAGAGAGAAAAGAGAGAGAAAAGAAAGAAAAGAAAAGAGAGAGAAAAGAGAGAGAAAAGAGAGAGAAAAGAAAAGAAAAGAAAAGAAAAGAAAAGAAAAGAAAAGAAAGGAAAAGAAAAGAAAGGAAAGAAAGGAAAGAAAAGAAAGGAAGGAAATACTCTTGCGGGGGGTGCAACGCCAACCAAACTGGTTGTCACCCAGGTTTCCAAGAAAATACTTAACTGGGAATTACCCAAGCAGCATTTCAACCAACTTGACAAAGGTAAACTCATAGACCTACCATTATCAGTGTCGACGTGACAGCAGCCAGTCATCCTTATTTCTTAGGGTATGTTCACACGGCTTATTTCCAGACGTTAATCGGGCCGTAAAGGCCCTGAAAAACGTCAGAAAATACGGGGGCTGAATGCCTCCAAACATCTGCCCATTGATTTCAAATGGGAAAAATTGCGTTTTGTTCCCACGGGACGTTTTTTTATGTGCCGTTTCTAAAAACGGTGCATAAAAAAACGCCCCGTAAAAAGAAGTGCATCTCACTTCTTGAGCCGTTTTTGGAGCGGTTTTTCATTGACAATAGAAAAACAGCTCCAAAAACGGCCATAAAAAAAACACAACGAAAAACGCTTGATGCATTGAAAACGGCTGAAAATCAGAGGCGGTTTTCCCTTGAAAACAGCTCAGTATTTTACAGCCTTTTTTTGTTAAGCGTGTGTGAACATACTCTTAGGCTGGATTCACACGACCATGTTACGTCCGTAATGGACGGAACGTATTTCGGCCGCTAATCCCGGACCGAACACTATGCAGAGAGCCGGGCTCCTAGCATCATAGTTCTGTACGACGCTAGGAGTCCCTGCCTCTCCGTACTGAAAACATGATTACAGTATGGGACAGTTGTCCCGCAGCGAGGCAGGGACTCCTAGCATCGTACATAACTGTGATGCTAGGAGCCCGGCTCCCTGCACTGTGTTCGGTCCGGGATTAGCGGCCGAAATACGCTCCATCCATTACGGACGTTAATGTGCTCGTGTGAATACAGCCTTATAGTACGTAAGTCACAACAACCTTTACCATGCTCAGGGCGCCGGCAATTATTATAATGCGGACCGACAATAACCGTGCAAGACGAGCGAATTACATCAAGACAAGTGCCTGGTATTATGTCATTGTCTCCAGACAGGGTCAGGTCACACACAAGTACTGAAAACCTGGAGATATCAAACCAGTCCCAAGTATATCTAAAGCCGGACATTATAGTCTATATACAGCAAACTCTATACCTTCCGATTAAAGATCAGGAGAAAAGCCAATACACATCTGATAACCCGCAGATGGGTGTAGCATCTATGGAATCCATTCAACCCTATAGACTTTAGTACTTTCTATAGCTCGTCATGCAATTCCCTAATAGAATAATTACAATTGCTCCAATCACAGGTTCTCTTTAACCCATTCCCGACCGCCCACCGTCTTTTGACAGCTCCTGAATTTAGTAAAGTCTTTTGAATCTAGCAGGGATCGGAGGAAACACATCAGAGACTGGAGGAATACTCTGCAGTCAGCCCTGGGGACGTCAGCCGTTTGTGATTTTGAGGCAGATTTTGTCCTTCCTGCATGTCGTTTGCCGTGATTTTGGCCGCATTTTTCGCTCGCACCCATTCAGTGCTACGGGCAAAAAACTCAGCGAAATACGCTTTCTCTGCCTCCCATTGATGTCAACGGGAGATCAGAGGCGTAAACGCGCGAACATAGGGACCGCCCCCCATTGAAATCAGCCGGTTTTTGACGAGTTTTGCAGAGCGGTTTTTGCTACAAAAAGCTTGTCAAAATACTCCGTGTGAACAGGCCCTAAGCCTGCAGGGGTATGCTAAAACATTGGAAGGCTGCACTCACACGGGGCAGATACGCTGCATAAAAGCACTCAGCGTATACACCCTTTGCGACGCAGGGAGTTCCGTGTGAAAAACCGCCAGTTTTTCGGCCAGAACGTCCGCTGTGGAAAACGGCAGCATTTAGCAGGCTTGCTAGCAGGCCGGCCTCCTGGGATGACATTTCATCCTAGGAGACTGCTGCAGCCTGTGATTGGCTGCAGCGGTGGTCACATGGGATGAAGCCTCATTCCAGGAGGAAGAAACACAGACATCTGGGTAAGTATAAAAAAAATTTTTTCCCTGAGTTTAGATTTTGCTGCAGAATTGCTGTGAACCCACCGCAATAAACGCGACAACTGATATTTATTGCAGGTTTTACCTTCCCATTGAATTCAATAGGACAAACCCGCAAAAAAAAATAAGCGTTTACGCAAATACAATTGACATTGCTACGGAATAAAATTCCACACTGCAGGTCAATTTCGGAGAATTTGTTCCGCTCTGTATTTACACAGGGTGTGTAGAAGATTTGTTTGATCTCATTCACTTTGCTGTACTGTATTTGCAGCTAATTTTCTGCAGCGAATTGCGTTGCGGAAAATTTTGTTTTTAAAAAATTATCCCTTCGTGGGAATAAAAAAATAAAATAAAAAAATGTAACAAAAAATAATTACTTTGCATAAAACCATATTTTATTGCCCATACATTACATATAAACAAAAAACATACAAATATAAGGTATCTACGTGACCATAAACACCTGAAAATGTCATTTAACAGGTTATTCAGCGTGAAACGTGAACGGTATAAAAAAAAAAAACAATGTGGGAAAACCACTATTTTCTAGAATTCCGCAGCAAAAAAAATTACACAATGTATTTGTACCTGAAAACTGCGCAGGAAAAAAAACAATCTCTCCTGCATAAAACAAGGCCTCATACAGCCCCATCAATGAAAAAAAGAAAAAAAAGAAGATCATGGCTGCTGAAACGCAGAGGCAAAAACAAAAAACATTTTGCTTGTCATTAAGGGGTTAAAGGAGTTGTCTCATGAAAACAAGCGAACAGCCGGCCGTGTAACGCAAGGACGAGCTGGGTCCACTAGATCAGGAGCCGTTCTAACTCAAAGAGGGAGAACCCAGGACCTATGACAACCCCATTAGGGTACGGTTACACCACCTGGTCACAACCGCAAATACCGTGGCAAAACCGCAGATGGTTCCACCACGGTTTTGCCATGAGCTTTTCAGCCACGCGGCTTGTACAAGTGACGCACTCTGAAACCATTGGCTTCACCTGTTTGATGCGGTTTTGGCAGCGCGGTCATATACACACCCTATAGCTACAAAGGGGGCCAGTGTGAGAAGTGCTACTGGCACGCAGCAATGCCGACCACCAGTACTTCATTAGCACAGATGTGAACGGAGCGTGGAGATTTAGAGTAGTCACCTGAGCCTGTTGCTAGGCAGCTGCATAGTAGGACGAGACTATTTACTTTGGAGTCCGTAGGATAAAGTTGGCCTACGCCCTGTGGACACTTGTGCTTTACGACCCTATTTTCATTCTACCAAACACATTTCCAGCACATCTGCCTCATGCCTCGGTGCTGGTCAGCAAGTGTTAGTTTCATAGGACGTGACGTCACCATTATCTACAGGCGACATCCCGTCATGTTCTCACCAACATTCATTGATGCTTTCTGTCGATTTGCAGCACTCGTGTACCTTTTCCATTCATTTTAATGGCGAGTGTTTGTACTTTGCAGAATTGAGACCGGGGTCCTCTAATTTTTGGAATCAGAGTGGGGTCCATAAAAGTTATTTTAGTGCCATACCTGTAAACAATGGGCCCAAACCTCATAGATGTGGCCAACAGGACACAGATCATTGTGTAGATACACTGAATAGCCACTTTATTAGAGACACTTGCCCCTTCACGATTGGGGCATCCACGTATGAGAATTAGACACGTGACCGCGAAGTACAGGATAAAATCAAGTGAGCAAGTTTTCCGTGGATCAGTTTCATTGTGAATCCACATCAGAATGGGAAAATCCAAGCGATCTGAGTGACTTTGATGAGGCATGGTCATCGGCGCTAGACTAGCCGGGGACAGTATTTAAAAAATTGCCAACCTTGTGGGGATTTCTTGTGCGACAGTGTCGAGAGTTTACGGAGAATCGTGTGATTGAGGAAAAACAACCAGAATAGTGGCTCCTGTGGACGTCAATCAGCCGTCGCCAAAAAGGGTCAGAGGAGGACGTCAAGAATCGTTCTGAAGAACAGGCGGTGCACAGTCAAGTAAATGGCAGCCAAATACCACGTTAGCGCTTTAACCCATGTGTCCAAATGCACAATTCATCATTCCTTAGCACGGATTCGCTATAACCGTGACGATCGGTGTGAGCTCCATTGTCGTCTAAGGGAAACAGAAGAGCAAGACTCCAGTGGACAAAAACAAGAAAAGGTATCCAAAAATTGTATCACTGAGCAGTGGGAAAAAAAAAAAATCACCTGGTCAGATGAATCCAGGTTTCTGTTGCACCACGCTGATCGGAGGATCAGAATTTGGCGCAAGAAGCATGAATAGATGAACCCTTCCTATTCGGTGTGAACAGTTCAGGTGGAGTAATGGCGTGCGGAATGTTTCCTTGGCACACTCTGGGTCCTCTGATACCTGTGGATGGATGTTTGAACAGTAGGTCTTATCTAAGGCTTCGTTCACATCTGCGTCAGGACTCCGTTCATGGGTTTCGTCTGACCTTTCCGTCAGGGGAACACATGAACGGAATTCAAACTTAGACAAACGGAAACCATAGCTTTCCGTTTGCACCACCACTGATTTCAATGGCGACGGATCCGGTGGAAATGGTTTCAGTTTGTCACCGTTGTGCAAGGGCTCCGTCGTTTTGACAGCATGAATACCGTAGTCGACTGCGCTGTTCATTTCGTCAAATCGACAGAACCCTTACACAACGGAAACCATTGGCGCCGGATCCGTCACCTTTGAAATCAATGGTGATGCAAACGGAAAGCTTTGGTTTCCGTTTCGATTCCGTTCATGGGTTCCACTGACGGAAAGCTCCAACGGAACCCATGAACGGAGCCCCGACGCAGACGTGAACGAAGCCCAAGCATTGTGGCCGACCAAGTTCATCCCTTCATGGCAGATGTTTACCCCATGGCAGACGGACACTTTAGCGGCAACTGCGAGAAGCTATCCTGTATCACATGGGCCAATTTTCCTGCACAACAACTTCAACATCTAGTAGAATCTGTGCCAGGACGAAATGCTGCGGTTCTGAAGGCCAAAGGAGGTCCAACGCGCTACTATATGGGGGTCTCCAAAAGAGTGGCCATTCAGTGTAGACCAGACCCGGAAACGCAGAATGAGAAATCCAGAAACAAGTGGATATACTATCTCTCAGCCTTCACATTCTGCATTGTAGACATATTTTCAGCCTTGCGTTGCAGACGGCAGAATGTCATTCCAACATGTATTACAGATGAGATTGTGTCTGTGGGAATAACCCGATCTGATGATTTCTATGCACATTCCAGGATTCCACGCTCTCTACATGACAGGTTACGGGATGCATTTACATTAGCCATTGGATAGCAAGATACTGAGATCACCGCGGCATCTCCTGCTCTAATAAACATATCCCTTTTATGTTACTCCTACAGGTAATTCCCGGACCCTCGCACTATACACGCCTTACTGCCTAAGATCAACCTATATGGAGGTCCTAAAGAGGCTTTCTGATCAATTACTTTTATGATGGTCGTAAAAGCCTCACTGGCGGCGATCCAGAAATCACAGCGGAGTTGTATTAAGTGAGTCACCTCTGCAAAAAGCATTAAAGGTGTTTTCCCATCAGAGACATTTAGGAAATATCCACAAGATAGGTCTTAAATGTCAGCTAGATGAGAGTCCCAAATCTGGGTCCTGCACCTATCTCTAGAACGGAGCCCCCTAAACACCGTCCTGCGTTGTGGTTGAAGTGGGTGAATTCCAACCATGAATTAAGGAAACAGCGTAGGTCGCTGAGCTACGCTGTTTCCGTAACTGCCATTCACTACTATGGGACTTACGGAAACAGCGTAGCTCAGCGACCTACGCTGTTTCCGTAATTCATGATCGGAAATCACCCGCTTCAGTCATAACACAGAGCGGCAGAACAGGGATTAGGGGGGCCCCGTTCTAGATATAGGTGCAGGTCCCAGATGTGGGACTCGCATCTATCTGACATATCCTGTGGATACGTCATAAATGTGTCTGATGGGAAAACCCCTTTAAATAGTATGACATGTACCTGTATTCTCCATAAAATAACAATTCTGGAGAATCTTTTTACGCAGTTCCTCAGCTATTCGTCTTACAAATTTATGAATAAATTGACAACTGGGTGTTACCAGTTGGGGGTTGTGCCCCTACACAATGTCTAACCGGTGCTTACAGTCTCAGGGTAAGGCCACACCGAGCAGTCCTGACACGGCCGCGACCGACAACTGTGCCGGAACCATGTTCGGCACGGTTGTCAAATATCCTGTTTAGTGGCCGCGCGTTATTGCGGCTAAAACGTCCCTTTATCTGCAAAATCATTCGGCCATTACTTAAAACATCCTTTATGGCCGCACGATTTTGCAGGTAAAGGGCTGTTTTAACCACAATACCGCACGGCCATTAACAGGGTATTTGATGCTGCATCGGCCAGGGCATATCCATGTGGCATTGCCTTTAGGTTAAAGGGGTTGTCTCATGAAGATAAGCGCTTTCTCAACAGAAGCCGAAATGTCTGGCCGTACATTATTACATTGAAATAAATGGCCGTATATGTAATACAATATGTAATACGTGGACAGGCCGTATCCGCCAGTGTCGTAATAGGGTATAATCATACATTCATTAACACATCCTTTATGGCCGCACGATTTTGCAGGAAAAAGGGCAGTTTTACCTTCAATAATGCGTGGCTATTAAAAAGCTATTTGACAGCCTCGCCGGACCTGGTGCCGGCGCGGTTGTTGGCTGCATCGCTCCGTGTGGCCCTGTTCACTCATCATCAGTGAGGGCCCAATCAGAAAAAAAAAATGGTTGACCTGAATCCAGGGACGAAGACGAATGGAATAGACCTAAAAAAAAAATCCTGTGCAGCATGGATGAAAGTTTCTGTGACCACTTATGTTGGTATCGCTATTTTCACATACGGAGATGGTAGTCACCTGGACAGGAAGTCAAGTGGTTGCTAGGCTACTTAAAATATTAAAGTCTGCACAATACACTACTGCAAGAAGACAAACAGAGTCTGCAACAGTATGTAACACTACTGCAGGGGAGATTTACTTTACGAGATCAATTAAGGCCTTGTAGCCTTAGTTGCCCGCCTTGGGATTTTAACACCCCAGTGACATGCCCAGGCTCACACGAGTGTGTAACTAACAAACTGGCAATACAGTGCAAGTCTATAATGAACAGACATGGCCTCCAAGGTCAATCTGGTGCAGAGCGTCAGCACCGCGCTATAAACAGCTTCCACCTTCTGAGAGACAAAACTATAACAAGTCCAAACCAGCTGATTCACCTTCCCACCGTGGTTTATAGAGAGTGCCACCAATACAAAGTAAATGCTGCTGTTCTGTACGCTGCGGACCAAGATTTACTATGTACAAAAACCTCAAGGAACAGCTCATACAGTCACTAACCCACAGCTCCACTTTAGAATCACCAAACGAACATCTATCCTCTTTGTATTATATATTCATTACCTTTTTGTTGTTTCCAATTGTTACTTCAGTATACTAAAGTCTCTGCAGTGAAAAAATAAAACGAAAAAAGTTTGCAGGAAACCATCAAAAAGTTGCTGTTGACGGATCTGAAATTCTTAATTTGTATCTCTAGTGCTTTTAGTTGATTCTGTGCTGCTATAAATGAGTTACAGGTCTGATTGGTTTATTAAAACGCAAGCATGGTCCTTGTCTCCTTGACTGATGTTCTCTCTAGGTTCCCTATATGAACGCTTTCTATACATGCCCTCCCGCCACTACTAGACGTCCGGTAAATTCTCAATACTCAAATACTTTGCAAGAAACTTAATCTATCATCTGAAACAGAAAGTCACTGCAGGAGGGATTTTTTTTCTTCTGCTTCTGTTAAAATGGGACTGATACTTACTGTATGTGACGGAACATTTCGCACCTCTTACTATGATTCACGGTCAATAGCAGAGATAACGAATCACTCACATGGAACAAACCTGTAATAACCAATATAGTGAAAATGCAGAGAGAGGTTTAGTCAGCTCGATTTTTAGAGCAAATGCTGCAGGACCAGAAGGAAGTCTCCTCTGTAGATGTGGACTGATAACGTCAGATCTGAAAACACCTCCAAACCGCAACTTACAACATACAGCACCAGCCTGAAACAATGGGCGGCCAAGGAAAAGTTACTCAGAAAAGTTTCTCCAATTTAACCTCTCAATATCTGGCTCGGGATTATAATTCTCCAGAAAAATGTATTGGGGAGAGGGTGGCACCTAGTACCAATTATACGCCAGCTGTCTGATAAATACTATAAGTGAGCTCTGGATCGGGAAAACAAGGGTCCTATGGCCTCCATTCTGCCAGTTGAGGCTGGCGCAGAGTGAATGGTGCCTGGCGATCTTCATTATAGTCAGAGTTACTGAAAGAGAGAAGACCCCAGACCTTCCACCTCTGGGGACCCCACCTAACAGATATTTTTGGTATATCCTGTGGATATAACATAAAATGTCTCAGATGGGAAAATCCTTTTAAACCCTTGCCGACATGTAAGTTAAAGGGGTATTCCTGCCTTTAGCATTTTTTATCTATCCACTGGATAGCTGAAAAACGCTAAATTGGTGAGGGTCCAAGCGCTAGGATCCCTACAACGGGGAACCCAAGTTCGCCCAACCGCAAGATTGTGGCTAGGAGGAGTTTGAATGGAGCGGAGGCTGGGCATGCGGAGTGCCTCTCAATTCAAAATCTATGAGGTGGAAGGAAAAATCTGAGCACAGTGGATAGGTAAAAAAATGCTAAAGGCTGGAATACCACTTTAGGCTGAATGCACACGTTGCGTAATTTGATGCGGAAAATCTGCATCAAAATCGCAGGTATATGCACGTAATTCCGCAGCTAAAACGGCACGGTGCGTTTTTTACAATTTGGTGCGGAAATAGGTGTTTTTATGCTGCGTATTTTGGTGCGTTTTTCTTTGAAACTAAACAGATAAAATTCGCAATCGGAAAGATAAATTGACATGCTGCGGATTTTAAATTTCGCACCGCAGGCCAATTTCCGTGCAGAAAAAAATCTGCAGTGTAGATGAGATTTCTTTAAATCGCATTTACTTTGCTGGTACTGTATTACGCTACAGATTTGTCGCAGGAAAATACGCGCTGCAAATCCGCACGTAATACGCAACGTATGCATTCAGCCTTAAGCTAGTCACATGAACATAGCCCACCTCAAATGTGAAAAACTGCCGCTTTCCACGTCCGAGGTGGACCCATGCGGGACACGTTGTCACGGATCCCTAACAGACTACAGTCCATGGAGGGATGCGTAACACGCAGGAAAATAAGACATATACTATTTTGCAACGCTCAACTGTCGTATGAACGGCCCCATTGAAATGCATGGGTCCGTGCGACGGCCGTTGTTTTAACGGCCGTCACACGGACGAGATTCACGTTCACGTGAATGAGGGCTTAAGGTTATGTCATAGTCAGAAAGGGGAAAAATGGATCGAGCTCACGGACTGAGCACATTCCATACTCAGCAGGTGTCGGCTGTATCAATAGCCATCGTGGCATCTAAGCCCTTAGAAAGAGGGGGAGGCCCCTTCCAACAACCCAACAGCCCCCTCATCCGCTATCGTAGGGTGCTAATGATCGTCATGGCAGCCTTGGGCCTACCATCCTAAGATATACTGCAATACATTAGTATTGCAGTAAATTGTGCAAGTGATCCAAATATCACTAGTTCAAGCCCCCTAGGGGACTAATGAAAAAAAAAAAAAATACATTACAAATACATACAAAAGACAGACGTACCCGCCCGTTTTTTCTTTGTATAATTCGTAAGGTCTAAAAAAAAAAAAAATTTAAAATACATATACAGAAATTTGGTATCGCCGTAATCGTATTGACCCACAGAATCAGGTTAACGTGTCATTTTTATTGCCTAGTGAATGCTCTAAAAACGAAATCCAAATAACAGTGGCATAATCACTGTTCTTTTCCCATTCCACGCCACAAAGTTCTTTTTTCCAGTTTCCCAGTACAATATATGGTATAATAAATGGTGCCGTGAAGAACTACAACTCTTCCCACAAAAAGCAAACCCTCATATGGCTATATCGAGGCGAAAAAAAAAAAAAAAAAAAAAGTTATGGCTTTTGAAAGGCGGGAAGGAAAAAAATAAATAAATCGAAAATAAAAAAAATGAAAAATAGCTACAGCAGCAAGGGGTTAAAGGGGACCAATGATTGGATCATCACTGAACAGACATCTGATCGATATGCCTTTCTAGAAGTGAGGTGGTGGCAACAAATGTCAATGTGCACTTGCTCCTGGGATTGCGCCAGCCCTGCTACAGTCTGTGAATAGCATCGCAGGTTACTATCAGGAAGCTGATGTGGTTCCAATAACAAATTTATACTGAAAAGTGAATTCACACCTTCAATGCACCCGTCACATACACCCAATGTAAGGCGATGAACCGCACGCACTCAAGACTATTCACAAGCCTGATGAATGAGTAACGCTGCGGTTACTAGTGAACAGATATTGGTTGAAAATTATTAAGGAAAAGGGGCATAATAGAATTAAAGGGGGGGTGTCTAGGATTAGAAAAAAAAAAAAGTCTGCTTTATCCCCAGACAGCGCCACTCTTGTCCATGGGCTGTGTCTGGTATTGAAGCTCAGTACCATGCCAGTGCACGAGACGAAAAATAAATATTTCTAATCCTGGACAACCCCTTTAAGAAATTACAGATGTTTCCAATGGGTTAGTGATGGGGCACCCTGATGCCTGCTGTATATCTATGCGAAGACAAATATTTTAGGGAATTGCTAGTTAAGCAATTCTGTAAAATATTTAAAGTGCCTCCAAATTTTTAACAAAATGAATATGATAAATTCTTTACAGGCCGCCCAGCAGATAACAGAGCTGCAGAAACATTCCATCCACATATTAAAGGGTTAACCTGTATATTAGCGAGTGCTTGACACGGCAGGAATCCCATCAAACTTATGGCAATCATCGCCCTAAAAGCACTCTCGCATAGATCAAAAGGCGGCAAAAGCCATTTCCAGAGCAGCAGGCACATAGAAGGGAGATAATGCCAATCTCGCCTCAGGCTAGTACCCAGATGCCAACTTCAGCTGCTCTTATTATGGCACAGTTCTGCACGAAATCTGACCCTTTGTAGAATCTGGGCATGCTGGAGCCAAAACGGCACAGGGGTCCTAAGAGGGCACTTGACCTCAGATTGGAAGGGAAGTGTCACAATTAATTCATGGGCATAGGGGGCAAGCGCAGGAGACTGGAAACTATGGAAACGTGTTTGATATAAGTGGTGTAGCAGATAGCTGTGCCACCAAGAAATCATCTAAAACACAGTAGCAAAAAACGGGCAGCGATGTTTCCCTTTAAAGAGTAGTCCGCTTTGGATAAGTACTGATTGCTAAAAAGGAACCCCCAAAATAAGCTGATCACAGGGTTTCCCGCTGCTGTGACCATCAGTGATCCACTGTAAAACAAGAAGGAACCTAGCAGGTAGTGTTACAATTCTCTGCAGCACCACCGCAGGGGAAATGAAGCATTACATGGTGCCCACTGGAATCAATGGGCTATCCATGTAACACACGAACGTGCCGGATCCTCCAGAGTGAGAGACGCTCTTTGTAGCTGCTCTCCACTCCTGTTTAGTGACAGGCCAACTATGTTAATTATGTTAAATTCTGAAAAACTCTTCCAAAGTTTATGTCCAGTTATGTTGGGTCTCTTAGACATGATCTCATTGGTGGGTGTCTATAAAAAGTGACCGCAGTAGCTAGAACGAAGGGCCTGTGGTGGTCTGAAGAGCGCAGAAGTCACAGCATCCGTACCCCACTGGTGACAACTTCTAGAAGGTCCCTATACAGTTTTATTTATTTTCATACAGGTCATTAAGACACTGATGACATCATATGACAAGTCAAAACAGGCCTGGACAAATCCCAGTAGCCCATAAACCTAGAAATTTGGTTCAGTGGCCTGTATGACTTGTCTTATTGGCTGGTCAGTAAAACAAAAACAAATCTAATTGGCCAATACAAAGGACTGAAATGATATCCCTGCATGACAGAGTGGACTTTTACTAGATGGGCTTGTTTATATAGCTGTTCGGGTCCAAGTTTCCATTTTTTTATATACATATATGGGATTGGGTCCCATCAGTGCTCACATATAATGTTGTTCTGCCAATGTTTAAACAATGCGACCAAACACCATGAAAAACTATAGGGCAGTCTACGATTTATTTATTTTTAACTATAGAAAAAACGTACGTACCAACCTTGACCACGCTTTTTATATGGGGTACTGCAACATGGTTTTCTACAGAAGCAGCTCTAGGAAAATAGGGGAGATTTACTAAGCCCAATGCGCCAGAATCCGGAGTTACAGCCTGTAATATACTCCAGAGCTGCACTCACTGTTCTGCTGATGGAGTCACTATACATACCTTACAATACTTATCCTGCACTGATCCGGAGTTACAGACTGTATTATACTCCAGAGCTGTACTCACTGTTCTGCAGGCTTTAGAGCGGAAATCTCCCAGCATCCCCTGCTGAGTCAATGACAGCACAGTGCTTGTTCTGGTGATTTGTAAACTGGGAAATGTAGGCTTTACACCAGGCACCGTACAGTAGTCTGATTTAGGAACAACTAACTGTCCCGTACATTATAGGAACTCAGCTGAGCAGTTTGAAGATGAAAAGCTTGTTGACGGTTTCCAATAACAACCAGCAGAAAAGTGAATGCAGCTCTGGAGTATAATACAGGATGTAACTCAGGATCAGTACAGGATAAGTAATGTAATGTATGTACACAGTGACTCCACCAGCAGAATAGTGAGTGCAGCTCTGGAGTATAACACAGGATGTAACTCAGGATCAGTACAGGATAAGTAATGTAATATATGTACACAGTGACTCCACCAGCAGAATAGCGAGTGCAGCTCTGGAGTATAACACAGGATGTAACTCAGGATGAGTAATGTCATGTATTTACAAAGGGAATTATGTTTTTAAGAAGACTGAATCTAAGTATAAATTGTAAAACGGTGAACCTACACTTACGGATTGAAACTTTTGATAGACGCATCGCACATATTTGCCAATTGACATCCAGCCATCGGGTCAGATCATCATGCTGCAGAACTCCAGCACTAGCCATAGACAGACACGGTCTTTAATCCAGTACCAGACTTTGGGGGTGACAGCTTCTACCCAGAGTCTTATGCCAAAGAACATCACGTCAATCAATTTTAGCCTGCAATGGACACATCTAGTCCCCTAGTGGCACAGCGGGTGATCCTCTTGCCTTTGCCAGACCACTTTAGAGCCATAAAAGGTTTAATAAATGACCACTAATTTTTGGGCTAGTGCATGTGTAGCCTTGACCAGATGACCACTTCTACTGACGGCGACCCAATGGCCACCAAAACTTGTGGCTGACCACAATAGTGTCACATGACAAGTGCCCCCAAAGTTGTGGATAGAAACAATGACAGCGACATCTAAAAAGGGGACGTCACAGCTGATAAACTGGCAACGGGGACGCTAAATGCGACGTTGTGGCGGCCAAACGTCACAGCTGACCGTCAGCGTTCATAAAAGTCAAAGGAAATCACACACGACCGCGACTCACATCACTCAAAAGACGCATCATGTGACTTGCGCCGTGCAGCGAACCTCAGACAGTGAATAAAAGGGTTAATAAATGACTTGTGCCAGTCTCTATGCCCAGGCTGGGTAGTTGTGTGCAGTCAGCCCCTGGGGAGGTAACTTGTACCACCGGCTGAATAGAGGAGGCAGTGGGCCGTGTCCAGGGGCCGGCCTGTCATATACACGGTGACACAAGCGACACCGGGGCGACCAGGCCTCCTGTACCAGCAGCCAGAGCTTCCCACACACAGGCCCCCGCTGTATGAGCGAGTCCTCGGCCCCAGCGAGGCGCTATTTCCCCTCAGTCCAGTGATCACTACCGCCCCCCGAGCTGCTGCCTGCGAGGCTTCCTGCTGACACCTGGCCCCGGAATCAGCCCCACGGGCTCCAGAAGCCCAGCCTCTGGCTCCCAGCTCCGGTTCTATAGTCACATATGCGGCTTCTGACCTGATCTGCTGCTCCGTGCGGTCCCGACGTGTCGGCCAGGAGAGGAACAAATGCAGGGGAGCGGAGAAACTACAGCACCCGACATGCCTTGCGCGAAAGTGGCGGACTGGAGAAAAAAATTCAAAATCTGACATCTTTATTGACATGAACAGAACAGAAAACTTCACTGTAGCTGGAAGGTGACAGACAGTGCTTTACACCCTCTATAGGGATGTAAAATGTACGTGAGGCTGTATGAGAGAATGATGTCACAGATGTTTATAGCTGTGTCTTATTTTTATTTTGTATTTTATTGATTGTGTACTATTATTGGTTACAATGAAACAAAGTGAAAAGTAAAACATAAAATATAACAAAAACAGAACAATAAACAAGAAAGCAATTTCCCCTGGAAAAAAAAAAAGTAACTATAAGCCCTTTGGTCTTCTTTTGTGAGTCATTTTTGGGCAAGCAGGTGACAACTAATATGCTTAAGTGGCTCGCACCCCTCTACTTGCAATAATATGCCCCCCACTCCAGTATCTCTTCATAACCAGGCAAACATGCTGGTCAGGAGTCTGGAAAATCTGGGTAACACCAAGGATCTATATCAACTGCCATACTGGTTGTTACCCAGCTTTCCCACAGACAGATATTGCTAAAAAAAAAACTACTGAATAGATTATATAACCTTTAGTAGACGACCTTTCAAGGATATTTACTATACTTCTTTTTAAATATAAATTCTGTCCTAAAGGGTAACTAAATGTTCAACAAAGTTTTGATAGGTGGGGGGGGTCCGAGCACTGAGACCCCACCAATCGCTAAAATGAATCAGGAGAAGTGATCATGTGAGCGCTCAGCCGCTTAGTTTCTATTCTGCGTTTTACGGAAATCAATGTAGCGGAGTACGGGCTCAATAGAGAGTCTATGATCCTGTACTCCAATACATTTATTTCCGGAAAAAGCCGAACAGACACGAAGCGGCTGAGCGCTCACACGAGCACTTCTCCTGATTCATTTTAGCGATTGGTGGAGGTCTCAGTGCTCAGACCCCACCAATCAAAACTTCTGACATGTCACTATGACACGTCAGAGGTTTGTTGAATGTTTAGCTGCACTTTCAATTATAAATAAATGAATTGTAAAT
The DNA here is from genome assembly GCF_050947455.1 of Rhinoderma darwinii. Lineage (NCBI taxonomy): Eukaryota > Metazoa > Chordata > Amphibia > Anura > Rhinodermatidae > Rhinoderma > Rhinoderma darwinii. The sequence goes on from NC_134696.1 coordinate 24,910,195, forward strand.
TAATTAGGTATAAATAAAATTAGGAATTAACTGATATATTAATTAATGATAAATTTAAGACCGAAATGCTCTTTATAAAAGGGGGTTCTCCAAATTACATATTTTCTTATTTAGCCGTTCTTGGAGAATAGGAGGGCTTTTTAATACCAGGTTTGTAAAAAAAAAAAAAAGAGGCTTTTTTTCTCCGGCCAAGACTTTCCTGCTGCCGCCATATCACATATGTGTCACTGCTACTGCGGGGAAAGCCTCGTATAATGTATGAGCGTGCTGTACTTTGCGCACACTGCGGGGGACGGGGGGCCATATATCTACTTGAGCGCAGCGGTATTGTTTACATACAGTTTGCTCAGTTCAGTGGACGCCATAGGGATGGAGTAAATTGTTTTTCAAACATGCTATACTAAAGTGTTCAGTTCACCTACAGCACATCTATTGAAATCACGCATGAACATGTTGGGTCCTCCAAAGTAAAAAACGGTCTTTATAGCCACTTTCTGCTCCATCTAACTGATGGAGGTCTTTCTGTTAGATGGAGCGTAGAGTGGCTATGAAGACCATCTTTCGCTTTGGAGGACCCAACATATTCATTCATAAATTTATGGTTTTCTAAACCAGACAACCCTATTAATCTCATTGGTCTCATGTTGGTGTAGTTGGCTACAAAAGGTCCATTAAAAATATTATTGCTGCAAAGGCGACATAAAATAATAGTGCAGGTGAGGAAAATCCACGGGATATGTCATAAATGTCTGATCGATGCAGGTTCCAGCTCTGGAAACCGCACTAATGTCAAGAACGTGGGACGCTGACCCCAGTCCTGCCTAGCGAGGTGAACGCTATATGCCACATCCAGGCGGGAATGAAATGAGAGGTGGCACGCTTGCTCGCTCTTTCCATAACAGTGAATAAGGAGACGTGCACATACGCTCCTTCCTTTATTGCATATTTGGCCGGAGGCTGCCTTACTGGGTGGGATATGGGTGGGGGGTTATATTCCATAAACGTCTTAGATGGGAATAACCCTTTAAAGGTGTTATGTGGGGGCCAAAACGTATTAGTAGTGTAGTCACTGCTACGACGGGGGACTGGAATGTATACTAGCGAATGTAGTCACATACTGCAGGGACTACACTGATAATAATTTTTGGGTCCCACATAACCCCTTTAATTCACACTAATCAATGCAGGCAACATTTCTCCTGCGTCCTGGATGAATGAAGTAGTTGTCTACACTGCATAAGGAAATACCACAGGCCCCATGATAAAGCCAAACTCTAATTCCAAAAATTCTGATGTGTCTGCAATGAACCCCAACATTTCACTCTTACCCCTTACCTACTGGGTCCCTGTGCAGCTGCATAGGTTTCACAAATAGTATGTTCGTCCCTGGTGATGTCATGCACAATTTTGGAAGGTTTTGACATGCACACCATCATTTTAGGACCCGGCCTACCAATCCCCCACATTGCGCATGGAAGTTCAGCAACTTTCTACTGCACTTTGGATTTCATTTCCTTACCAATTTCAAGATCTCTGCTTGCTGTCAGTGCATTTTTGTTTACACAAAAATTCATTTTGATCATGACTAGGATTATAAAGGGATATTCAGATGAAGAGAGAGAAATTCTCTCCTGCTTATTTTCTCTCCTGCGGCTGCAACAGTTGAGTTTAACAATGTAATACGGGGCTTGAGACCCCGCTTTTCTGAAAGGTGAGACCTCCACCTGTCAGAGATCTATAGAATATGCTATGGATATGTCATAAGTGTCATTTATGAGAATACCCCTTTAAGGAGTGGGGTAAACAAGGCTTTTGCAATTTACTGATAGCAAGCAGAGATCTTGAAAGGAGACTAATTAAGTATTTTAGACAGTCGAAGACATTAAAGTTTGGGCATGCAATCAAATCAGCTGAAGGAGAGCCAGGGGCCCACAAATTGTCCCTGCAGGGGCCCTCTGTTATCAGTGTCTGCCCCTGTATAGTAATAAATGCAAAGCTAAGTAATAAATAAATAAACAGGCCACTATATATAGAAAGTGCAATATATCTGATCCACGAGGACACGGCGCATTGCGGGCGCAGCATTCTGCCCCACTACTTTCCGGCAACCAAGGGGTCACTTCTGGTACCCAGCGAGCGCTCACTCGCATCCGAGCTCTCTGATTGGTCAGCTCCCCAGTCTCAAGACTGAATCCCGCCATTTGATTGGTTGGCGCCTTCCCCGGGCTGCTAATAGGTTAAAGCATCCTTTCATCATCACTAGCAATAACCTTTTCCCTGCGCTGGGATTCCTCGGGAAAGCTGCAGGTAACTGGATCCGGAGCCTGGTGATCCAGCTGCTCTTTACTGTGGGGCCGTGATCCATGAAGTGCAAATAACCAGACTGACAAATAAAGAGGGCAAGCAAATAAAAGCCAGCGTGGGCAATGTGCAGGCAGCCTGGCAATACAGGCTGAAATAAATGGGATTTGCCATGGATTTGTGCAGGGTCCGCCCATATTGATTGCATCAAGGGGTTTGCCCACTGCATCTTGCATGGTGAAGTGTGGCAGTGGCTTACCCAGCCCCCTCTATAGGTGTATATATGGTGCATGGCTGCTGTATACTGGGCTGCTCTCATTCCAGCAGTGCCTGCACTTAGCTGCTTGCACACGGGCCTTGCAGCTGGAGGAAGGCAGTGCTGACCTTGCATTGCTTTATTCTGTGCACACATTCTTGCTTTGTTTTTTTGTCTGGGTCTGACTGCCTTCACCATGTGCTCTCAGCTGTGGCTCCTGACAGACAGGAATATCCTGGAGGACTATCCTCAGATGCACATCCTGGAAGCACTGAAGCAGCGCTGCAGGGAACAGCAACTGGACTTCACTTTGGTGTTAATGGATCAGATTGCCCTCACTATCATTGATGACAAGCTGGGTAAGATCTCTGAGTTTTATCTATGTAGTAGTTGGATACCTCCTAGCAGGAGGATGGGGGTATCCTGATTTCCTACAGTATATAAACATGCATGACCATCATGATATAATTCTCCTGGAAGTCAGCTGACTAGAACTTGAGTGGATCTTGTGAAACTCATTGCAGCATAATTAGAGGAGTTTTATGCACTTTACTCATTGCATATGATTTACAATTAGTTTAATACTATTATACATTGTTTCCATTCAATTTATTAAAAATGTCCCTAATTATTCATATAATAGCACAGGGGACAAGCTGGGGGGGGGGGGTGCTGGCAGGGGCAAGTGCCTCAACCAAGGTATTTAAATACAGGGCTAGGGCAGCTAAATGAATGTTTGACCCAGGTGAAGAAAAGTCTTTCTTAAAATGCTGGAATACCTGAATTGGTGTAGAATTTTTTTTTCGCTTCTTATTAAATGGGTTCTTTCGTAAAGACCGCCCCTGTCCATATAAACTAAATGGGTATATTTTGATGTCATAGAGGGGTATCCCCTGCTCAGGACCCCTCTCTATGAGCCAGAATGGAGATCTGACGAACTTAAAACGTCCATGTTTTATTTAATTTAAATGGCAGCCATGTATTAGCAGCTGACCGCGGCTTTCCCTGGAGAAATCAGATGACCCCTTTAAGGTTGTTCTTGACCCCCTTTGATTTTCTCTGCATGAGTTTACAGTAGGCGACAAATCTTGATATCATTACTATATAGCTTTCTGTTATTTAGGTATTTAAAGATCTAGCAGCTATACAGGTTATACCCAGTGGCTGTTCTAGAGTCTGCAGAGATGGGGACCCTAATTCATGTTAGCCCCATCCCCTTTTCCTATGTGGGGTGTGAACCTACACAGGGTTTCCCTTCTGCACAGGAGCTGAATGTTAGCAAGCAAGGTGGGGGGGGGGGGGCTGGCCTGAAGCTCACACCACCCGTCTCCCTTTATACTGTGAGTTTATACATTATATATAGTGTAGCTGATGTTACAAGATCACAATGTTCTATTTATTATGTTATTAACATATATTGTAGCAGATTGATTCAGATCTTTCTTTACTATACAGATGCATGGTGGAAATATCATCAGAAAATAACCTATAGGTTAAATCAGGATTTTGTGGGGTTTTTTTTTTTGTTAATTTTGCATGTCACTAATTATATTAAAAGGAAATCCTGAAATATTGCTGTTTTTACATCAGCCACTGAGCACTCTCAGTCTGCTGACACTTTCTGTCACTTTTCCGCTTGCGCTGTGTACACTGGGGCAGAGGCAGCAGTCCCCTCTTTATTATTATTATCAGTGTGTAGGAAGACAATGAAAGGTAACATTATAAAGCTGGATAAAGATAACACAGGATTATACCACTAACAATAGCTGATGGACACAAATCACATCCTCCCTCTCCCAGCACAGTAACCTCTGCACATGTCACAGAGCATGCCCACAACACCCTCCCATAGTAGTCAATAGGCCATGTTATGCTCAATTTTTTGGTGCATATTGTTGATGTATATGTGCACCAGTCATGTGGTGGTGTAAAGAAAAGAAATGTGTCTAATATGCCTAGCGAGTTATGCCAAATAAATTACGCCTTGTGCCCAATTTGTGTGCATTTGGGGCAGTTTTTGACAACTCCCAAATGCATATTAACCCCACTGAAGTCCATTGTTCTCAGCTTCTCATTCGTCCTAAGAATTGCTGATAACATATAACAAAATACAATGTACTTAGCTATACAGGAAATAGAAGTACAACGTGAGATATTTAAAGTTCCCAACACGGATAAAAACTTCCTAAAGGGGTTTTACGGGGGAAAAAAACATTGATGGCCAATTCTTAGGTGGGAATCTCTCATTGTCAAGGGCTGGAAGCAGATTTGGAGGTCATTGGCTGAAATAATCTGGAAGGTTGGTGTTAATATCAAAAGGATTCAAGTCCAGGTTCGGTAACAAGCGGCAAAGGTTTATAGCGTAAGGCAGAGATGTGGTCAAGAAACAATTCAAGTTTGGTTCACAGATAAGCGGCAGCAGTTTGTATGTAGAGTAAGGCAAAGACATCGTCAAGAAACAACCCAAGTTCAGTTCACAGATAAGCAGCAACAGTTTGTAGAGTAAGGTAGAGACGTGGTCAAGAAACAACCCAAGTTCGGCTCACAGATAAGCAGCAACAGTTTGTAGAGTAAGGCAGCAATAAAGTAGAGGCAGGAAGTTCAATAGTCTTGCGAAGAGGAAGAATAGGAAGACTATCGCGGGAGAATCCCATTAAAAACTGGGTGGTTGGGATGTATGGTATGCCTTTATGTAGAGTTATTTGTAAAAAATCTACTGCGCAAAGTTATATTGAACAGCAGCATTTCAAAGGGAAGTTAGGTAAGAAAAAATTCTGTTGCTCACAACATTATAATAATAATAATAATAATAATAATAATAATAATAATGAAGGGCTTGATTGGCTCAGTGAACCTCTTTTCATAGGGGTGTGTAACTATACAGTCTGATACTGTGCGCACTGGTTGGCCATTGTCAGTCCGTCAATGTAGTCATACGTTTCTAGGAGGAATAACAGAGGAATGGCACAATGTAGAGTTCTTAGAAAAAGAAACGCCAGAATTATTATTTCATAGGGAATACAATTAGTTACTTAAACAGACATGTCAGGAAAGGTGACCGGTCCTTTTTAAATATCTGATATTGGGGACCGCGGATCCGGTCCTATTGAGGCGTGCACCCACTTGTGGTCCAGTGCTGTGGTAATTTTCTGCTTTGGATATATCCTTAGGATAGGTCCACCAGTGTTTGATTGATTCCGATTGGTGGATCAGTAGAATAAAGGGGCTGCAGCGCCCCCAGCTGGAACGCAGCATCATTGTCATATTAACCTAAACACAGTGCTGCACACATGGGTGTGGCTGTGCCTGGTAATGCAGCTCAGTCCCGATCTGCAGTACCAGGCACAGTCGTTCATACGGATAAGCTGCTGCGACACGGGGAATTCTCTAAGGGTATGTTCACACGCTAGCTGTCATTTACGGCTGAAATGACAGCCTGTTTTCAGAAGAAAACAGCTGCGTCGTTTCAGCCGTAAAAGCAGCTCCTCGTAATATACGAGGCGCCTGTGACGCTCGTATATCTTGAGCTGCTCTTCATTGAGTTCAATGAAGAACAGCTCAAATTACGTTGCAAAGAAGTGCCCTGCATATAATGTATATAAGTGTCCTGCACTTCTTTGCCGAGGCAGACAATTTACGCGTCGTCGTTTGACAGCTGTCAAACGACGACGCGTAAATTACAGGTTGTCTGCACAATACATCGGCAAACCCATTCAAATGAATGGGCAGATGTTTGCCGACGTATTGTAGCCCTATTTTCAGGCGTAAAACGAGGCATAATACGCCTCGTTTACGCCTGAAAATAGGTCGTGTGAACCCAGCCTTAATCTGACAACACTTTCAATGTAATTGTGTCACAAAAACATAAATCTGGCACACATAATTGCAGGAATATATTATTTTTAATAACCATTGTAATTGGCAATTAACAAATATTCGTCATCATCACTGATGTGTCCTGCATGTTGAACTATATCTGTTTTTATTATTGACAAGTTTAATTAACTGGTTGCCGACACAGGACGAGTATGCTCGTCCTGAGCAGCGAGCACTTCGCGCATTAGGACGAGCATACTCGTCCTGTGTGACAGCAGTCTCTGCCGTCTCTGTGTGTGCGATCGAGAGCGGGGCAACGGCTGTAATACACAGCCACGGCCCCGCTCTGACAGCGGAGAGGAGAGAAACATCTTCTCTCCGCTGTTAACCCTTTGAACGCCGCGATGACAGCTGATCGCGGCGTTCAAGGAGAGGGGACTGCACATTGATCGCGTCACAGAATATAACTGTGACGCGATCAAAGCCAACAACTCGTATGGCCAGACAGCCCAGGGTCCAGTGAAGGACCCCAGGGCTGTCTGAACATATTTCCTGTTGTTAGGGCATACTGAGGTCTGCCCTAACAACTGCCTGTGTACGATCAGTAACAGGCTAATGTACTGGCATATAGATCTATGCCAGTACATTGCAGTTACAAAATCAAAATCAAAATGATAAATCCCTTTATGGGATTAAAAAAAAAAGTTAAATGAATGTAAAAAAAAAATAATGGTAAATAAATAAATAAAAAGTAATTAAAATACACAGAAACACACATTTTTTATAATAAATCAACTTTTTAAAATATAAGTCCCAAAACACAAAATAATATAGACATATTTGGTATCGCCACGACCGTAACAACCTGTACTACAAATGTATAACATTATTTATTATGATCGGTGTATGGTGTAAAAAAATAAATATTAAAACTGCTGCACAACTGCTTTTTTTCTGCATTTTAATCTAATTAAAAATTTATAGAAGTTAAACGATAATGTATTTGTATCAAAAAATGGTACGTACATAAAGTACAACTCGTCCCGCAAAAAACAAAGTCTCATACAACTACGTCGTACAAAAAATAAAAGCGTTATGAGCGTCGGGATGCAAAGAGGGAAATTTACAAAAAATTGCTCTGTCCTCAAGGCTAAAATTGGCCGTGTCCTTAAGGGGTTAATCAGTAAGTTTCCTGGGAAGTCAGCCCTTCATCAACTGTGCTGAATATGGCCGCCTACTGTATTAGAAGTTCATTTAATAAGGATTTGCACAGAGTATTTAAGGAGGATTCATGTCCATTTCTGAGAAGCCAATTTAACTGTGACATCCAATATGGCTGCACTACCTGGTTTTCAAAAATGGCCACTGCAAAAAAAAACAAACAGAAAAATGTCAATATCTTATTGTCATTCAATTTCATTTTGCAATTTTGCATGCAATGATAAGTAGCTTTGCAGATACTAACCTCCAAGACTGTCTCTGCTGAGGAGCTTGTATAGGGCTATGGAGCCTTTGCAGCACTGCTAACCCTGGGACCAAGGCTGAGAGGGTGGGTGGGGCGATTGGCAGTCGGGTACAAATATGAAAAACTTACCTTTGTCTATTACAATCACGATCAACAATGACCAATACATTTAATCTTGATATCCAGCATTACCACTAGGGGGAGCTTAGACACTTACCATTGACATCAATAATAAAAAAGTATGCAGTACGCTCCTAAACTTCACCTAGTGGTGGCAGCTGGCAGCCAGAATTTTATGATTAAACACTACGGAATTTATTGAGACTGGCTTTTTAGATGCCAGGTCTAATCTAAAGAGCGCTGGCGTAAGATGCGCATGCTTCTACACAAATTAGGCGCATCTCTGGCAGCCCATACGACAGAAAGTCAAATCTACTCCAGCTATGAGCTAGAATAGATTTGCACTATAATCTATGCCAATATCTGGCACAAATTATATTTTCAGGCCGCTGAAGGACATGCCCTTCCCTGAAGCCCCACCCACTTTTAGTAACATGTGAGCGGCGCAAATGCCTCAAAGGTCCAACATTTTCTTGGTACAAATTTTTTATTTTTGCAGCTTTAAAGACTTTTTTACAGCAGAAAACTGGTGTAGAATGAATAACAACAACAATGAATAACACATTTCCCCTTTAGGCTTCGTTCAAATCTGCGTCAGGGCTCCGTTCAAGCGTTCCGTCTGAGCTTTCTGTCAGAACAGAACCCTGACTGAAACAAACGTAAACCATAGGTTTCAGTTTGCATCACCATTGATTTAAATGGAGACGGATCCGGTGCGAATGTTTTCCGTTTGTCTCCGTCGTGCAAGGGTTCCGTCGTTTCGACAGAAGCAATACTGTAGTCGACCGCGGTGTTCATTCCTACAAAACAGCGGAACCCTTGCACAACTATCTATCCATCCATCCATCCATCCATCCATCCATCCATCTATCTAATCTATCTATCTATCTATCTATCTATCTATCTATCTATCTATCTATCTATCTATCTATCTATCTATCTATCTATCTATCTATCTAATCTATCCTGAGGCACTAGGACCCAGGTGGAACTGCTGCCTCTGCATCCCCTATAGCTCCCCCCTGCCCTTATGGACCGGAGGCTATGCTTTAACATATATATCCAGCACATATGCAGAATAACTTTAATTATTATATTCACTCCATTAACAATGCTAAGAACTGGATAGAACCACGAACGAGCTGGCGCTTAGCGGAAACCAACTTCATACTTGCGTTGTAATGTGCTGAGGCAATTAACATAGTAAATTAAAGATGTTCAACGCAAGATGTTTTTCTAATCATTTTTTTCTTCTGGCAGTGGTCTAAAGTTGCAGCACCAGACATCTTGGCTGGTACATTTTTTCTAATTGGTATTATACTTGTGTCCCATTGTGAGAGTGATACACTGTATCTCGTGGCTTTTAAAGAGCAAATACATCATGCACAAAATTGTCAACTGGGTTGTTAAATTCTATCAAGTATTACTTAAAGCATATGTTAACCTCTGAAAACAGTTCACATATAGAACTCATCTACATAAAAAGTTGAGTAACTTTGTAAACATATTACATTACTTGTACTTTGTATTGATCCTGAGTTACAGCCTGTATTATACTCCAGAGCTGCAGTCACAATTCTGCTGGCTTAAATCTCAAAGCAATCCTTGTTGGGTCAATGTCTACATAGAGCTTTCTGTAGTGATTTGCATTCCGTGAAGTGTAGTCATTACGCCAGGCACTGTATAGTAACCTAATGTAGGGTTGTTCCCACTGAATGTGCTGTGTTGCGGCATTGGTTGCCATGCGATACTGCAACAGATTAGGGACTGACTTAAAATAGGTCGCCGTGAAGTGCCTAGTGGGCTTATACAGTTTGATCAAAATGTTTACCACGAACCTCATGTTCATATTTGTTTTGCATAGCCGCAATAGATCAATGTGTATATAGTGGATTTGCGGCCCAGCTGTTTCTCTATCCCTTGTTTGTAATGTAAGAATAACTAACATTATAGGAGCTCTTCTAAGCTATTAGGGATGTCTGAAGACAAGCTTGCTGACTGTTGCCAATGACATCAAGCAGAATTGTGAATGCAGCTCTGGAGTATAATACAGGCTGTAACTCAGGATAAGTACAAGATAAGTGTATGTCCCTTATATAAGACAGGGTAGCCTGAAATACTTTAATACTGATCCCTATTTCAGCCTCGAGTGTCCTAGATGAAGGAAATACGGCTATGGAGTAGAAAATGTATCTGTCAGTGAAAATTTCACAGATTCGCCTCTAGAAACAGCTATTACTCGCAGGCTTATATTCTTGCTCTGCAGATCTGCACTGTGCAGGATCATTAATTTATTTACTAAGTCACTGATACCGAACACTTAGCTCTATTAGCCTCGTGAAGCGTAACTCAGTTCTCTGAAAAACCACCTGACTTCTATTGATTTCAATGAGAGCATTAGAATGAGCATTTATATTACGACTCCCCAAATGCAGGAGGTCCCAGAAGTGAGACCCTATGATTAGCTTTACTAAGGTTATCCAAGCCAAATAAACCCTTTATGTAAGCTAAATTGTATTTTGAGGATAGAGACCATTGTAGGTTGGGGTGTGGACATATCTGTAAGGCCTCATGCACACGACCATGCATTTTCGGCCGTATACTATCCACAATTCCGGATATTATAGAACACAAGTTATCCTATGGGCAAAAGCACACGACCTTAGTTTTCATGGTCCGTGCATTGCCCGGAGTCCGGACCACAAAAATAATAGGACACGTCATTATTAATTGTGGTCCGGGCTCATTGAAGTCAATGCATATCTTGTGTGTGCACAGTCCGTGATTGAGGACGGCCCGTGGATAACAGTCCGCAACCCGTCCGTGCCGCAATCACGGACCATGCACACCTCTATGGTTGTGTGCATGAGGCCTAAAAGGCTCCCCATATATCTTGTGCCATTTATAATACTGGAATCTTTTATTGTGGTCATTGGGCCCCCTCAGACACCAGGGCCCGGGTGCGTCTGCTACCCCTGCACTCCCTATAGTTACTGCCCTACAACAGAACACAACCCATAATTTAAAGTCTCTTTCACAAGAATATCAAATGCCCAAATCTGTGAATCTGAGCTGACCCTGGCATATCGGCTGCTCTTTGGACAGCGAACATGGAAGCCCTTGTGTCCTTCCTGCAGGTTTGGAAGCAGCTGAGGTCAATCCGTTTCACAAGTCGCCTCCAATTCTGATCTTGCCCTGAGCTTGTGCGCTGAATATTTTCCACCGCTGCTTATGTATGAAGTAGAAGTGTTAGACATACTCCGAGCTTGTTCCAGCAAGAGTCATTTGCCTGCAAGTCAAAAGCTGCCATCTTGCTTCTGATCTAGTAGACATGTTGGAAGTTTATATGTCACATCCACTCGGCTTCAGTTTTAGAACATCCATGCTGTGCTAATACAGAGGATTTATATATATATATATACACAAAATTTGGAGGGCAAAATATCGTTTGACAGTCAGTGGAACCTCCCTGATACATAGGGCTGATTTATATAAATAAATATGTATATATATATATATATGTATATATATATATATATACACACACTATTCATCCATACGGTTAAAATCACTGACAGGTGAAGTGAATAGTATTGATGATCTCTTTACAATTGCGGCTGATATATTAGGCAGCAAAAGAATAGTCAGTTCTTGAAATTGGAAGCAGGAATAATGGGAAAGCATAAGGATCTGAGTGACATTGACAAGGGACAAATTTTAAGACTAGACAAGTGGGTCAGAGCATCTCCAAAATGGAAGGTTTTGTGAGGTGTTCCCGGTATGGAGTGGTTAGTACCTACCAAAAATGGTCCAAGAAAGGTCAACCGCTGAACAGGCAACAGGGTCATGGGCACCCAAGGCTCATTGATGGAGATGGGGAGTCAAGGCTAGCCCATCTGCTCCGATCACACAGAAGAACTACTGTAGCCCAAGTTGCTGATAAAGTTACTGCTGTCTATGATAGAAAGATGTCAGAACACAGAGCATCGCCGCTTGCTGCATTTGGGGCTGCGTAGCTGCAGACTGGTCACCGTGCCCGTGCTGACCCCTGGACACCGCCGAAAGCGCCTACAATTGTCACGTTAGCATCAGAACTGGACCATGGAGCAATGGAAGAACATGGCCTGGTCTGGTGAATTACGTTTTCATTTACATCATGTGGACGGCCGGGTGTCTGTGCGTCTCTTACCTGGGGAAGAGATGGCTCCAGGATGCACTATGGAAATAAGACAAGGAGGCGGAAGCAGTAAACATGTTCTGGGCGATGTGCTGCCGGGAAGCCTTGGGTTCTGGCATTCATGTGGATGTGACACGTACCACCTACCTAAACATTGTTACAGACCAAGTTCACCCCTTTATAGCAGCGGTGTTACCTAATTGCAGTGCCGAGATTGTTCCGCAATGGTTTGACGAACATGACAAAGAGTTCAAGGTGTTGACTTGTCTCCAAATTCCCCAGATCTCAATCCGATCGATCATCTGTGGGATGTGGTGGAAAACAAGTCCGATCCATGTAGGCCGCACCTCACAACTTATAGGAATTAAAAGATCTGCTGCGTATGGCTTGGTGCCAGATACTCAATGAACGCTGTGTATAGGAATAGAGACAGCAGCAGCGGCGCTGTCTCTATTCCTCCCGGTGATCATGTGACAGGTCACATGATCGCCGGGTGCCGTTAGTGGCAGACTGCTGCTGGGTCTAACTAGACCCAGCACAGCCCAGTTAGTGACAATCGTCACTATGAGAGGGCTGATTCTCCCTGTAACTGGGGCTGCTGTGCAGCTCCAGTTACAGTGGAAAAACATGGTGTAAAAGAAAGAAAAAAATATATAAAAAAGTTCCAAAAAGGTCTTTTTTTACCTTTTGATGGACAGACCATAATAATAAAAAAATAAAAATAAAGTAAAGTGCAAAAAATTCATCCGATTAAAAAACGGTCAGGGAAAAAAACGGATGCAAATAGGGTCCAAATCGGCCGGTAAAAAGGGCAACACGGCCCGGAATGGAATCGGAACGGATGCAAACCGGCCGATTTTCCCGGCCGACACTCGGACCCTGTCGTGTGAATGAAGCCTTAGCCAGAGCTGCCAGGGATGGAAATGCCTAAGCCCTAGTTAAGGGGTTTGGACATGATACAGTTTATAGGGTTTATCTGGATTATTAAAATTAAAGGGGTTATCTGGGTTATTAAAATTGAAGGAGTACCTGTTTGAAGGGGCCGCAACGAAAGTTGTGCAATACCTGTCACGGCCACTACAAATGCGAACGGATAGGAGAAACATGTAGACAATGAAGAGACTGGCGCTGATATGAGCTCCACAACACCTTCAAACAGATGATCATCCGGGGTGCCAAAAGTCAGACCCCGACAACTTTAACAAATAATCCAAGTTCACATATTCTGCCAATGTGACGTGTCAGAGGATAATCTTTGGGTGGATCACACCTGTAAATTATGCCATATATATATATATAGGACTGTGTACATTATAGTCCATTAGTCCATGCAGTATATTGTGTCGGGCACTTGACACACTGCCCTAGTCTGACATTTCCCTTTTATTGAAGGTGATAAGAGCCGATTAGTCAGCACATTACTGTATTTGCAGCGGGCATTATGTGTACAGGATCTTCCTCTTCCAAGTTATTTAAACCTTTGCAGCACATTTTATTAGAAATCAGTCATGAATATAAATGCAGCACATTGAAGACGTTTAGCTGAAATGGATCCATAATTGTAGTTAGTCTCTGCCCTCACTTGTCATGCCTATTAATTTGGCAAATGCTGTGTAACATTTAGACAGCGTATACTTAGACCAGGAGGTCAGAACTTGCGCCAAATTTATCCCAGTGTAGCACGCTGTATTATGATTTTGGCGCATCTTGCTAGACATAGACATTTTTCTCCTCCTTACACCACCTCTTGGTTGGCTTACTTTACGCCATTTTTTCTGCTAAAATTTTGAGAGGCGCAAACATCTATTCTTTGGGTGGAAATAAATTTTTCTAAATTGATTTGCGTCAAAAAAAGGCGCAACTTAGTCCAGAATTCTGAAGCAACAACAATAGTAAATTTGCCCCATTAAGTGGTAATACAATCAAGGTGATATCTTGGGTGGTATTACGGGCTGCAGAGTCGTGTGTATATATATAGGCTTTCCTTTACTTGGGGCAGAGATTCAGATCACAGCCCTGGCCCTGTATTTAAATACTCTGGCCAAGGTAGAAGGGCTTGTTTGTGCCCCCCAGCTCCTGGAGCACATGTGTCGAGGCCTCCCTCCCTCCCCACATTAGCTACGCTACTGACAGGCTGGGGTATGTATAGTCTGTATATTCCCCCAAAACCCTTCTGATCCATTGTAAGAGAGAAGCCTGACCCTTTGCGCTAATTCCAATCCCTTGCTTGGTAATGTTCCAGTGCCTGTCGAGAGGTAGGGCCCTGTCTATGGGGTGAAGAAAACCATAATCTGTGGATCCCTCCACGAGCTGTAGGGGCTAAAGGCTCTTTTTCATGGGCCAAATATCAGGCAAACGAGCGATCACAGAACGCTCCCTCCCGATCATTTCCCTGTGTAAATGATCAGCCGATGAACGAGCAAACTCCCGTTCATCGGCTGATTGTATCGTTTACGCAGCCTAAAATATTATCGTTGTTGGCAGCACATCTTCCTGTGTAATCGGGGAGACGCGCTGCCGACATGATAGAAATGTATGGGGACGAGCGATCGTAGTAATGAGTGCCTATTTCCATACATAGCTCCTTATGAAAGGAGTAAACGAGTGCCAATCAACGAGCAGTCTCGTTGATCGCACTCAATTACACGGGTCAGGTCGGGCCGTGTAAGAGGACCCTTACTCCATTTCATTTATGCTATTGATTACAGTTGGATAAAGTGAAGAGCAGGCCAATGTACATTGAGTTTTTATGCCCCCATACTCGTTTGAATTGTACTGCGATATATATAAATATATATATATATATATATATATATATATATATATATATATATATATATATACACATATATATGATTTTTTTTGTGATCCAAAATAGACATGTGATTACCTTTACTTCCCCAATAGAATAATATTACTTGTGATAATATGCAATATCGTACCACGCTTCCGCAATACGATAATTGGATCACCATATCCAAACCCCTTAAATGTATATCATCTCCACAAAAGCCTGGGCCTTATATAGATGTCTATGTGGGTGTTTGTTTGTATACACACAACCATACTGTACCGTTCTGTGAGTGATCATAAATACAATGGTATCATCCAGGGGCGCCATTAGGGCAGTACCATCAGTGGCCCAGGCACAAAAAAAAAGGAATTCACACAGGATAGTGTATGCAAGATACCAGTGTTGATTATTCAATTTTTAATATATTTTTTAATATTTGTTTGTGACACTTTAGCCCCCCCCCCCCCATTCCACATAGGGTCCCACATTGTCTGTGAGTCCCCGTGGAAATTGGGGGATACTGCGCGTTTTATGCTCCATTTGTTGTATCTATAATTTGCCCCTTGTGGCAAAATAATGTGTTTATTAACAGGGTTGTCTCATCCCAAAGCAGCCACAACTACTAAAAAACAGCAGATTTTTCCGGGGAGGCTGCGTACATGTAATACGGCTCGAGTCCACCAGTTCTTTCTGGCTCATAGACACTTTCCGATTCCCTATCCCTTCCAGCCCCCACCATGGGCTCTTTAGGGTGTATTTACAGTTGCTGGTTTTGTGGATTTGTTTTCAGTGATTTGCACAAAAAGGCGCCAAAAGAGAGCCACATTATCAGTAGGGTATGTTCCCACGGGCCACATACACGAACATCTGCTGCGGAATCTCATAAATCCGCAGGTAAATCAGTCACAGAGATCTGCAGCAGGTGCGTTTTTGCTGTGCATATTGCTGCAGAAACACAGTATAGCTGCAGAGATCATTGCGGATTTTCATTGCTGCTGCTGTAAAGACTGCAAATTTTCCGCACATTAATCCATTGTGGAATGTCTATTTGTGTAAAAATCAAACAATCAATCAAATGAGTGATATACTATAAGGCCTCATGCACACGACCGTAGCCATGTGCACGGCCATGATTATCGAGACGGCCGGCAGCAGAGTTTCAACCCGCGAGCCGCCCACAAATCGCGGGCCGTGCATTATTTTCTATGAGCCTGGCCCGCAAAACACGGCCGTAATAAGACATGTCCGTTCATTTTGCGGTCCGGGCTCCTGGGCAATGCAGAGACTGTGGACACCACATTCCTGTGCATGGGCCCATAGAAATTAATGGGACCTAAATTCACCCTTGGATTTTCTGGGGAATTGCGGCCGCAAAAGCACGTTCGTGTGCATGGAGCCTAAGGGTAAGGCCACACGGAGCGGTACCGAACCGGTCGCGATGCGGCCTACAACCGAGAAGGGAGCCGAGTTTGGCACGGCTGTCACATAGCCTGTTAATGGCTGTGTGTTTTTGCAGGTAATACGGCTCTTTACCTGCAAAATCGTGTAGTCATTAATTAATACACACTTTATGGCCGCACAATTTTACAGGTAACGGGCCATTAACAGGCTATTTGACAGCCGAACACGGCGGCGGCGCAATTGTTGGCCCCATCGCTGCCCAGTTAGTGCCACTCCGTATATTCGATTCTGTCTATGTCTAGCCCCAGCCTGCAGTCACGTGCAGCAGATTTTGTTGCAGAAAATTTCTGTGACTGCAAATCAGTTCCATTGATCAGACTGGAACTTGCAGAGATTCACGGACCTGCAGCAGAAACAACTGCATTCAGATGAATAGAACTGATTTTCAAAATCTGCAAAAAAATCTGGCGCGTGTGACTGTACCCATAGCAAATAAAACCATATCTCTTGTTTAATCCTTGTATTGTGTTCAGTACGTGTGTAATGATATAGATTTATTTGCAGTCTTTGTGTTTAATCTTTCATAAAATTTTGTTCCAGGCTTGCAAATTAACCAGAAGATTGTGACTGCTTACCCTCAGGTGATACTGGTTCGGGTCCCGACGCCAGCAGTGCAATCCGATAGCGATATAACTGTTTTGCGACATCTTGAAAAGCTAGGCTGCCGCCTTGTCAATCGCCCACAAGCCATTTTAAACTGCATTAACAAGTTCTGGACTTTTCAGGAATTAGCCGGACATGGGATTCCTTTACCAGATACATTTTCTTATGGTAAGTCCCAGGAGATGCAATGAATGGCAGATTTACTGCCGTCAGGTACACCGTCATCAATAGGAGTTGTGTGCAGCATATCCCCCAATGTACGTGTGCCTGTTGGTCAATACAGTACTCACTACTGAACATTCTTCATATTTTATATAGACTGGTTTAACCCTAACCTAAAGTCAGAAATGCACAAAATGGACCATAAATGAAAAGACCAGCACTGGTATAAGGCCTCGCAACTGTATTTGGGATCGATATCTCACAGATTCATGTCAATTGGGCTGTGCATAGTAATGTATAAAATTATGGCGTAGGAGTATATATGGCATGGGAGTATAGAGATATTTTTAATGCTGAGTCTGCTTAAAAAAACGGAGCTTGCTCCATCAGATGCCATATATAAGACCAAGTTTCTCTCTGAAGCACGCTTTTCATCACTAAGAGAAAACTCTTTGTTATATGGAACAATCTGGGCCCAGGGACGGATCCACAATTGAAGTACTTATTATTTTTTTTACCTTAAAGCATACCTAACATTTCGGGTGACTTTTCAGAATAAGCTGTCATATGTCTGTACATTTCTGGCTATTATATGACTTTTTTTAAGCTGTTTTCCCCTTTGCAGGCTCTATCTCTAATTCTCAGTTGTCTCTGAGCTAGTGAGCGGAATCTATCTGCTATCATGTCTGCCATACACTGCACACATAGAAGAGGAGAATCCTGCTCGCCTATCTTTATCTATCACATATACAGTATATAGAAGCTGCAGATATCATACAGCAGTACTGAACAGTGTAGCTGTGAATCCAGCACTGGGGTGGCATATAACTCTAACTAGCAACTTCAGCACATCTGTGTGTGTCTGTATCTCTCTGTCTTTTTTACTCTGCTCCATCCTCCTGCTCCCCCCCTATAGACTTTTATGGGCAGCAGTGTCTATGTCTCTTCCTGCTCCCTCCTCCAGCGCCCCCACCCTCTCCATAGATTTCTATAGGCAGCAACATCTGTTTCTCCTCTCTCTCTGCTTCTGCTCTCTCCCCCTTCTCCCCCTCACCTCACCATAGATTTATATTGTCAGTAGCGTGTGTGTGTCTCTCTCTCTCTCTCTGCTGCTTCTCCCCTCTCCATAGACCTCTATGGGCAGCAGTCTCTGTGTCTCCTCTCTCTATGCTCCCTCCTTTCTTCCTGCCTTCCCCATAGACTTCTATGGGCAGAAGTGTCTGTGTTACTCTCTCTGATCCTGCTCCCCCTCTCCATAAACTACTAAGGTCAGCAGTGTTTGTGTCTCCTCTCTCTGTTCCTGCTCTCTCCTTCTGCTCCCCTCTTCATGGATTTCTATGGGCTGCAGCATCTGTGTGTGTCTCTCTCTGCTTCTGTTCCTCCCTCCCCTCTCCATAGACTTCTATGGGCAGCGTCATATGTCTCTTCTCCCTCTCTGCTCCTGCTCCCTCCTCCTGCTCCCCTCCCCTCTTCATGGATTTTTATGCACTGCACCGTCTTTGTGTCTCCCTCTGCTTCTGCTTCCCCCTCTCCTCTCCATAGACTTCTATGGGCAGTAGTGTCTGTGTCTCCTCTTTCTGCTCCCCCTCCCCTATCCATGGACTTCTATGGGCAGCAGCATCTGTGTCTCTCACTCTGCTCCTAAGGATAGGCCATCAATATTACAGCCCCAGGAAAACCCCTTGAATTAGATAATGGGATATCCCCTTGTCATCACAGCTGCTCCATAGAGAATAGATAGCAACCAGTGCATGATGGGATTTATTATTTAGCGTACAGCATGTGGTAACTAAACTATAAATCTCAGCATGCACAGTTTTTTTTAATGTCATTTGGCACTAAGATAAAAGTTTCTCAAAGGAATTACGTGTTCTGTGGAAAACAAGGATTATTTATTTTTATTGCAGAACAGAGCAGTATTTTTCTAGGAACACGTATTTTTGCAATATAAAAACAGAATTTATGTTACCACTGAAGAAAGTCCAAAGTGTTCTGCATAGTTAAAGGCTGGCAGATCAGCTATCGGAGTGGTGAATACGGACAGATCCAACGATACCATAGTCACTGCCAAGGACCGGATCAAAAATGGTGTGGCCGGCATTAAACTCTACTTGTGTATAAATAATACATAATTAATGGATGTAAATGGATTTGGACGCTCGCCTGTACCCACTTGCATTTGAGCCAATATATACATCATTGAGGTGTTTCTTTTTATCTTACATTATATATATATTTTTTAATATGACAGGTGGACATGATGAATTTGCAAAACTAATAGATGCAGCGGAACCTCTTGGATATCCTGTTGTTGTGAAAAACACTAGAGGGCATCAAGGTATTTAAAATTATATATGTACAGTGAAATTCCTTTAATCCAGAATCCAATAATCCCGAAAGTCTCACAGAACGGCAATATAATGTGGAATGTCACAGGATCAGAAGCAGAGTAGAAAGAATCTATTAGGACATTACCCTGGAAAATACACAAAGGGGAATATATTACGACCGCCGTTTCAAACGCCGGTCTTACACACATTTACGTTGGCGGTAAATGGGACAAATTTATTAAAATGTATTAAACAATGTCCTCTGTGAGTGGCAAGAGAATTTTAATGCAACTATGGCATAAACTGGCGTAAACCTTTTAATATATTCCCCCAAAATGTTCTAGTCACATGTGTTAAATCTCCCTCCTTTTTTATCTTTTAGGCGTTTCCGCTGCTGAAGCACCATTGAAATCAATGGGATGCAGGATCTTTGAAGTGGTTTTTGGCTATAAGCCACCAGCAGTTATTACATTTGCTATTTTTTATTTTTTTTAAAAGCCTACAAAATGCATCAAAATACGTGCGCATTTTAAAATCTGCCTCAAAAACGTGGCAGGAATGTGTGAGGCAGATTTTTTTATGCCTGAAAGAAACTCCAAGTGAACATACTCTAATGGGATTATCCAGCGTGGACAACCCCCTCACTCAATAACCAATTGTTATCACCAGTGTAGTGGTGCTGATGCTTAAATATTCCCTCTGCATAAATGGAGTATTACACGGCTCTCCGCTCTGGTTTGCCGGGGAGTGGGTGAGCGGGACAAAAAAAAACAAGTTTTTATGATAATAATGCATGTGAACATGTGTGGGTCTATAGACAGCTCTGTATGGATTTGCATATACAACCGTGGTGACCGAGAACTCACTACGATGACTTTACATCAGGTTTCACATTGTAGCAGGCTCAGAAGTCATCTGCTCAAAGTTGGCTAACAGTGAAAAGTAATGGGGTCCAACCCAACGGTGCAGCCGGCCATACACTTAAGGTAGCTATTTTGGCCAACAGCCATTTCTCCTGACTCCACCATTAACACATACGCTCAATAGGGAGAAACCTCTGGCAGCGGGAATGAAGAATTGGGCATTTGGAAAGGCCCCCATGCAAATAAAATTGTCGTTAATCCTGCCAATATTGGCGGGTCTGGAGAGTTTTTATGCCAAGGGTGTCCAAGGTCCAACGACTGGGTCTCATGGGCTTCCCAAGACAATTGTCTATCACTTGTAGCCTGAAGGTTCCTCACACATAGAGGATGAATGTGACCACTTGGACATCCTCAGCATGTTAATGGGCTGTTTTCAGCACTCATGAGTCACTAGAGTAACGTATAAGATAAGATCTCATTCAACGCTTCTCTGATGAGTCTTTCTGGTGTAAATAGCAGGAAATAACTTGAAAGAATATGAAATCTATGCTCCAAGATCCAGCGGATAAGATCTCGACCCGAGTAATGACTTTCCAGTATGTAAGAAGCTACTTACCACTACTTTACATTGAACATATACAGCTCGGTATAATATGTTTTTATTTTTCCAGGAAAAGCTGTATTTCTCGCACGGGATAAACACCATTTGATGGACATATCTCATCTAGTGCGGCATGATGCTCCTTACCTGTTTCAGAAGTACGTGAAAGAGTCTCATGGAAAAGACATCCGCGTGGTGATTGTTGGTGGACGTGTCGTAGGATCCATGTTGCGTTGCTCCACTGATGGCAGAATGCAGAGTAATTGCTGTTTGGGTAAGTGTTTATGGAGCTCTGGGGAGTGAGGCAAGAGGAATGACATGGTTTGACAGCTGCCAAGCTGCTTGTTCCATTTCTCAACATGGTGCCATCAGCCTGTGTACAAGGGATGTACTGTCTAAAAAAACACAGCCTATTCAATGGTGCTGTCAGAGATAAGCTCCACGGATAACAGTAAATGCGACGAAATCCGACACCCCAAATCCAAGTACTGCCGGATTCCACCAGATTTATTGTTATTTTTACCAAACCAAGGCAATACCTCGGTTGGATTAAAAGGTGGCATAGCGCCATTTTTAATTGTATTAAGTGTATGGACCATAGTCATTAGACTAGTACATTGTAGTAAAATTTAAAAGAGTTTTGTACTTTTACAATTTGATGGCATTTTGCTAGGATATGCCATCAGTGTATTATAGGTGGGGGTTTGACCACTGTCATTGTCTTGCAACTTCTATTGTTAGCAATATTATCTCAGGCTGCTGTCACCCGGTCACCTACATCCTCTCTCCCTCTCTCAGATCTCCCTGGCAGTCAATCACAGTGACAGAACCCTGCCGCCCCGATTCCTCTCCCTGTGCTTCTTTGAATTTGTTTGTATAGTGTCATACATGATCTGGTATCAGACACCACATTTTTATAGGTGTCTATAGTAGTATGGAGTATGGAGAAGGAATTCACTACTAAATAGGAAGGCCGTGTATATTGGAATGGAGAAAGCAATCCACATTCTGGGGAGAATGGGAGGTTAGTCCCCAAAAAGATGTTAATAGTGTTCAAAATATCTGCTAAGGATGGTCAACATGACCATAACAGTGCCAGCACAGCATCCCCATAAACAAAAGTGCAAACAAAGTATACCACATAAACAGTGTGCCCCCTGCATTAACTAGCTATAGATTGATTTTATAGGATAAAATGCTGGCTGACTGCAGTCGCCATGAGGGTGAGCACATTGAATATTTAATACATATTTATTTAGATCCAATTGAAGTCTAAGGGAGCAATATAAATACATATGCAGCAAGCTCCCCATATACCATATGCAGCAAGCTACCCATATGCAGCAAGCTACCCATATGCAGCAAGCTCCCCATATGCAGCAAGCTACCCATATGCAGCAAGCTACCCATATGCCGCAAGTTCCCCATATGCAGCAAGCTCCCCATATGCAGCAAGCTACCCATATGCAGCAAGCTACCCATATGCAGCAAGCTACCCATATGCCGCAAGTTCCCCATATGCAGCAAGCTACCCATATGCAGCAAGCTACCCATATGCAGCAAGTTCCCCATATGCAGCAAGCTCCCCATATGCAGCAAGTTCCCCATATGCAGCAAGCTACCCATATGCAGCAAGCTACCCATATGCAGCAAGCTACCCATATGCAGCAAGCTACCCATATGCAGCAAGCTCCCCATATGCAGCAAGCTCCCCATATGCAGCAAGCTCCCCATATGCAGCAAGTTCCCCATATGCAGCAAGTTCCCCATATGCAGCAAGCTCCCCATATGCAGCAAGCTCCCCCATATGCAGCAAGCTACCCATATGCAGCAAGCTCCCCATATGCAGCAAACTCCCCATATGCAGCAAGTTCCCCATATGCAGCAAGCTACCCATATGCAGCAAGCTCCCCATATGCAGCAAGTTCCCCATATGCAGCAAGTTCCCCATATGCAGCAAGCTCCCCATATGCAGCAAGTTCCCCATATGCAGCAAGTTCCCCATATGCAGCAAGTTCCCCATATGCAGCAAGCTCCCCATATGCAGCAAGCTCCCCATATGCAGCAAGCTCCCCATATGCAGCAAGTTCCCCATATGCAGCAAGCTCCCCATGGAAGATAGGGATTTCCCTAGATCACCTTTTCAAAACCTTCAGACATTGTCTTTTGTTAACAATTTGACAGAATAAAATGCTGGGAAGTAGTTCAATAGGGACCTCAGTGAGGGAGGAAGTAGCTAGCTTCTCCTCCTGTTTGGGTTAATAAAAAACTAATGTAGCAGCAACCTAGGACACAACTGTATGTTTTATAGTACCCCCTGAGACACTGGAAAATATGCTTTAACCTACCTTTTTTTTATGTTACAGGCGGCGTGGGCACCACCTTCCCTCTTGGTGAACAAGGCAAAATGTTAGCTATGCAAGTGTCAAACATTCTGGGGATGGACATATGCGGCATCGACCTTCTCTTGAAGGATAATGGATCGTTTGTGGTTTGTGAGGCTAATGCAAATGTTGGTTTTACTGAATTTGACCAAGCGTGTAAATTAGATCTTGGCGGTATTATTGCAGATTTTGCAATATCCCTTCTCCCCAGTAGGCAATCAAAAGAAATGTCTCTGCTATCTGCAGCATCCAGCCCTCCAGAAATCAATGAGACAAAAGCACTTGCATCTGCCAGCACTCACACGACCGGTGATGGATCGCGCTGTAGTAATAGTGTTTCTGATGTAAAGGAAATCAGGGATTCTATCAATGCACCAAAGCCATGTTCCCCGATACAGACAGATAGTATCTGTAATGATGTCGCAGAGTAAACTACCTCTTCATTACCAGTGTAAATGAATGCAGTGATCAATCACAGTGGCCAACTTGGCTCAATAGGGGCTTTCAAATAAATAACGAAAAACAATATGTTCTAAGCCGCTATAGTGCTAAAAATGTAATAATTCTGCTGCTTTCTTGTGTCTCAACAGTTTCAATGTTACTCTTGGGATCTAATTTATTATTTGCACCTGTAGAATACAAAGTGGCCGTGTATAGGGGAACATAAAAGATTTTTGGGTGTCATAAGAAACGCATTTCCTCCTCATGGGTGTATAATAGTGGGGTTCAACAAGCAATTAATCTATCATGATGAAAATTATTTCTATCCTTTTTTTTTTTATGGATTTAGTCTTGTCTTCATACTTCGGTGCTCTGTATACAGTAATTCATGTATCAATGACAATTGAGTATGGGGATAAAGTTGGCTATTGAAGGAGGTTGAAAAACGCTACATTTCAGTATTTTTTACAGTGTGATGACAGTAGTCATCATCCTAGGATAGAGAATATGTGCCATAGACATGGCCCATATAATGGGGTTCTTTGTAGGCAGTTTCTGCAACAGCCATCGGCAGGGATGGATCAAAGTTTGTGGAGGTCCATGGGGCAAGAAATTTGATCAGACCCCCAATGGGGGGTCTGACCTGTATCCCCATCAATCAGTTGAATGAAGGGGCCGTGGTGCCGAAGCGATCCCCTTCATTGTTTACCCAGGTTGTAACTGTGCTTGTAAGTACAGTTCAGCCCCATTTACTTCAATCGGCCTGAACTGCTGTGAGCTGCAGTACCAGCCACAGCCATATGTAAGGCACTGTCTAGGTAAACAATAAAGGGGACGCTGGAGTGCCGCTGCCCCTTAATTCAGCTGAATAGCGGGGGGTGCCAGGAGTCGGACCCCCATTTATCAAATAGCTGGGCTTGCTGTATACTTAATGGCGGCACCAAAATATGGCAGTGCCAGAGCTAAACTGGATTTTTCTCTTCACTGCCTTTTTACTGATGATAGTTACATAGTTGATAAGGTTGAAAAAAGACACAGGTCCATCGCGTCCAACCTATAATCCTTCCGTGTTGATCAAGAGGAATGCAAGAAACCCTATGAGGTGGATTCCAATTGCCTCATTAGGGGAAAAATTCCTCCCCGACTCTAAATATGGGAATCAGAATAGATCCCTGGATCAACATCCCATCTCCAGAATCTAGTACCCATAACTTGCAATATTATATTTTTCAAGAAAGGCATCCGGGCCCTCTTTAACTTGTTTAAGGAAACAACCATCACAACATCCCGTGGCAGGGAGTTCTATAGTCTCACTGCTCTCACAGTAAAGAATCCCGTCTGTGATTCTGGTGAAACCTTCTTTCCTCTAGAGGATGCCCCCTTGTCATGGTTACAGGCCTAGGTGTAAATAAATCTTTAGAAAGATCTCTGTACTGTCCGATTATAATATTGTACATTGTAATGAAATCACCCTAAGCCGTCTTTTTTCTAAACTAAAAAGCCCCACGTTTGATAACCTTTCTTGGTACTGCATTCCACCCATTCTCTTAATTACCTTGGTCGCTGTTCTCGGCGCTTGCACTAGTTCAGCTATGTCCTTCTAATACACAGGTGCCCAAAATTCTACACAACATCTAAAACTTAGAGCATAAAAAAAATTCTGGAAGGACAGCAATATCTGAGCAGGCTATTAATGGAAGCAGATGGCAATTATCTTCGGTGGCTTAAAAAAGATTCTAAAAAAAGGGCAATGAAGTTTTAGAAAGAAAGAAAGAAGAGAGCAGCTATCAGATGACAGCTGCTCCTTTCCCTGTGGTAGGGCAGGGACAATCAGCGTATATGAGCATGTTCACTCACCTGGGGTAGACTAGTATGCATTATGTATCTACTTTTCCCAAGTTAGGGTACTGAATTCCGTGACAAAATATAGTAATGTCAGTGTTGGGTCGAATTGAAGAGGGTGACAGCATTGAAAGGTTCAGATTAATTTCAATGGAGAAGGGCCATATAGGCACAGCCACTGCTCCAGTAAAATGGGAGACTGGATCCTGTAAGCCACTTAATTTCAAAATTCATTTTTACTGAAATTTGTCCTTTACATAGAAATTATCGGTAATATTAGGGCAATTATCCATTAGAGATCAAAAGCAGAAGTGACCCAATCTCTATTTTAAGTAGATGTCACAATATTGTGTTTGACTAATCTGAGAACAATTATGCAATTTTTTTTTAACTAAAAACTGAAGTGCATGTAATTATCGGTCATGACCAGGAATTTTATTAAATGTATTGTCGGCCAATTCAGGCCTATGGTGACTGAATGTTTTCGTGTGATCCATATATAAACATATGAATAGTGCAGTATAGGTTATCCTATTATAAAGGAGTGGCAATAAAATATATATACTTGTATCGCCTCTAATACATTAACAGGTCACTTACTATGGAGGTCGATTTTTTTTATTAGCCCTAGGAATATTTGTGAGAAGCAATTTATTCATTAGGAACTGGTGGCATGACTAATGTACTGTGTACAACAGTGACGCCTTCATGATTTGCAAGTGATTTGATTGACTTCTCATAATTGGTCTACAAATAGAGGCAAGATTGTTCCAAACATCACATGCACGATGTACAGGTCATAAGAGTCTGGTAGGAGGAGGCGTCAGTGGCTGGACCAGGTTGAACTCCAACAGAATCTTGTGACATGTCCTATTAATATTAAAAACAACACCAAGTTAACAAAATCCAAATCATGCAGTACATTGCTCGAACAGGGGACAGAGCTGCAATACCAGACACAGTCCGTGAACAATTGTGGCGCTGTTTCTTGTCTTAATAATCTCATTGAGTGACTTTAAAGAGGACCTGCCAGCGCTCCTGACACGTCTGTCTTAGTGATTACTTGTATTCCCTGTTAAATAACATAATCTACTAAAACAGACATGTCAGGAGAGCCGACAGGTCCTCTTTAAGGGTATGTTCACACGACAGCGTCCGTAACGGCTGAAATTACGGGGATGTTTTCAGGAGGAAACATCCCCATAATTTCAGCCATAACGGCATGTGAAGGCGCTTGAACGCCGCGTCCATTACGGACTTAATTGGCGCTGCTTTTCATTGGAGTCAATGAATAACGGCTCCAATTACGCCAAAAGAAGTGACAGGTCACTTCTTTGTCGCGGGCGTCTATTTACGCGCCGTCATTTGACAGCGGCGCGTAAACATACGCCTCGTGTGAACAGACAAAAGTCAGCCCATTGCTTTCAATGGGCAGATGTTTGTCAACGCTATCGAGGCGCATTTTTCGGACGTAATTCGGGGCAAAAACGCCCGAATTACGTCCGTAATTAGTGCGTGTGAACATACCCTAACACTGCTCTCGTATCGATTGTACATCCCAATTTTAAAAGCTGCTGCATTTCTCTCTCTCTCTACTCCATATGAAACGTCATGAAGGTGAACAACCCCTTTAAGGCCTTGTGCACACAAACAATACAGGTACGGTATTCACCAAAATACGCGCCACATATTAAATCACCATTTTTTTTCCTATTCCAACTTGCAATTGTTGTTGCATGTAAAAGTGTTTTTTTATATGCAGCTTTCTATATTGCATTTTTTTTTTACATTAATGTCAATGAGCCAAAAAATGCTATGACATGAAAGAAAATGCCCCATAAACGTGTCCTAAGCATAATATAAAACCAACCAGTGTTAGAAATCCCTATAGAGTATACAGAAAACACAATGCCCAAGTGTTCATTGGAAAAATGTATATAGCAAGTTTGGCGTAAAAACAAGATGGCTAAATAGAGCTGTGATAGTTGCATAAGGGATGTCCCAAAAGAAGGTGTATAGCGATATAGGGTGCAGAGGTAGCAGTCTCACCATGAAGGGGCAGAAAGGCCCTTCTGTCAGATGACCAAAATGGTACATGGTAGGTGGGGGCCCTGCTACAGATTTTGTATTGGGGGGTCAGGACATTGAAGTTACGCCTCTGACCCAAAGCAATGGTGCATTGTTCCACTATATGTAGGATGGCTGCCGCCTTTTTTTCATCTGATCACAGAATTGGAAAAAAAAAAAACCTCAAACTTTCCGTCCACAACTGTCAGTAATAATTGAATGAGGCTTTTCATTAGGTGAACAATCATTGCGAATGCGAGGGTATGTTCACACGCTCACGTAAAACTGGCTGAAAATTACGGAGCGTAAACGCCTCGAAATACAGCAGAAAAAAACGGTAGCTAAAAGCCTACAAACATCTGCCATTGAATTCTATGGGCAAAACGGTGCTTCGTTCAGACGGGGGCGTTTTTTTATGCCGCCATTTTCAAAACGGTGCGTAAAAAAACGCCCCGTAAGAAGGACCATGTCACTTCTTGAGCCGTTTTAAACAGCTCCGAAAACGTTTTCAGCTTCAAAAACAGCTGAAAATCAGAGGCTGTTTTCTCTGGAAACAGCTCCGTCATTTTCAGCTGTTTTTAATCTGTATGTGAACATGCCCTTAGGATTTTGGAAATGTGGTTTGTTTTTCCTCAAGAGAAAATTATACAAACTGTTTCTGCAAAAGGGCAGAAAATCGGGAGGAGATTAATCAAAACTGGTGCAAAGGAAAAGTGGAGCAATTGCCCATAGCAACTCATTTTTCAGAGGCCTTTTAGAAAATGAAAGCAGTGACCTGATTGGTAACTACTCTACTTTTCCTTTGCACAGGTTTTGAGACATCGCCCCAATGTGTTAAAAACTATTCAAAGATGTAGACCACCACTTAATTTCTATGACATGACAATGGGAGATTTATAGGTAAAAGGGCCCATTCATCAAAACAAGCACCCCTATTGCCCATAGCAACCAACCAGAGTCCAGCTTTCATTTTCTAAACTGCCCTGGAAACATAAAACATGAACTGTGATTGGTTCCTATGACACTACTTGTCTGAAGCAGTTTTGATTCATGAAGTCCAAAATCTGTTGGGAGACATTAATTAATATTGTTGTGAGAATACACTTTACAAAGGAGGAGACAATACGGCGTATATTTAATCAAATTTATCAAAATGGTGCACTATACATATAACGTATGGTGCGCCTCACAGAATGGATACACGTCACACTAACGCCACCTCACGGTTGTTGAACATGAACGTGTTAGGCTGCATGCACACTTCCATCAGCCGTTCCACAGACCGGACACGGATGGCTTCCGTGTGCAGTCCGTTGTTTCACGAACCAAATCAATGAAAAGGCAGAGACTGTACCGTCAAAAACGGACAGGAGTAGTACCTGTCCTATTTCTGACGGAACGCCCGCACGGTTCCATTAAAACAACGGAAGTGTGCCTGGCCCCACTGAAATGAATGTGTTCACAGTGATATCAGTTAAAACAACGGATAGCACCCTGACGAAAGAAACTGAAGTGGGCATGAGGCCTCAACAATATATATGGGCAACATTCACAAGTTCTTTAGCCACGCCCCTTTTTATGTACATTTACAAAACTGTTCTGCATGTCTGACAACAAGAATAAAAATTGACGCAAGTCTTTTATAAATAAGACGCACATCACTTGCACGTCACTTTTTCTAACCTATATTACGTTACTGTTGGGGTGCATTTAATTCGATAAATGTGCCGTTATTTTAAAATGTATGCTGCTTTTGCCACAAGAAATTTTTGTTTTTGAGTATAGAAGAAAATTTGACTTTCTTTGAGTCTTATGTAGGAATTAGTATTTCACAGCTAATTTTTCACGTATTTTTCACATATCATCTGTTGGGTCACGACACATCAGTGCGTTGTATTTATCAATATATCGTCAAAAACAAAATGTATTAAGGGGTTTAGCCTAAGTGGCTGCTATAAAGCCCATAGAAAACAAGCTGGCCCATCCCTCACCAATGGGTGGTATGAAGCTGTACAGGGCATCCGCGTCTCGGCTGCCATGCTCGGCTGTTTCCGTCAGCCCCATAAACTTTGAATGGAGGGGCACCGTGCATGCCTAACCTCTGCTCATTGCAAACTCCTCCTAGCCGCTGTCTTGCGACATCTTTGAAGACCCCATCCACTTGTATTGTACTGTAAATTGCTGCAGATTTGCCATGCGTTATCCGCACCGTAAAAAATAGGACATGTCTAAACATGCCCTAACAATGGATTGGAAGGGTATAGTGGAAGCATCTGATGCCCCAGGATGGAAAGAGATGCAGTGGTGTTAG
Source organism: Rhinoderma darwinii (assembly GCF_050947455.1). Taxonomy (NCBI): domain Eukaryota; kingdom Metazoa; phylum Chordata; class Amphibia; order Anura; family Rhinodermatidae; genus Rhinoderma; species Rhinoderma darwinii. The sequence goes on from NC_134696.1 coordinate 24,940,189, forward strand.
TGGTGTCAACACCAGGAAGGGAGCTCCTTTTTGATTTTTGCTAGGGGGTGCACTCTCCTTTGATTTACCCTTTAGGGTATGTATACAATATTTGTATGTACGATGAAATATAGACAGCCATTTAACATGAGCATTGATGTGCTGAGTTATATGGTCGCTGGGAGCCCCAGTGATCAGTGCAAACCTGTAGGGGAACCCTGCAGGAAATGTTCAATTAACCTGCAGCGCCACCGCAGGAAAAATGAAGCATTACCAAGTTCTCATTGAAATCAATGAGCTGACCGTGTAAGACACAGACATGTCAGGCCCTCCAGAGTAAAATAACATAATGTGTGCATGAATCCTTGATCTTTCTGTTACATATGAGCCTCCACCTATTTCTGGTCTCAAAAATTGGAATTGTAGGGAGTTATGAATTAGGAACTGTTAACATCTATGTGATGAACTCCACACCGTTCACCATGCAGGCAAAAGGTGAAGTTTCTTCATTAGTATTGATGATATGTATAATGCTAACAACTTATAATCTTTGTTTTATTGAAGAACCTGGTCTGAGTATTAGCCGATCCTGCCAGTGCCTAAAAACCTGGTCCAGAGCCCACATTTCCACGTAGACCTGAGGTCTAGTGGCGGACCCTTATGCCGGAAACCATCAGTGCAATGGATTACTTTCTACTCCCCTGATGCCTTTGACATTCAGTTAATCAGATGAGCATCTTGAATTAAGTGACATCACCACAGTGGGTGCAGTGATGTCACTGGTCCCAGCTTAGTGGCCCAGGGCTGTCACCATCTGGTCTGTGAAGAAATGGTGCTGGATTCACACTTCTGAAAATGTGCCACGTGCCAAACAAATATCTCAGAAATTCAGCTCTTGACAAAAATAATTCATGTGCACCAATGGCCAATCAAACTCACGCGGAGATCTGAAGTTTTATTTAAATCAGCAGAACTTTATAAAAGTTTTAGGGGTCTTTTTTAAGTCACTATGTATATCAATATAAGTTATTGCTATCAATTACTGGCTATAAAGTGTAGACACTTTGACGTAAAATTCACTGTATATGAGTTTATAACCTACAACAAGGCATTTAATGGTATACTATACTAGCTAATTATTAATTGTAGTCTTTCTTTGTGTAGGCAGGATACATTTATAATTTTTCATGCACTGGAAGAGAGTATATCACCTTTAGATAACTGATCACTTCTTTTCCTACATTAGTATATTTGATCTGATGGGGTCTACTAGTTCAATTGCTCTGGAAAAGGGGGGAACCCAGGGCGACAGAAATCACCAGGGCGTAACTATCAAGGTAGCTGACACAGCAGTTGCTATGGGGCCAAGCAGCCATTGGGGCCCAGATTTAGTTGAGATGCATTTAGCGATCGCCTTTTCCCATCCTTTAATTGATCTAGTCAAGGACACAAAAAGAGGGGTGGCCTCAGTTTATGTTGGCTCCATTCCACTACTCCATGGGCAGCCTGAGCCTCCACAACTTCCTCTACCAACATAGGCGACACAGTATTAGCAAATAAGGGAAGGGGTCTGGCCTACGGGCCACAATGCCCTTCTCTCTACAAGATATAGGAAGGAATAGAGAAAAGAAATACCAAGCTGACATACCAGTATGGTGGGATAAACCAGTATCAGGAGGGGGCACCATTTTGATGTTACCCCATCTCTATTTAAACTTTTGAGTTTTTATATATCTTTATACTGTATGATTGTATTTTCACTAAGCCAATGATCATATTGGGTTTTATACCTATAAATATATTGATTTATATATATATATATGTATATATATATATATATAAATCAATATATTTATGGGTATAAAACCAAATACGATCATTGGCTTAGTGAGAATACAATCATACAATATAAAGACTGTTACATTTATATAACAGGATGCCTCCGTTTTCTCTTCTTGCTAATTTGACAACATTTAAAACACAAGGAAGATAAAATGTTTCTTTGGGTAACAAACTATAGACGGCCGTATTGCTTTGCGCTGGATTTAGCATGAACCTGATGCATGATATACCTAGTTCATAAAAAACAAAAATCCAAAATGTTATAATCACTCTGATCTGTAGGTGTCTGCAACGCACAAGGGATTTGCGGGTCTACTGCAACGATCACTATGGAAGCCCACCAAGCAATATGGCGCACTGTTCAACTACAGCCAATATCCGCTTCTGGCTTTCGTCATCACATACTGAATTTTTGGGATTGCAGACACTGTGAAATAGAACATTGCTTCATAAAAATCACCTGTAGATATAAGTCGTCTTCTTCGGTCAACTTACGAAAAAACTCAGCATCTTCTTGGTTATATCTGTTTCTGAGAAAGCTGCGTGACAGTCCAGAACAGCAAATTGTTATATAATGATACCTCCCCCTCTACTTCATCTCTGCATAACTAGGCAAATTTGCCCTTCGGACTCTCTTCGAAGTCTTGGTGGGAACTCCTGTGCGGGCTGTAATGGCGGCCATATTGGTGCTTGTGAAATACCCTGCGCCTTCTGACAACTTTGCAGGACAACCATGAGTGATTTCGTGCCGTCCTGCTGGTTACTAACAGAATGCTCTGGCGGCTCGTAATGCGGACATACAGAAGTGAGGGATGTATCACTACATAACAAGGAGCAGCATCGGCGGACATATTGGTTCTCAGAATAAATGGCTGAACAGAATTTTAACAACTGAATAGATGACAAGAACCTATAAGTAATGTTGCTTTTCTATTGCAAGGAGAAGTGCTCTTTAAGGGGGTTTTCCAGGACGTAATAAAAAATGTGAATTATGTGATTGCATGACCCATGAGTTCTATCGCTGCACGCATATGCGTAGACGGTACAGCTTCAGAGCCCATGGGCAATGTGGTCTTGTGATTATGTACAGGGGGCCACATGACTGCAATAATGGCGCCGTATTGTTTCGAGACTGGGGGCAAAATTCCTAAAAACATTACACTGAAGTTTGAGTCTGGCGTCCCAGAAAGCCCCTTTAAGCCATACCCCGCCAGATAGTTACCCCTTAAGTACACAGTCTGTATATTAAGAAGCATGAGCAATCCAATGTGTACAAATAGATATATAGATAACTGTAGGTAGGCTGTAATAATGTACATTGTATGTGTCTTCACTGCTTGTAGCTATTTTCAGCGATGTTCACAACTGTAAATACGTGTAAAACTGAACCATGTATGAAAAAGAAGACAAAAAAAGATTTATTATAAGTCCGGTAATGTATTATATTTTTTGGGGGGGAGGGGTGGTAAGAAATAGGTGACTACCTCCCACTCTCTAGCAGTCATGAAGGGTATATTCACACAGCGTGGTCAATTTGTGGTAATAAACAGCGATTTCATTGCACCATGTGAATATACCCTTACTGTTCTTAAAATTCACAATGGCAATGTAACACCAAAATGACTGTTTTGCGCTAAACATGACAACGAAAATGATTTTCCTAATAAACTTGCTGGTACAAGACACAGTAATGGATTCCTGTCTCTCTGTTACTGGTAACACACGTCAACCGTTATTTTGTCTAATCCTGTCCATCAGTTCCTGGACAACTAAAGGTCAAGGCCCTAAGTCAATAGGTAAGCAGAAAATATGGGGTCCAGCTTAAAGAGGACCCCTATGCTCTCCTGACATGGCTGTTTTAGTAAATACTTGCATTCCCTATGAAATAACAATTCTTCCACATCTTTTCTTAGAATTCGCCGTTGTACTGTTCCTCTGTTATTCCTTCTGGAAATGTATGAACAAATTGACAACTGGGCGTTACCATTCCCCTTGTCAGTGAGGTGTGTCCCTACACGCTTTGGCTCTGTACAATTAGTGCTGGTAATGTCGGAGTGTCTAGAGACATACCTTATTGAAAAGGGAAATGGTAATGCCCAGTTGTCAATTTATTTATATCTTTCCAGGAGGAATAACAGAAGATGAGAACAAAGCAGAGATCTAAGACAAATGCTCCAGAATTGTTATGCAAGTATTTACTAAAACAAACATGTCAGGAGAGCTAACAGGTCGAAACATGGATTTCAGTGCTGTTTAGCTGAAATCTTGTCCCATATAAACCTTCCTGGCTGACGTGACAGTCACACAGTAGTTAGCTTTCCAGACTTATAGTGTCGGGATCACAAGTTAAATGGGTTTTATGAGATTAGGAAAAAAGTTGTTCAAGAATGGGTCTGAGCCGCAATACTAGACACAGCCTATGGCTAAAAGTGGCGCCGTTTCTGAAATAAAATAAAAAAAGACTATTTTTTTTCTAATCTCATAGCTCTTGCAGTTCTGTCCAGGGCAGAATCAGAACAGCGCTTAAATGTGTTTCCCAGAGTGTTATATATTAATATATATATATTTTTTATAATGATAGGTGCTCTATAACAGTAATATAAGTCTTGTAAATGACAATAAGCTTCAGAACAGGGTCGGATGTTCTGTTTATCTGCAATGCTCACGTGGTTATGGGATTTTTGTTTCATTTTTACCTAATGATGGAACATGGGAACACATCTACAAATCCTCCAGACTCTGAGAGAAGATATATGATAAGAATATTAAAGGGGTTTGCCCATCAGAGAAATTTATGACGTATCCACAGGATATGCCATAAATGTCAAATAGATGCGGGTGCCATCTCTAGGACTCGCACCTATCTCTAGAACGCAGCTCCCTAAACCCCGCTCTACCTTTTCTCGGTTCCCTCTGCCACTTCATAATTTCCAACCATGTAATCGCTGAGCTACGCTGTTTCCGTAACTCCCATAGAAGGGTTTCCGTAACCGCCATTCACTTCTATGAGAGCTTTGTTCATCATTTCCGAACATCTAATCAGGAAGAGTCTCGGAAGGCAGCGGGACCAAGAAAGGTAGAAAGGGGTTTAGGGGGGCCCCGTTCTAGAGATAGGTGCAGGTCCCAGAGGTGGGACCCGCATCTATCTGACATTTATAACATATCCTGTGGTTATGTCATAAATGTCCTTGATAGGAAAACCCCTTTAAGTGTCTCACTGGTAAGTATCTGGTTTGGTATTTAATTTTCGTTCAATGTTCTCTATTAAGACTGTGACGCTGTCTGATTGATCCTCCTTTGGTAGCTGGTCAGCCATCTGAATCAATTTCTTGCCCCATTCACTGGCCTGTAATAAAACAAAGCCATATATTACTGTCCGAGCTTGTGAGTTAGGCGCCTCATATCTTTTAGGGTCTACTGTATGACACAATTTTAGTAGCATTTGCCGATATACACATGCTAGCACCATTGCCTATAAATACAGATCAGACCCCCCTTTTTACAGACCCCAGACCAGACCTCACACCCCAAACTACCCCTTTACAGACCAAACGTTCAGCTACTCATCTCTCCCTATTCCTGCATTTCCCTCCGCTCGTTGGTGCTGCCGCATGCTAGCACTGACGTTGTTTGGACCCAAATTTATATACATATCAATGTCCACATCCGAACTGACTTGAATATCAGCAAGTGGGATGAGAATATTGATGATGATGATGGTTAGTGGGATCTGTTCAACGTTCCTTTGATGCTGCAGCATCAGGACACAGGTGAGGAAGTGTTGTCATGGGGACACATGGATAGAATCTATCTCACAAACTACCTATAGATATTAGATTTTTGATGATCCACTGACTGTACTACTGAGGAATCGTCTGAGACACTTACTTTATGGAAATCCCTGCTGAGGAAGTAAAGCATAGTCAGAGTATGCAGGATCTTTGCCATCTTAGGAGGCTCTTTCTTTACTGCCTGTTCTCTGATGTCATATATAGCACTGAGTATCTGCAATGCTTCAGCTTCCTGGTTTTCATCTACAGAAAGAAATTAAATAATCACATGATCAGTGATAAACCAATAATAAACAAAATTGATCTGCGTTTTTTAAATCTTAATATATTTAAAAGTCTGTGCTGATTCATTTCTTAATATATCTGCATTGTGGTCAGAGCTCCATTTTTCAGAGCGCCAAATTCCCTGCAAAGACAGATTTAAATAATAAAAATTATGATTGCCTCCTGGTACCACTAGGGGGAGCTTATTAGCTTACTGTGTATGCTGTAAACTCCTAAGCTCCCTCTAGTGGCAGCTGCAGGCAGCTGTCATTTTATCATTACAGGGGATTTGGAGCGCTGCATCAGAAAAATGGAGCACCAACCACTATGAAGGTATATATTGAAATTAATCAACACAGAATGTAGGACCTAAAAACAACATGGTGTTAAAAGATGGACATTCACTTTAACCCGGCCATAGACACAATGAGAAAAGTTAACGACCTAACGGTAAAAAAAAAACATTAACCATTATTGTTACATTTATTCGACAATCTGTTCCGACCAAAGGAAATTTGCTCCATTAATCATCACTGGTTTAGGATTTGTTCTAAATTTTCTTCGGCATTACTGAAGTGGTGCATTTAAAAAGGTAGTATATTAATCATACAAGTGCGGCAATACACATAAATACGGGGAAAATCATTGAGATCGTTGCCGAGATCTTGCAGTCTATGCTTCATTAATGACCGGTGTCCCGGTGGGAAAAATATTGGAACGTCGATCACATCCTGAGAGAATTAGTATGACCAGCTTTAGGAAGCTTTGCATAATAGACTCTGACACTTATGGCAGTTATCCTCTATAATATCCATATGCCTATATACAGCATATAGTCAGTGATTGTTCTGAGTTAAAGGGGTTATGTGGGGACCAAAAATTATTAGCATTGTACTTACTGCAGTATGTGAGCACACTCGCTAATATAATATACATTCCGGTCCCCCGTCACCCTGATTCTGAGATTTTCATAGAATTTTATAGCACTGCCGGGGGACCGGAAGTCTAGTTGCACAGCCTTTTGTGATGAGGACACGACTCATTGTCACGTGACCAACTCCGCTGTACTCCATGTACTCACTGTACTACTGCTCCTGCTTGTATATGGAGTACAGCGAAGTTGGTCACATGACGAAGAGTCATATCGTCATAGAAGAAGGCTGTGCAACCAGACTTCCGGTCACCCGGTAGCGCTATAAAAATCGATGAAAATCTCAGATTCAGCTCGACGGGGGACCGGAATGTATATTAGCGAGTATACTGCAGTGACTACACTGATAATAATTTTTGATCCCCGCATAACCCCTTTAACGACCTTTAATTTATGTTATGTTTTAGGCTAAGTTGTAGTGAGGTGCATCTTGTTTAGTCCCAATATTTGTTACTTGTTTCTTAAACACGAAAAGTCCTTTAACAAAAACATACCTAAGTGTTCCTGATCAGCATCATCAAACCAACCTGGGCCGCTTCTCATTGATACTTGTATCTGCACCTCCACCAGTCTGATGAGATGAGCGTGCCATATATCAGTGACCTAAGAAACAAACAAGTCTACAGTCAGGGGCATAGCTGTAGGGAGTGCAGAGGTAGCAGTCGCACCTGGGGTCAAAAGCCCCAATGCCACATGAGAACGCACATGGTAAGAGGTGACCCTTTCACAGATTTTGCATTAGGTCCCATGAGCTGTTATTTCATTACTACCCAGCACATATGTTGCTCTATGTTTTTATATATATATATATATATATATGCAGTGCAAGAAAAAGTAGGAAAACTATATATATATATATGTGTCTTGTCGGCCTGGAGAAGGGCTTGGTTCTGTTGAGAGGTTTCAGCAGCTCGTGTAGCAGTCATGTGCTTTGCTGCAGTAGTCTTTCATCCAAGTGCAGGGTTCCTTTTTGGAGGCATAGAATGAAGAACCTGCAAGCTTTTATTGGCTAATGTGGGTCATGTGATGTGATATAGAGGAGGAACCTTGATGTGGAAGCCAGTGATGCCATATTTGCTTTTGTACTGCAATTTTTTGTGAATATGTCGAGAATGGTAGGCCCTAAAGAGCTGAAACCCGATGAAAAACCTTTTAAGCGTCTGATTTACTTATGTGCTAAATTTGCTGAAGATTGGTCCAGTCATTTGGCCGTGCATAAAGAACAGACAACAGAAATTCATAAATTTATACATATATATATATATATATATATATATATATACTAGAAAAAGTACTTGGCACTACCCGGGTATAACGTGTCGGTCTGTCTGTTTGTGTGCTCATTGGATTTGTTCCAAGGGTGCCCAGGAGTATAATCCATGCCCTCGTATTTTCTTGGTTTAAGGGGAAATCGCTAGTAGCCGTATATACGCTGACAGTTACACATTGTTTATTTCAATTTTAACTTCCTAAATACCTAACAGCTAAACTGGTAGGGAATGGAGTCATAAGACAGTGACTGAGCCTGTTGAATAACAACATTTTCAGTTTTATTACCAGTTGGCCATAGACTATGGTTGGATCATAATTGAAAACAGCATCACGCATGAAAGCCCACTTATTAGCATGCTGATCATGATGTGCTGGTTTCAGGCAGGAGTCTCTGCACTTCTGAGAGCCACCTGTCTGATCTGTTGCTGAGAAAGCCTGAGTTTGCTGAGGAGTTTCAGCAGCTTGAGCAGCAGTATGACGCATTTGATCAGCTTCCAGTTGGGCAAAAGGAGTCTCTGCAGCTAGTAATGCAGCTTTCCTCCTGGCCATCAGTAATCTGATTGGTTGCTATGGGTAACCCCTCCCCTGTACCTTCCCATCTAGGATTATCTTGTAAAGTGCACTACCTGCTACTGCCAGATAAAAACATCTTTACTATAAAAGCGAATGTCTGTATTCGCTTCTATAGTATTGGATCGTGACCATGTGATAATGGCTGATAATAGAGAACAACGGCAAGGTTGGGGCATTTACGAAAACCTTCCTGAACACCCGTACCTATGTGCCAAATAGTTCAGGTGTTTGGATGCCTATAGGGGACGACAAACAGACATTTTCTGTAATGGCTGATAGCAGAGAACAACGGCAAGGTTGGGACATTTACGATACCGGACACCTGAATGTACCTATGTGCCAAATTTGGGGTCAAATGGTTCAAGTGTTTGGATGCCTATAGAGGACGACAAACAGACATTCACTTTTATAATATAGAATAGCAGAGTTCACCGGCTTCACACTGGTCTATTTGTTAGTTGTTTTTTGTTTGTGGTTCAAAACTTCATTTCCTACTGATATGAAGCCGACATATCCAATAAAGTCCAAGTGCAGGTTCCTTTTTGGAGGCATGAATGGTCTGAAAGGGGTTAAATTTATGGGAATGCTGAAGTCCACAGGCTTGGTTCTGTTGAGAGATTTCAGCAGCTCGGGCAGCAGCCGTGTACTTTGCCACAGGAGTTTTTCGTCTAAGTGCAGGGTTCCTTTTTGGAGGCATGACTGGTATGAATTTACCAGTATAGGTACAGTTAGTTTATGGCGAGTAAGACGGTGAGTAAAGAAAAATGGCTTGGTTGTTATGGAAACCTGGTCTAAAATTGTGTGTATGTGAGTGAGGATAAGAATGAAGGACCTGCGAGCTTCTATTGGCTAATACGGGTCATCTGATGTGATATGAAGGTCCTTCATGTGAAAGCCAGTGGTGTCATATTTGCTTTTGTGTATATGTCGAGAATGGTAGGTCCTAGAGAGCTGAAACCTGGTCTAAACCTTACTTATGTGCCAAATTTGGTGCAGATTGGTCCGGTCGTTTGGCCGTGTATAAAGAACAGACAACAGAAATTCATTTTTAGATAGATGCTTGCTTTCTGTTTGGCTCTTCTCGGAAAGCCGAGCAGTTGGTGTACGGACTCAATAGAAAGTCTATGGCCCGTAAACCGCTACATTGGCTTCCTGAGAAAAGTCAATCAGAAACTAAGCGTCTCACGCTCACCCGAGCGCTTCTGCAGCTTCGTTTTAGCGATCGGTGGGGGACTCAGTGCTCAGACTCCCAGCGATAAAAACTTCTGACATGTCACTATGACATGTTAGAAGTTTGTTGAAAATTTAGTTAGCCTTTAATTGTGAAAGCAACTGGATAACATACCTCAGAATACAGAGAATCAGCGACATCCATTTTATTCTGCCGAAAAAATATATTGGCCATATGGAAGAATCCTCCGGAGGTGCTGATATGACTCGGTCCTGAAACTTTACTTGCAAAATAAACCTAGAAAAAGTAAAACAATCTCTAATTATTTAGTTATTCTACAAAGGTGTCCATAGCTGTTGTATGTTCACAGAGAGTTTTTTACAGGCAGAAAATTTTGCCCCAAAATTCCGTTTGGAATTTTGAGTCAGATGTTGATCTGCCTGCACGCCGTTTGCCAAATTTTTTGCGACGTCTTTACCCGCGGCCATTGAGCGCCGATGGGCAAAAACACAGCGAAATACGCTTTCTCTGACTCCCGTTGACGTCAATTGGAGTTCAGAGACGTAAACGCCCGAAGATAGGGCATGTCACTTCTTCTTACCGCGAAACGGTTTTTCCGCTTGCGAGAAAAAAACGCCTCCGCCTCCCATTGCAATCAATGGGAGGTATTTTCGCCCGTTTCTTGGCGCGTTTTCCCGACGTGGTTTCCACATCAAAAAACCTGTCAAAAAACTCTGTGTGAACTAGGCCTTTAAGTGCTATTTCCTGAGATTAAAAAGTGCATAAAAATCGACCCCATTAAACGAGGCACAGGGCTTGGTTTCTAGGGAAGCATTATTTACGCCTTTATAAAGCACTGGTGCAGCCGTGTCAAAAAATCAGCTACGGGAAAGGTCATAAAAGGGCAACCAAATGAATAAATGGTATTGAAAATATATGTAAAAAAAAATGTATAAGAGAAGAGAAGGCTGAGAGTTGATATGATGTCTTTATATAAATATTATTTCTGTTACTTATATAGCGCCAACATATTCCGCAACTCTGTACAAAGATCCTTACTTAAATATGTAAACGGTCCCTAAAAAAAACAATGCAATAACTTATATTTTATAGACTGTACAGAGAACATGTGGTCATATTCTCATTATTACTTACTGACCAGGCTGATAATGATCATGTACATTTGACTTACATCATTCGACAGATGTCGGAGTGACTCCTCAAATTCCCCCTTGGCTGAGTAGAGTAGTCCTAGGTTGCGGTGTAGTTTGGATCTGATAGAATCGCAGCAGTCTGTAGCCTTCAGTACCGTCCAATAGGCATGGGACAGATATTCTTCTGCCTGGGTCAAATGCCCAAGACCTAATCAAACAATGAGACAAATACAGAATAATCAATATATGGAACTTACATATCCTTCATGTAAGTCAATGGGCACCCAACTATGACATGCCATTTATAGTACTGGTGCCCTCTTATCTGGCCATTGGACCCCCATAAGCACCAGATCCTGTATGTCTGAATTCTGCCTCCTCTGCATCCCCTATAGCAATGTCACCATATACAACTAGAGCTGCCAGTAATAACATCATAGATTATATCACCTGCAGAGATTATCGGAAATATCGAACATTTGTAGATAGTTACACGTTTCCAGCTGCCATATTTACCAATGTTGGCTTCAGCAAGGATGAGGTAGACTGGCACAAGCGCCACAGACGTCAGTCCATACACATCCACACTGAAAGACAGGGAATGGGTGGCGGCGGGGATGACGTGCATATGGCGCCCTTCATACAGGAGTCTCTGAGCTTCCTTACTGGTCAGTTCAATTAAGTGTTTCTGTAGAGGTAAAAGTAGCTTTAAATTATACACTGGTTCACTGTCTGATTGTATCACCAACAGGAGGGCACCATGATTAATTGCCCCGTAAAATTACTTTAATCTGATAATCCAGAAAGTCTGATAATCCGACACTTTTTTCCAGCACATTGCTGCAATGTAATATGGAATGTCACAGACCAGAAGAATAGGGCAAAGCAAGGATAACCAGGTAGAAAAAAAAGTATATTATTGAGTAAAATTAGTAACTGAAGCAAAAAGTATATAAATGATGGCTGTCACTAGTATTACCACTGCACAGTATTTAATTCCCAGTGTGAATAGAGGTTTAAACTGGACAGGGATTGAATTTTTCTATTGACTTCTGTGATCGGGCCAAAAACTGGGGTGCGTAGAGGACAGCTACTGTAGGGGGAGCACTTCTGACAATCCGGTACACTATCATTTACATCTCTTAGATATTTGAGCTCCTAGAAAGCAATGTAGTTAGCTCAGAAGGGGTACTAACTAAGTTTGGGCAGATGTTTTACCCATACAGTTTGTTTGTCTTCATTGTCATCAACCTGACTGACTTGCCATTTCACATTGGCTGCCTGCAGCCACCACTAGGGGGAGCTTACTGAACTTACTGTCTTCAGTGAGCTCCCCCTAGTGGTGGCTGCTGGTAGACAGGATTCTAGAATTTAAATATATATGTAGAGAGGTAGGGAATATAGAGCTCTGTGTAAAACCAAATAGATCTCCAACCCCTATGAATAAATTATGAAATTAATCAGCCCAATATTTTGGACCCAATTAGAGTAAAAAAAAATGGAGCACTTATAATGCAGTGGATGAACTATGACAGCCTGGCGTGAAAAGAGAAGAATCCGGTTAAGCTCTGTTCACAATATCATCAAAGGCTTCGTTCAGAGCCTCTGTTGGCAGTTCTATCACATTTGATGGTTATCATAGAGCGGCATGCAGTGCTTTTCCTGCAGTCAACATGAGGAACACAATAAAAACGTTGACAGACCCCAACGTAAGTCGATAGGGTCTGTTGGACACCATTAGTAGCCGCGGTATGACGAACCCGTACTGAGTCGAGGCTTCCTTTATAAATGTACTCACAAAGCAGATGTGAACAGAGCCTAAGACATCAGATTTTTATATTGTGCTTTTTAAAGGGGTTGTCCAGTCATAAGAAACTGATGGCCAGTCCGCAGGATAGGACATCAACATGCGCAGCCGCTTCAGAACAGCTAGTTGGTGGGGGTGCCAAGTGTTGGACCCCCACTGATCAGATATTGATGGAGTATCCTGAAGATAGGTCATCAATCTCTTATGACTGGACAACCCCTTTAATATAGAAACTGTAAAGGTTTACAACAATCACTGGAGATCAATGGCTTTGTCTACGTTTATAAGGCTGGAATCACACATTCAGGTTTTGGTGCTGTTTGAGGTCCACATTTGGATGCAGTTTTTTAAACCACTGGATCCATTCAAAGCCAAGAGTGGATCCAACAGGAAGGAGTGGTATAAATCCTTCCTTTATACTTCCCATTCCTTTTTAATCCAATCCTGGCTTTGGCTCATAAAACTGCACCAAAAGCTGCAAGTGTGAACAAAGCCTTATACTTTGCCTCAAAAAATTGCATGAAAAAAAACTGCATGTGTGATTCCAGCCTAAAGCATCTGCAAAGAGTCTAAACAATGACGCTCTGCGCAGAGTCCGTACATATGAGGAGCTTCCATACCTTTCTCTGTAATAACTGCTCCATGGAATGGGATCTTTCTGCTGCAGAATTTAAGAAAGGGACTGGAGTACGGACCGGGATTAGCAGCTGACATATCTTCTCATGAATACTCGTCCAGTCCGCCCGCTGGTGCTCCACGTCACTTGTAAGAAATGTATATCAGCAATTTTAAAGCTCGGTCTATTGTACAGTAAAGTAACTGGTGAGATGTCCTATGATGTCTATTTGGGGAGACATCTCAGAAATCTACATCAGCTCCTGGCTGGTGTAGCTTTCCACAGGCTGGGTGATATTTTCTAAAGTCTGGGGTCCCACCACTGGGACCCCCGATCGCGATAACAGGGGGCCCAGAACACCCAGATCCTCCTCACTGCGGTTGAGAGGTCATTGAATGGAGCGGCGGTTGAGCTTGCATGCTGCCGCTCCAGTCAAAGTCTATGGGAATGCCGGAAACAGCCAAATACAGCGCGCGGCTGTTTCCTTTAGTCCCATAGACGTTGACTGGAGCGGCAGCATGCAAGCTCAACCGCCGCTTCATTCAAACTCCTCCTCAATGCAAGGAGTGCAGTGAGGAGGATCCGGGGAGTCGGGACCCCGTTCTCACGATCGGTGGGGATCCCAGTGGTGGGGCTACCAGCGATCAGAAAATGATCACCTATCCTGTGGATAGGTTATCATTTATGATTTTGGGAATACCCCTTTAAGACTGGAATAGTCTTAATACATCTTCCCCTTAGTACTTCAATTGGTTCAGACCAATCATCTCATTGCGTCCAATTATAGCAGCGTTTATGGCCACCTTTATATAATACTTTCTATTGAAGTGGCCAATACAATAAGTATTAGGGAAAGAAAGATAAAGGCCAAACTGGTCATATTTTTTTTTTTAAATGAATCGGTCATGTTACGGAACCTTACAGGGACTGAAAAATGTCTTGCCAGGATCTGCAAAGCTCCTCAAGGTTGAAATTGGGAGATTTAGACCTCCAGAACTCTACCCGCGATATATTAAAATGACCAACTTTGCACCAATAATAAAAATGTAGCAATAGACGAAACAATGAAAGGGGCTCCGCATACTAATGTAGATCTATGATACAGATTCTCTGCACATCCAATGCCAACACCAATCGGAATATTGATCGCAGCTTTACATTTTGCTAAGAAGGGAGAAGGAAAATTGTAGTAAAATAAATCTCTACTTTTCTACATTATGGAGTTTGCCTTTTCTTTACAAGCTAGGCCATGGCTCCACTTAAACGTGTTGGATTTTTGATGATGATCATGAATCACGTGATTGTCCGCAAACAATTTTCTGCAATGTAATATCGTATGAAATGGTGATGCACTTGTGGATCCTCAGCTTTATATGTTATAATGATAGGGAATGTTCTAATAGTCATTATGTCACATGAAAAATGGAACAGATTCCCATCCTGCTATTCGTTTTTGATTGATTGTATGAAAAATCCAAACAGACAGTTTTAAACCACTTGGTAATAGTTTAACATCAAATACTAATAAATATGAAAGTAAAAAAGCTTCAAACTAATAATAAATACCAATAGATACCATGTACTGTAATGTATATTCATTTTATTTCAGTCGGCGCCCTCTAGTGGTGACGGACTGTAAATTCAAGCGTGTGGCAATCTGATTGTCAGCGTCCCCTAGTGGCTGTCTTTTAATTGAACAGATTACATGGGGAACAATAATGATCTGATCGTGCACCGCTGTCTAGTCTGTATTTGTAAAGTACATGCATCTTATACTAACATGACGCAGCATCTCTGGTAGTAGAAGAACGGCCATATTCATTATAAGAATCTGCGCTACTCACCAGTAATAAGTCACCTTGCAGCCCCTGCACTGTATATAAGCCGGGCTGCGGCACAGCTCACACTGCAGCTTCACCCCTTTGGGGTTGGACAGAGGGTTCACGTTCGCCATGAGACGGCCCAGATCTGTGCAATGTGTTACATCCAGCGGCCCGGACGTCGGTTGCTAAGGACGCTGAGATTGGTTGCTATGTGACGTCATCACATGATCTCTGTGGCTGAAGCATGGTGGTCACATATCCTTTACTATCGCTGTGATTGGGGCTGCTGACAGGAGGACATGCTGGTACTTGTAGTCCCACAACTGCTGCTGCACAGTCTGTAAATAATCTCCAGAGTGTGTCATTGAGACCTAAATGGAACCAGTCATCCCAGTACAATGATTGGTCCGAGAAGTCGCTGGTGACAGTCCAGTTGGGCTTTACACTGGTTCCACTAGTCCGAAAATGAAACCTATCATATAAGTATCGCTTACTAATTGCCATCATGGCAACATAAATATTTTAAAAACCGCAAGTCGTAGTGAAGGCAGTGAAGCGGTTAATAATAAATTCATGTTGGTCCTTGGGTCCCGGTTTGTCACCCCCTAAAACCAGCTCTGCCTAGTCCTTGGGCGGCCGTAGGGTGCCACCTTGACTTGTATAACATCCCACAATTATTGTTATTACAGATTATTTATGAGGGGAAAAAAAATTCTGTGCACCCCCATAAAGAATCAGAGACAAATGGAGGTAGAGCATAACCCCCTAACAGGTTATGAGCAGTATAATATAGATCCGTTACGATACGTATTTGTAATACTGCCCTTGCGTATTTGATCAGTATTTTGCATCCGTTTTTTTTAAAGCCAAGAGTAGATCCTAAACACAGAAAACATTTATGCCATGTCCAGGCCTGTCGGGTTTAGCAGAAATCGAAAGCTTATCTTGGATTTCTACCGCGGATGTTGCAGTTCGAGGAGCCGCGGATCCGCCCCATTCAATAAGGCCTAATCTGCATGTGGAAATCCGCCGTTTTTTCTGTGCAGTCCTCCCGAGATTAAGTAGAATTCTGCTCATTCTCGCTGATATTTTTTCTTCCGCGCCGCGGGATGAAATTGCCACAGAATTTATCATGCCAAAATTTGTGTCAAAACCAACAAGTGTGAACAGGGCCCTATACGTCTTTTTTTTTTGTCTTAAAGGGATCCTGTCATCAACATCTTACCTGTTAAACTCGCCTGACCCCTCAATGGCCGCAGCTGTCCAGAGTTCGTTCCTGTTCTCTTCTTTCCTGAAGTCCTCCTCTGTCTGTAAATATTGTCGTTTAAACTCTTCCCGCCTTTTATGGTAATTATTTTTCCCTCTGGGATGCAGCTTCTTAACCCCGCCCACCGTTGCCACCTGTCTGGCCCTGACTGGCTAAGGAGCTGTCAATCAAAAAGAAGGAGGTGGAGTCCACTCTGAGACGCTGGAGGAATGAAAATCGGACTCTTTTCAGATGAAGATTTGACTCTTTTCTGCTCATTTGCATACGGCGTGGGACCACTGAAAAACGGAATACTAAAGCTACAGAGCTTACTTAGAACATATTTATAGCTTAGATGACAATGATTTTTCACCCACTTTCACCAGGTATTGCTGGCTTTATAGCTAAAATGCTGGTGACAGGTTCCCTTTAAAAAGCAGACGCTAAATGCTGATTTTATACCCAATTGTGAACAGGTTTCCTAGCATGGGTTCAGACACGGAGATACTAAGGAGTTCCTAAAGGGAAACCCTAGGATTTGTTCATAAGGGTATGTTCACATGCAAAGTCAAAAACTGAGCTGCTTTTAGTGAAAACAGCCTCCGATTTTTAGCCTTTTTTGAAGCTGAAAACATTTTTTTTATGCGTTTTTTTCTAGACGGTTTTGGAGCTGTATTTCTATTGTCACAATGAAAAACAACTCCAAAAACGGCTCAAGAAGTGACGCTCCTTCTTTTCACTGGCAGTTTTTTCACGCACTGTTTTTTAAAACAGCGGCATCCGAACATAACGCAGTTTTTCCGATTGATTTCAATGGGCAGATGTTTGTAGGTGTTCAGCTACCGTTTTTACAGGCGTATTTCGAGGCGTTTATGCCCCAAAATACGCCTGAACACTCTGCGTGTGAACATTTCCTTAAAGTGTCCTTCAGATTCCCTAATGAATACTCGTTTACAATTACCGAGCTTGCTAGGCAACATCTGAATTAGTTTAGGAGGCTGCCTAGCAACAGTCCTAGCCTGCACGGGTGACCACCTTAGTACTCCACCTTCTTGTGGAGACTGACACGGTCATCTTTTATGTTAGTCTGGATTTACATGTCATGATATCGGATTGTTATTATTACACACAATTGTGCTATTGCAGGAAGCGTTTTTAGCGACAGGATGAGTGATGTAAGATAAATCTCACATTCCATCTAGTCAATAATAAAGAAGATTACTTTGTGATAACACTGATTCCATGATTCGGGCTGCACAGTGGGGAAGTGAATCTTGGTGACTATTATGGTTACATAATAATGTAATTATTACAATTTTGGTAGCTTTCTGAGGAGGGAAGGAGTTGTAAAAAATAAATGCCCCATTCAAAGATGGCGCCCAAATCACTTCCGTCGCAACAGGAAATGACGTAAACCTAAACACGCTATACTTCTAGTGACAGCTCTATCCTGACGTTTTATACGGCGCACACTATGGCTGAGCCAAATCCAGCAGACCAGATCCGTCAGGACTTTGCTCCCCCACAAGTACCGGTGGAGGACGCCGCTCGGGCGATGGAGTCGTTTGCCCGGGGCCACCACTCTGAGGGACGCAGGGTGGTGCTGATCACCTCTGGGGGCACCAAGGTCCCGCTGGAATCCCGCACTGTGCGCTTCCTGGATAATTTCAGCAGCGGCCGCAGGGGGGCAGCATCCGCTGAGTACTTTCTACAGGCTGGCTATGCCGTGATCTTCCTGCACAGACACCGCTCTATGTACCCGTACAACCGGCGCTATGCTGCCATCAACTGGCTGGATGTCTTGCGGCTGCACCTTCCCAGCGCACCCGGAGATGATGCTCCTAGAGTGGAGGCTGAGCAGAGCCAGTTGCCCGGGATAGTGCAGATCTTACAGGACTATAAAAGCATGAAGGAGTCCGGCAGACTGCTGCCCATAGAGTTCAATACACTCTCTGACTACCTACACCTGCTCCTGGCTGCTGCTCAAGCCCTCAGCCCTCTAGGTGTGTCCCTTAAAGTAGCCAATGATATATCATCCCACATGTATTTATTATGGGGGTGCTTTTTCACTAGACAGGTACAGACGCACCGACATGACCAGTATTTCCCATCTGGACTGACCCTTACCCTACGCGTTGGGTATATGGGCAATATCCCACTTGGCACCCCCATTCAGAAAAGACATCTCCACTTTAAATAACACGACACGTTCTTACATTCTATGATCGTCCCTTCATTTGAACGGGTGCCATGTAATGTAATGTGACGCCTTGCCCCGGTTATAAGAGATCATCGCCAGGTTTTCAGCTCCTGCAATAAGCTGATAACCAAAGTGGTGCTTAAAGGGCTTGTCCTGATGAGATAACCCCTTTAAGTGCCTGTCACTGGTGACCCCATCACTCTGTGCCAGCCGTATATACCCCCATAACTATGTATCGGCCACAAATGAGGGGACGTCCCTCTGCTAACTCATAATTGCCTTATAGGGTTTTTCTAATCCAGGGAACCCTTTGATGGTCTAATAACGGTAATGGTGACCAGGGAATTGAAAACCCATAAACCTGGTCACTGCATTCTCTGACCAATATTTCCACTACAGGCGGAGAGCCACATAAAAGTATAGGTACATGTAGTATGAAGCTATTAGAGGAGTATGGGGATCCGTCATATGTTCCCGGATTCCTAGATGAGCTATATAGTGTATTGGGAAAACTTTGCCGAATGTATAAAGTGGCCGTGTGACAGCGGTTTTGTTTTTTAACAGCCGTCACACGACTGCACGTAATTCTATGGGGCTATTCGCACGTCCGGATTTAACGGACCGCATGAAGGGCGTGTAAAAAAAAGACGTTATTTTTGTCCGTTTTCACGGATCCCTCAATAGACTCCGATTTGACATCCGCTCGTCTGTATTAGCCTTTAGGTCCAAAAATCGCAGCGCCCAAGGCTCTAATAAACCTACTCAAAGACCGTAATGCAAACCCGACGAAATTAAAGAGAACCTTTCACCTGCCCATACATGTGTAGCTGAGTGCAGCGTGTTATAGGCCGGGCTTCACAAACCTTGTCTCACTTGAAATAATTTTTCTAACTTCCTCCGTTATTTACATATCGGTGCCGTTATATTTGGCGCCTGATATGTAAATAAGCCCCTGAACTGTCAATGGGGCGTTTCTATCTAACTAAATTGTAGGGGGCGTGATGTCTTCGCTCTATCAGGGCGGCTTGTGCTGTGTTCCCTCTCAAGAGAACTCACAGACTGGTGGTGCTGCAGAGACCGCTCTCTCTCTGTGTGTTCTCACGGGAGGGAACACCGCGCAAGCCGCCCTGACACTGTCCGTAGCTGATTGGACAGTGTCAGTGCGAAGACATCACGCCCCCCTGCCATTTAGATAGAAACGCCCCATTGACAGTTCAGGGGCTTATTTACATATCGGGTGCCAAATATAACGGCACCGATATGTAAATAACGGAGGAAGATAGGAAAAAAGTGTAAAGTGAGACGAGGTTTGTGAAGCCCGGCCTATTACACGCTGCACTCAGCTGCACATGTAGGGGCAGGTGAAGGGTTCTCTTTAAAATGAAATGGGTTAGTTGGGCACCGTTGTTTTTCGTCACAGCATTGTATTCCGTTTCTCAGCTCTATGATGGAAGAATAAAACTGAATTCTTAGCGCAGATGTGAACACAGTCTAATTAAGTTTATTTCCTTCCAGGATCCAATGCTATGTTCTACCTGGCTGCAGCTGTATCCGACTTCTACATCCCAGCAGCAGAGATACCGGAGCACAAGATCCAGTCGTCTAGCGGTCCGTTACAGGTACTTCAATTTAAAATGCGCTAAAAAGTATTAAAGAGGACCTGTCCGTTTTAGTAAATACTTACACTCCCCATAGAGTAAGAATTTCAGAGCATCTTAAAAGTGTTCTGCCGTTCCTCTGTTATTGCTCCTGGCAATGTATCAATTAATTGACAACTGGTTGTTACCATTCCCCTTGTCAATAGGGCAGCTCTGGAAATCAGTAAATGGAAATAATCTTTCCCACAGCTAGAGGCTGGAACTCGTACAGACCTTCTACTTCTCACAGTTGAGAGTTTGCTACAGTTGTATCCCGTCTAATCAATCCTTCCCTCAGCTGGACTCCAGGATGATACATTTTACCTGCATTGATACATTGTTGCAAACGGTCAGGGGAAGAGAGGGATTTGTGCTGCTGGTGTGTTTTAGCTAGGGTTGTCTGTACTGAATACATTGTGGCAAACCTTCAGCTGCGAGAAGTTTTAAGCCTGCAGGAGAAGTGTCATATTATGTATAATCGCAATTCTTTGTATTTCAGATCACAATGAAGATGGTTCCCAAAATGCTGTCTCCCTTAGTCAAGGACTGGGCCCCCAAAGCTTTTGTTATTTCTTTTAAACTGGAAACAGATACAGAAATCCTAATTGAGAAGGCGAGGAAAGCGTTGGCGACTTACCGGCATCAGGTGGTGGTGGCAAACATCCTGGACACGCGGAGAGCATTTGTGGTTGTTGTGACCAGCACGGAAGAGACTAAGCTGTCCGTATCTGATGAAGAAGACGGCTCGGGGGTGGAGATCGAAGAAAAGATCATCAAGGACTTGACCTTACGCCACACACAGTTTATGGGGGGGACTGAAGTCAAATAGCCGCTCATCCTAATGCTGAAACTAGAAACCCAGGTTAAATTAGGGTCCTATAATGGTGGACCTCTATTATAAGGGGTTCATATACAGGAAAGGAACTTTTGGTATCTGCTCTAGGGACACCAATGATCCTCAACTTGCCGTCCAATCTTTGGGTTACTGCCATCTATGTACACGTCCAACGTGCTGTAAATGTTATACGCATGAGCATGTCCGCCAAACGGGATATCCTTGCCAAAATCTGAATGTGTTACATGCGGGCATTGATGTCGATTCTACCCCATGCATTGGAAAGGGTCAAATTGGCAGTAAGCCCTTAATTCCATGTGGGTTTTTTCCGTTACACATTGATGGGGGTTTTAAAACCCCATCCGTACGTATTGTACTGTAAATTTTCGATGTGGAACCACGTGAATTCACCCTTTTGGCAGCATCCCCTATTTGTGGCGAAAGTTAAATTTACGGCTGTTATCTGAACCAAAATTTGCAACAAAATATACTACATACATATAGGGATTTTGATGCAGATTTGTCGACCATATCATATGCCTAATATTTACACGATGTATGGGCCTGGCCTTCCGGTAGATGGATGTTATAGAGGGGATTCCCGCTTAGGAACCTTCTCTATGAGAAGGGAGAGCTGCCGCAAACAACGGCACCCACTCTGAATCGCTCTGTGGCCATTTATTTAGTGCCATGTACTCATTGGACAACCCCATTATATACATAACACTAGACAAACCCTTTATATTCTAGTCTAGTTTGAACATTGCTCTACTGTCAAGGGCACTGTGCCTGGTGATATCTAGTACTTCAGTGGTTAATCTACATCGGAAGCCATCAGAATATTCTGTTCATTTAAACCAATGGGAATCCAGGTCATATGGACGTTAAAAATCCCTCCACATTACAGGCTTCTGAATGCGGACTAAGACCCCCTGCACACGGCCGTGCCCGTAATCACAGTCCGCAATTATGGGCACGGCGGGCCGCGGACAGCCAGCTGCATTTTCGGCCTGTGCTCCCATACAAAGTTCAGCGTATAACATTTACAAAGTATGGGAGCATGGTCCAAAAAAAGCAAAAAATAGGACATGTCCTATGTTTTGGAGGCTTTCTACGGCCCGGACACCGTCCCGCAAATATACTGGAAGGTGTCCGTGGGCAATGGAAGCGAAGTGTTCCGCAATTATGGACAAATTCTACGGTCTGCTGCATGGGGCCTAAGCCATATGTGGTATTTTAGGAGTCTGCTGCAGATGTTTTTATTTTAACACCTGGCTAATATTATTAGAGAATGTTCCATGAGCGGCTGCACGTATGTTCACAAGCATGTCAGGTAGCCTGCGACATTACCAGGTATCACTATACTAACGCTGGGGTCTAACGCCCCCCCCCCCCCCCCATAGACCAGTCTAGTGCCCTCATGTGGGATACCCAGCCAAATGGGCTCTGCAGGAGAACAAAGACCGTATTGTGATTGGCACGGAAGGAGGGCACGTCCTTTAGGGGCAAGGATATGATCAAATTTGCATCTCAAAAGGAGAACGTAGCCTGCGGCCCGTACGACCAAAGACAAAAACCCTGACGTACTCATTAGCAGATGATTGGACATAAAATGCGTAGGAACCGCAGAATAGGAGTAAGAAGGGTTACGTTGCGGTGCTTGATCACGCTTTTAGAGGTGGGTAGAATGGGTACCCATTAGGGCCTGAACTTTAGCGTGCATCTAGGAAACTGTCCGTTAAGACCCCCTCACCCGACCCTGCTAAATCTATTGGTCTTAAAACACTAGTTTTGTCACTAAAATCCATATTAAAAGTTTTGTTTTCTTTTTACAGCAGTGAAAGTGTTTTATACTATTTGCCTGGTCCGGCTTTTATTGACATGGATTCAGTTCTTTGTATCTAACCTTTTACATGTCACAGATCATTTTAATACGTCACTCTCGTCAGGACATCGGTTTTTATACATTTGAGAAGTGAACTACATCAGGGACCTCTGACAGGCAGCATTGGAGTAAGGCTGAATTCACACCACCTACAGTGGAACCATTGGAAACCACCCGGCTGGGTATAGGGCCGATATATGCAAGAGAATGGCATTGAAAAAAAAAAAGTTGACTGCTTTTCAATGCAGTTGGGCTGTGAGATCCTGATGTGTACAAGTCAAGCGTATCTCAGGATGACACCCAATTGGCAAACATTTGGCTGTTAGACTGACATGGCCATAGACTTTAAGACATAAGACCTTGTTCACATTGTGCTGTCTTGTATCCAGTCTTTCCTGTCTTTAGGATCCACTTCCGGCACTGGCTACAAAACTCCAACAAAATTGTGGATTAACAGGGAAAAGAAGCAAGAACATCATGATCTTTTCCTGGAGGAGGTCTAGAAGGGTTTGACCAATCACGCTTTTAGGCCCTATGCACACGAACATAAAAATGCCCGTAATTACGGCGCATTTTTACGGGCCTATGGACTTCTATTGGCCACGGGTACCTCCCCGTATGCTTACGGGAAGGTGCCCGTGCCATTGAAAAATATAGAACATGTCCTATTTCAGGCCGTAATTACGGCACGGGCAGGCCCATAGAAGTCTATGGGTCTCCCGTAATTACGGGTGACTACGTGTGTGCACCCGTAATTACGGGAGCGTTGCTAGGCGACGTCAGTGGATAGTCACTGTCCAGGGTGCTGAAAGAGTTAAACGATTGGCAGTAACTGTTTCAGCACCAGGGACAGTGACTTCCGATCACAATATAGATCAACCTGTAAAAATAAAAGACGTTCATACTTACCCAGAACTCCCTGCTTCTTCCTCCAGTCCGGCCTCCTGGGATGACGTTCCAGCCCATGTGACCGCTGCAGCTAATCACAGGCTGCAGCGGTCACATGGACTGCCGAGTCATCCAGGGAGGTCGGACTGGATGTCAAGAGAGGGACGCGTCACCAAGACAACGGCCGGGTAAGTAGGAATTTCTTTTACTTTTTCTGCGAAAAGGGCTGTCCCTTCTCTCTATCCTGCACTGATAGAGAGAAGGGGCTGCCGATTACTGCAGTGCAATTTTGCAACCAAAACGTGCCCGTAAATACGGGTCGAATACGTGTGACCAAGGACCTGTATTTACGGGAGGACAAAAATACGGTCGTGTGCATGAGGCCTTAGGCTGAGTTAACACGTTGCAAATTTGTAGCAGATTTAAAGCAGATCTCACCTTTTTGCTTAGCAAAGGGTAAAATCTGCAACGTGAGAACTCAACCTAAGATCTCCATCTGGGCCAGGAAGGCCGACACAATTAACATTACAAAGAGGAACAGAAAATTCCATTCATGAAAATTGAGACTGTTTAATGTGAGTGTTACTTATTAAATGTAGGATAGGATCACAATAATAAGAAGAATTGTCTTTGGAAATAAAAGAAAGTTACACAATTACAAATGTTAACTGTACACATTTTTAACTCATAAATGTTAAAACTTAAGCTTGATGCTCTTCTTAACTCCAGCGCGGATACCAGAGTTCTCCCCGGAATATCGCACTTCTTCCTTACGCACCTCACGTACCTGTTAACAGCAGAAACATAGGTAAGAATAAACAGAAAACTCAATACGGACACCAAAAATGGAGACCGTTCAT
The DNA here is from genome assembly GCF_050947455.1 of Rhinoderma darwinii. NCBI lineage: Eukaryota > Metazoa > Chordata > Amphibia > Anura > Rhinodermatidae > Rhinoderma > Rhinoderma darwinii. The sequence continues at coordinate 24,964,963 of NC_134696.1, forward strand.
GAGAATCCGTGTCCCTCTGTTGTCCGGCCTCCTGTGATTGGCTGCAGCTGTGATTGGCTGCAGCAGACTATACAGATACATACCTGGCCCTTTCTGCGGATTTTAGCACGTCTGAACTTTTCTCTGTGCTTAACTCTTGGGTTACGATCAATCTTTCTTCTTTTTGGTGTAAGTCCTTTATTCTTGGCAATCTGCAATGGAAAAAAAGAAAAGCTTATTACCTCAAGACAGACAATGCAAAATACAGATCATATAATTTAAAGCACATATGAAATACACTTGTAATCCATGAATCTTAATTGATCTCCCCTATTAGAGCATATGATTATAGCGGAGGGGGGGGGGGGTGCCCTGCTTGGGACCCCTCTCTGTGAGCCAGAACTGAATGAGCAGCTCCCGCTCTGGCGTGCTCTAATCATTCATCTGAATGGCCGCCGTATATACTACATTTATCCTGCAGCGGCTTCCCCCGGGAAAATCATCTGTTTGCTGGCGGTGTCAGGAGCTGATCAGGGGTTGCATTCTGAAAGCAGCATTATCAATTCAGGCAGAGGTTACACGTAGAATTGTACCTTTAAAGGAGAGATCCAGCCACAATGATATTCTGATACATGTGTGAATTATCCGATATCGGACTACCATTGGTTTCAAGAATCATAGCCCTTTGGCACTGCTCGGAGATTTCTGTTACACATTGGTAATTTAGAACAGCCCTTTCCGCTGTAATTGATAGAACGTCCATGATACCTGGTAAGTAATGGCTCTCTTGGCATTGGGATCCGTTTCTTCATATAGAGTCTCCTCACTAAAAAAACAACAATTTCATAGTATTAGGGAGTAAGAACCTTTAAGAAAACAATATTACATCATGGTCAGTAAAAGTACGTACATAGCCTGCGCCTCCCCAGGTTTCCTTTTTTCTAACAATTTATTTTCCATCATTCTGTAGTATTTGAGAGCATCCTCTTCATCCATATCGCTGTCATCGGGCTCCGCAGGGCGCTGTAATACACACAAAATATTATGGTATTAAAATGACCAAGTACATTGTAGATCACAGCATAGCAGGCTGATGAATGTAAAATGGGAGTCCTAATGTCAAGGTAGTCTTTTCAAAATCAAAAGAATCATACAATTCTATCAAAAGGGGCAGCTGCTTTGGCTTATTGGGTCATAAAGCTAATAGGAGGGGTCCCCTAATCGGAACCCTCATCTATTATCCAAAGCAGAGAGTGGCTGCTAAGAGTGATTAAGACCCGGTGTAATAAGTTTGGGGTGGAGGAACTCGAGTGACTGCACAGAGCCCTGATCTCAAATCAATTCAATAGCTTTGGGATGAACTTGAAAGGAGATTCCGAGCCAGACCCTCTCCCACAGACACTCAAAAGTCTTGTGGAAAGCCTTCCCAGAAGAGTGGAGATTGTCATAGCCACAAAAGGGGACCCAGCTCCATATTAACACCCATGGATTTGGAATGGGATGTACAAGTTTTTATACGTGTGATTAGGTGTCCACATACTTTTGGCCAGATAGTGTATACAACACACAATGTGAGAAATGGACTTCCATAGTGTGCACAATACGGATGCATATCCTTTTATTAGTGTTATTTACTTCCAATTCCAGAGCTCAGGGGCAGATGATGTTTTTTTGTTTTCGGGAGACACGACGCACCATGTGAACACAATTAATTTACACCCATTTACCTTGACAGCAGCTTTTTTAGGAGGCTTAGGCTGACTGGCGGGAAGTTTTCTTTCAGAAAGTTTTTTCTGAAAAGCCTCTGATAGTAGCAGACGAATTTGTGGAGATAACCTCTGATCCACAACCACCAAGTCATTTATCAGCTAAAAAGAATGAGAAAAAATATTTATACTGGAGATCCGGCAAGCGAGCGCGTAATAGAGAGAGTAATACAACTGGGGAGACTGCACCATACAGGGGTTGTACAGGAATAGAAAAACATGTCTGCTTTCTTCCAACAACAGCCCCACGCCGCTCCACAGGTTGTTTGTGGTATTGCAGCTTAGCGCTATTTTCTTCAATGGGGCTGAGCTGCAATACCACTTACAACCTGTGGACAGGTGCGGTTTCTGGGAAAAAAGCAGCCATGCTTTTCTAATCCTGTACAACCCCTTTAAAACAAATGATTGAGAAAAATTTACATCCATTTGTGTGTGATAGCACATAACTCACATTTCTGTATGTGACCAGTCGTTCTATCACAGGGTGGCCGGTGACTGGTATTCTTTTTGCCTTCAGTTGCAGGTAGTAACTAATGTTTGTGCAGTAACTAAAAAAGACATAATAGAAGAGAGTACAGAATGAGGATGATGATGATGATGATGACACCAAATGTACAGCACATAGGAAAAAACGGGACAGAACTCCCGCATGGCACTTACTTTAAATAGAGCTGGTATTTAGTGTGTAGGTAAACTGTTCCCTATAAAACACAACAACCAAATCTTTATTCATTTACAATGGTAGATGGAAAAGAATGTGTCAAATGAGACATGTTATAAAGTGTCATCGGTGGAGAGCCAGTAGCTGAGACCCCCGCTCATCCTAAGAACAGACCATAGACACTGCCGACCATCTACGTAGGAGGAATCATTAAGAACTCAAAGGCCCCGCGTACACCACCATAGAATTTGTCCGTAATTACGGCCCACGGTAACCAACCCGTATATTTGCGGGAAGGTGTCCCGGCCGTAGAAAGGCTCCGCAAAAGATGGGACAGGTCCTATTTTTTTCTTTCTATGGACCGTGCTTTATATGGGAGCACAGTCCACAAATGCGGGATTACGGGCACGATCATGCGCAAGGGGCCTCATTCTGAAGTTTCAATAATTTAAATGGACAGTGATTGTACATCTAGTGTCACTTTTTTAGGGATGGTTAGCATAGGATTGGCCTGTTCTTTATAGATGTAAGAGTCCCAGACACCAGACATTAAAGGACAAATCTGATACTCTGCGTTATCCCTAAATCAGGTCGCGAGGGGGTGGGGCATGACATAAGGATTCAAGGAACACCAAATAAAATCCTTGTGTCATGCTCTGCCCCCTCAGGCCCTGCACCCGGCATGTAACATTATCAGTTTTGCCCAGATTATTCCTGTCTGGTTGACAGTCTTTTTTTTGGAACAATTCCTTTAAACAGGATATTATCAAGTATGTTACACAGAATAGCGATATATTGTCAACACAAATGTGTAAGATGAAAATAGAGATATGCTATATATGTACTGTACAGTCAATAATATGCTCCTGTAAACATGAATGCAGCACTTAAAGGGTGAGAAAAACATGGCTGCCTGCTTCCAGTAACCGCGACACTCGTGACAAGTGAATGGGGCTAAACTAATTCCATACATGGCCCATGTACAAGAGTGGCGCTGTTCTTGCTCAATTTCACACGAACCCTTTAAAGGGATATTCTGGTTTAAGCCAATAAAGATTATTCTTTGCATAATGAAAAGTTACACAATTTCTCAATATACTTTCTGTAATAATTCCCTGTGGTTTTCAATATCTCGGCATGCAATCATTAAATAGAACCCTACATTGTTTAATTACAGTGGATAAAATTCTGTCCATGGTCATGTGATGGACACAGGTGCTGGGATCGTTAAAAGACAGAACTCCGATACACACTGTAACGAGCCCTGCACCTGTGTGTCCATCAGATGACCATGGACAGAATTGTATCCACTTAAAGTAAACAAGGAATGTTGAGGAATTAATACAGAAAGTATATTGCAAAATTGTATAGCTTTCCACTATACAAAGAATTCACTATTATTTACTGAAACCGGATAACGCCTTTTAGAGTCACTTTAAAGGGAAGGTGTCGCAAATTTATTTTTTTATATATATATATATATATATATATATTACATAGTTACATAGTTACATAGTACGGTTGAAAAAAGACACATGTCCATCAAGTTCAACCAAGGGACGGGAAAGGGGAAGTAAAAAATTTCTACACATAGGAGCTAATACTTTTTTGTTCTAGGAAATTATCTAAGCCTTTTTTGCAGCATCTCCTGTCCCTGCTGTGACGGCTCCTGCGGTGACTATTCCATAGATTCACAGTTCTCACTGTAAAGAAGCCTTGTCGCCTCTGCAGCTTGAACCTTTTTTTCTCCAGACGGAGGGAGTGCCCCCTTGTTTTTTGAGGGGGTTTTACAAGGAACAGGATTTCACCATATTTTTTGTATGTGCCATTAATATATTTATATAAGTTAATCATGTCACCCCTTAGTCTTCTTTTTTCAAGACTAAATAGGTTTAATTCTTTTAATCTTTCCTCATAACTTAAATTCTCCATGCCCCTTATTAGCTTCGTTGCTCTTCTTTGTATTTTTCCAACTCCAGGGCATCCTTTCTATGAACTGGAGCCCAGAACTGAACTGCATATTCTAGATGAGGCCTCACTAATGCTTTCTAAAGTGGTAATATTACATCCCTGTCCCGCGAGTCCATGCCTCTTTTAATACACGACAATATCTTGCTGGCCTTTGAAGCAGCTGATTGACATTGTGCTGTTATTGAGTTTATGATTTACAAGTACACCCAGATCCTTCTCAACAAGTGACTCCCCCAGTGTAGCTCCCCCTAGGACATATGATGCATGCAGGTTGTTGGTACCCAGATGCATAACTTTACATTTATCTACATTAAACTTCATTTGCCAAGTGGACGCCCAAACACTTAGTTTGTTTAAATCTGCCTGCAATTCACAAACATCTTCCATAGTCTGAACTATATTACATAGCTTGGTGTCATCTACAAAAATAGAAATAGTGCTATTAATCCCATCCTCTATATCATTAATAAATAAGTTGAATAATAGTGGTCCCAGCACTGAACCCTGGGGTCACTACTTATAACTGGGGACCATTCAGAGTAGGAATCATTGACCACAACTCTCTGGATACGGTCCTTGAGCCAATTCTCAATCCAATTACAAACTATACTTTCTAAACCTATAGTCCTTAATTTACCCATTAGGCGTCTATGGGGGACAGTGTCAAATGCCTTTGCAAAGTCCAAAAACACTAAATCCACAGCGGCCCCTCTGTCTAGGCTTCTGCTCACCTCTTCATTAAAACAGATCAGGTTAGTTTGACAGCTTCTGTCCTTTGTAAAACCGTGCTGGCTGTCACTTATAATGCTATTTATTGTCACATAATCCTGTATATAGTCCCTCAATAGCCCCTCAAACATTTTCCCCACAATTGATGTTAAGCTTACTGGTCTATAATTACCCGGCGAAGACTTAGAGCCCTTTTTGAAAATAGGCACCACATTTGCCCTGCGCCAGTCCCTTGGCACTATACCAGTCACTGGAGAATCTCTAAATATTATGGAGAGGGGGACAGAAATAACTGAACTAAGCTCTTTAAGAACTCTAGGGTGTAACCCATCTGGTCCCAGGGCCTTGTGTACATTTATTTTATTTAATTTAGCTTGGACCATATCTACCTTCATCCAATTCAGTATATCAACTGATATATTAACAGCACCGGCAGCGGCTACATCAGCTGCTCCTTCTTCTGTTGTATATACAGAGCTAAAGAACCCATTTAGTAACTCTGCCTTCTCTTGATCCCCTGTGACCAACTCCCCATTACCACTATCTAGGGGTCCTACATGTTCAGACCTTGGCTTTTTATCATTTATATACTTGAAGAATTTTTTGGGATTTGTTTTACTATCCTTGGCCACCTGCCTTTCATTTTGTATTTTTGCTGATTTTATTACATTTTTACAGATTTTATTAAGCTCTTTATATTTTACAAAGGCTACAGATGTACCCTCAGATTTGTATTTTTTAAATGCCCTTTTTTTGTCATGTATTGCCCCTTTCACAGAAGGTGTAAGCCATGTGGGGTTTAATTTGAGTCGTTTATACTTATTACCTGTAGGAATAAATTTTGCACTATAATAACCCAAAGTAGATTTGAAAATCTCCCATTTATCATTTGTTCCATTATTTGACATTAGTTCTTCCCAGTCCATATCCTGAATTGCAGCCCTCATCCTGGGGAAATTGGCTTTCTTAAAATTAAATGTTTTGCCCTCCCAGCCTGCGTTTGTTTTTTACAGTATAGGTAAAATGTAACTATATTGTGATCACTGTTACCGAGGTTTTCACGAACATTGACATTCCCAACAAGATCTGCATTATTAGAAATGACCAGATCCAACAGAGCTTCACCTCTAGTCGGGTCTTCCACAAACTGGCCCATAAAATTTTCCTGCAACAGGTTGAGGAAATGTCTCCCCTTTGCAGTTGCTTTTATTATGTTATTAAAATAAATGTTATTTATTTGTGTTCTTGTGTTCTACTTTTTTCTCACTTTTACTTCTCTATGGGGGCTGCCATTTTTTTTTCTCATCTCTGTATGTGTCGATTAACGACACATACAGAGATGGAATACGGCACATACATCCCCATAGAGAATGCGAACGGGAGACGTTCCATTCACTATAGTGTACGCCGTCTGTGTGGGAACGGCGCATGCGCCGCTCCTACACAGACCAAAAGGAAGGTCTTCGGCAGAGCGAGATCCGGCGCCATTTTCATGTGGATCGGAAGCCGCGGCCGGACAGTAAGATGATGACTTCCGGTCGCGTCTTCCGGCCATATGCGAAGGCGCAAGGAATAGGAGCGGAGGCAGCAGCGGCGGCAGGAGCAGGTAAGCTATGTTTGTGTATGTGATGTGTGTATTATGTTTGTGTTATACTGTCTGATTACCACTGTGTCTAATCCTCCTACACCTGTGCACTCGCTCAGAAAATGGCGGCACACAGTGTAGGAGGTTTGAAAATTCAACCCCCTCCTTCTCCTGGCACTAGCCAAGATAAGGGAGGGGGGATTGTTTGAGGACGCTAGAGCCACATGCCAATGCTGCAATTTTGGGAATTGCTCCCTCTAGTGACCAGCACATGGAAATGTTATAAATTAGAATCTAATTTATAATATTTCCTGACTAGTGAAAAAATGTAAAAAATTAAAACAATGTTTAATCATTTATACACTAACTGTTTAACTGAAACAAAAAAAAAAATTCTAGCGACACATTCCCTTTAAACCAAATTCCTCCTAGCAACACGGAGCTGATCTTTAAAATGATTTCCCATTACAGCTTCAAAAGTAAGCAAGATATTTCCTTTAAGCACTCCTAATCTTAATTACCTTTCCTTTAGGGATAATTCCTTTCTTCACCATTTGAATCAATGGTTCCAATTGATTTTTCACTTCAGCCAACTATTAGATACACACACAAAAAAAGATAAAAAGTTAATAGACTATGAGAGATATTGAGGTCCAGATAGTAGGGAGTCTCTGGGGCACTGCTCCCTGGGAAGTATGCAGAATAGCTCTCCCACAAAGGGGTCGGACTTACAGGGAAGCCTATAGGAGGCGCAAGCAAGACATTGCCAACATTGTTCAATAACTAACGATTGCGTAAAATGTAAAACTTCATCCATTCAGCAGTAAGAAGTTGTGTCACCTTCAGCTTAAGATCTTGTATCAGCTCCATTAGCTCTGGTGATTCCTTCTTCAACAATTTCCTCTTCTCCTTGTCAGACATCTTCTCCAAATCCTTCACAATCTTCTCCTCAGCTGGTTTTTCTTCACTTTTTTCTGCAAATGCCTACAAAGAAACAATTCGGGTAAATGATAAAAGAAAATCATCAAACCAAGAGATTACACTTCACTGGGACATGAAATCTGGAAGTTTCTAGCTGGTTTGTAGGTCAATGTATTTGTATCGTCTTGAGCAAATATTTTTTATCTAAATTAATGAAAAATTCTGTGCTCGTTAATCTATCCATTTATCTATATTTATAGGGTTCGTTTTTCTGCTACAGAACTCCGAATCCTTTCTTTTATTCGCACAGCTATATGTTATATGATAAGATAGTGGCTTCTGTAGCCACCACTAGGGGGCGCATAAAATACGCACTTATTATTGAGTTCAATTGGAGCGGTCTACAGCCGTCCCCCCAGAATTGTATCATATTCTAATAGATCATAAATTACAGCCAGAAGGTTATTAATCTTTCTCTATGGCTGTGTAAAGGGAAGAAGAGGATTGGGAAATATGGAACAGAAAAAAGAAACTTAAACCATTATATCAGCACAGAGTTTTGGACCAACACAGAAAAAAAACCAAAAACAACCAGAAAAGTGAAATAATAGGTCCACTTTAAAGCCGTGTTGATGGAGGACTCCTTTAGAAATAAGAGATGACCCAAAAAGACCAACAACAGAAACATGGCATCTCAAAAAAGTCTGCCTGCAAATACTCTGGAAAGACCCAAAAGCCCAGAGGTCGCTGTTCTGATGTCTTGAGGGGAAAGCAATCTACTAGGCAATAATCAGCATACCTGGATGAAATCCAACCCATAATCTTCCTCATTGAGGGCCTTTGCTAGACGCAGCTGAACATTCTGCGCTTCCTCCTCTTCCTCTGCAGCCTCGGCTTCCAACTCTTCTTTGCTTTTCTTCACTTCTATTACACAAAATTTGAATTCATACATTATATTCCGCAGTTTTATTTCAGGCTCGACAATTTGATAGGACCAACTTTTGATTTTTGAATATAGTCTCATTTTTGCACAAAGCCCACGGTTAGCCCATTAAAGGGAAGGTGTCATGAAATTATATATTTTTTTATCATATTGCTTTTAATATGATATGAACATAAATTGTATTTATTTGTGTTCTCGTGTTCTATTTTTTACTTTTACTTCTCTATGGGGGCTGCCATTTTTTTTTTTTCATCTCTGTATGTGTCGATTAACGACACATACAGAGATGGAATACGGCACATACATCCCCATAGAGAATGTGGACGGGAGCCATTCCATTCTCTGCAGCGTACGCCGTCTGTTTGGGAACGGCGCATGCGCCGCTCCCACACAGACCAAAGTAAAGCTTGTTTGCAGAGCGAAATCCGGCGCCATTTTCACGTGGGCCGGAAGCCGCTGCCGGACAGTAAGATGACGGCTTCCGGCTGCGGCTTCTGGCCATATGTTCAAGGAAGCGAAGGGGTAAGGATAGGAGCGGAGGCAGCGGCAGGTAATTTATTTTCGTGTAAGATGTGTGTATTATGTTCGTGTATATTAGTGTTATACTGTCTGCTGAGCACTGTATCTAATCCTCCTACACTGTGCAGTCGCTCAGAAAATGGCGGCACACAGTGTAGGAGGTTTGAAGATTCAAACCCCTCCTTCTCCTGGCACTAGCCAGACTAAGGGAGGGGGGGGGGGATTGTGTGAGGACACTAGAGAGAGTGTGTCTACCCCAAATTTGCAGCATAAATCAATGAGGTTGCTTTACCACATTTACCATGCTGCAATTTTGGGAACTGCTCCCTCTAGTGGCCAGCACATGCATGGAAATGTTATCAATTAGAATCTAATTTATAATATTTCCTGACTTGTGAAAAAATTAAAACAATGTGTATTCAGGTAAATAATAATTGCTTAACTAAAAAAATAAAAAAAATAAAAAATAAAAATGTCTAGCGACATATTCCCTTTAAGTCAAAAACTCTGCTTTTAACCATCATGCATGCCACAAATGTAACCATACAAGGCTAAACAATCATGGAGTAGGCACTGGGCCATACAAATCCAGCCCTTGGAGGAATCATAGTAAAACAAATAGCCCTACTTACTTGTCTTGAGCTCTTTGTAGTCTGTGTCATAATACAGCTTTTTCCTCTGTCCCCACGCCAATTCATCTGGAAGACCTGAAAAAAGAACACATGAGGTTGGTGAATTATACGGACACATCCACCCAACTTATCACAATGAAGCCCTGATATGTCATTTTATATTACACCAGATATGTCCTGCACAAAGATATGCAGAACAATACGTGCTCTGCATGAAGTATGCAAGCTTTAAAAGGAGCTTTTGTATTGCAGCAATAGTCATTTCAGCAATAGTCACATTTCACTTGGATATGCCATCACAGATTGTGGGGGTCCAATTCCTGGGACCACCAATTATCTCTAGAATGGAGAGACTGCAGCACAGCCGCCGCTGATCAGGAACAATGCAGAGCAGAGGATATGATATAGGCGGCAACCCCCTTTATTCTAGGAATCAGTGGGTGCCCCTGAGATCCAACGCCACATTTAAGGGCAACTAAACTTTCAAAAAACTTTTGAGATGTCGAAATGACATGTCAAAAGTTTTGATCGGTGGAAGTCCGAACACTGAAACTCCCACTGATCGCTAAAACGAAGTGACAGAAGTGCTCGGGTGAGCGCTGTGCCGCTTTGTTTCTGATTGGCTCTCCTCGGAGCGACGTACGTGCTCAATAAAAAGTCTAGGGGTACATACACCGTTCGCTCGGCTTTCCGAGGAAAGCCAATCTGAAACGAACGGCACAGCACTCAGAGCGCTACTGCTGCTTTGTTTTAGCGATTGGTGGGGGGTATCAGTGCTCGGACCCCCCCACCGATCAAAACTTCTGACATGTCACTATGAAATGTCAAAATTTTTTTTTAACTTAAGTTACCCTGTAAATAATTGATGGCATAACCTAGCAATATGGAATCACTTACTGTGATGGACAAACCCCTTTGAGGTTAAGATTTAGCACTGCTTGCTCACCATCTTTGTCACGATCTTCTAGATCACTGCCCATGGAGATACGATCATCCTCCTTCTCATAATCATCATCGCCTCCTTCCTCCTCGTCGTCTTCATCATCATCATCATCATCTTCCTCAATATCAAGAGGCATAACCTCATCCTGCAGAAATAAAAATTGAAACAAAACTTTTTAGAAGCAGAGTAATACAACGTGACAATTAAAAGAAATTGGCTAGATATTTGTATAGGGCCAAAGAGAGGACATCTCTCGATCTCAATGGGCACCATGTAATACTGCAGAATCTCTATGGTGGACACGGTGGCAGCTACCCTTGGCCTTACAGTGAATTGATGGTGGTTGGCACATTCTGGATTATCAGACGGTTATAGAAAAGTTTATAGGTCAAACTAATAAAGTTAGAAACTTTATTTTTTTTAAACAGAATAGTCATATTGATTATTCCTGTTCAGTGTTAGGGAATGTTCACACGGCTTATTTTTGGGCCGTCAAACCGGAAGAACGCCTCCAAACATCTGCCCTTTGATTTCAATGTGAAACACAGCGTTCTGTTCCGACGGGGATTTTTTTTTACGTGACCGTTTTGAAAAACAGCCGCGAAAAAGAAGTGCATGTCACTTCTTGAGACGTTTTTGGAGCCGTTTTTCATTGACACCATAGAAAATCAGCTCCAAAAACGGCTGTGAAAAACGCGAGTGGCTTAAAAAACTTCTGGAAATCAGGAGCTGTTTTCCCTTGAAAACAGCTCCGTATTTTCATACGTTTTTTGCGAAGTGTGTGAACATAACCTTATGCCTCTAGTCTAGTGAAAATTCACATTTTACTGCAAATTCTGTGCTAAAAACAAGCGCCGGATTATAAGGCTTTCTGGATTAAAGGATTTTACTGGATCTGCAAGCGCAAAACCGGATAACATACCTCACTGTCGATCTGTTCTTCATCGCTGCCAAATGTCACTCCTTTTTCTATCACCGTCTGTTAAGAATTGGAAGAATAATGTGGTCAAATAAGAAAATCAGGTGTCAAAAGAAACACAAAGCTTGTATTATGGGGGTTATGGTAATGGCAAGCTCTGGAAGAAAGCATGAAAAGGGGTTATATCCAAAAAGACATTTATAACATATGCTATAAATGTCTTATAGATGCAGGTGCCACCTCTGGGACTTTCACAAACTCCCAGAACAGTGGTCACTCTACCCCCATCCCGCCTGGTGAAGCAGCCGCGGCACCCACCTCTTCTTTTATTCTCTGCCTCACCAGGCCAGAGGGTGATCGGGTGACCCCATTCTGGAGATTGTTGCGTCTCCCAGAGGTGGCACCAGCATCCATCAGAGATTTATGGCATACCCAGTGGCTATGCCATAAATATCTACATTTAGAATACCCCTTTTAAGACTTACCATCAACTCCTTTTCGTGGTATTGATCAATTTCATCATGATAGTAATCTGAGGATATCTGTAAAAGACAAAATAGTCAGTCTCATAACTTTAATAAACTAGAATAAGCACTGTAGACAATGTCATTTGTATTAGCTCGCAGAAAACTTATTGAAGTCTTGTTTGGTAAAAAAAAAGCTGCTTCTTTCCAAAAACAGTGCCCCTCTTGTACCTGGGCTGTGTCTGGAATTGCAGCTGAGCTCCATTCAAGTGACTGTGGCCGAGTTGCAATAACGTCTATAGCGACAACTCTGAGGCACCTATGATAGGGTGCTGTGCTTTGGTCACAGACCATAAATCATTACGTTGCAGGGCAAGAAGTGGTGAAGCACCAGACAGAGACAGTTGAATTAGGCTTCTCTTAAAGGGCATGTGTCGCTAGAATTTTATTTTATTTTTTTAGTTAAACAATCATTATTTGAGTGATTACACATTGTTTTAATTGTTTCACATGTCAGGAAATATTATAAATTAGATTCTAATTTATAACATTTCCATGTGCTGGTCACTAGAGGGAGCAGTTCCCAAAATTGCAGCACAGTCAATGTGGTAAAGCAACCTCATTGCTTTATGCTGCAAATTTGGGGTAGACACACTCGCTCTAGTGTCCTCACACAATCCCCCCTCCCTTATTCTGGCTAGTGCCAGGAGAAGGAGGGGGTCGAATCTTCAAACCTCCTACACTGTGTGCCGCCATTTTCTGAGCGAATGCACAATGTAGGAGGATTAGATACAGGGCTCAGCAGACAGTAATACACTAACATACATGAACATAATACACACATCACATACACAAACATAAATTACCTGCTCCTGCCGCCGCTGCCACCTCCGCTCCTATTCCTTGCGCCTTCGCTTCCTCGTACATATGGCCGGAAGTCGTCGACTGTCCACCAGCAGCTTCCGGTCCACATGAAAATGGCGCCGGATTTCGCTCTGCTAAGAGCTTTATTTTGGTCTGTGTGGGAGCGGCGCATGCGCCGTTCCCACACAGACGGTGTACGCTGCAGTGAATGGAACGGCTCCCGTTCCCATTCTCTATGTGGATGTATGTGCCGTATTCCATCTCTGTATGTGTCGTTAATCGACATATACAGAAATGAAAAAAAAATAGCAGCCCCCATCCCATAGAGTAAAAATAAAGTAAAAAGTAGAGCACAAGAAAACAAATAAATTTTATTTTTTTATCATACTAAAAGCAATATGATAAAAAAAATAATAATTTCATGACACCTTCCCTTAAAAGGTGAGTATATAGCAATGCTTTCTTACAGTATTACGATGCACTGCAACCACTTACGCAACTTAAGAAAACCCATTTAAAACCTTAGACTGTTTATTCCCCCCCTCTCCAGCTGGGGACCCCCTCTATTAGCCTAGATAGAGCAGCTCCAGGAGGTCTCAATACAACAATATAATACAGGTCAGATTTTTACTCAAATGACATTGTGCAGCCACCCACAGCTTCCCCTGGTAATAACAGCCAATTGGATCAGAGGCAAATCAACTGATCACCCGCAGTTACTCATTTAGAATAGGGGTTGTCCAGATGGTACCAACCCTTCATAAAAATACCATAGCGCCAATTCCTCATGGCAGCATGCATTGACAAATCACCTCTTTGGATGAAGGGACATCTGCTTTGGACAGTGATTCATCGTACACATCTTCATTTGCTTTTTCTTTCCTAGGCCATAGGTTACTGTAGGAATTAATCATTTATGGTTATCATTCTTATGGTTATATGGGCCGAGAACAATTATTACAGAAATGCAAGGAGGAAGGAAGGAAGGAAGGAAAGAAAAGAAAGAAAGAAAGAAAGAAAGAAAGAAAGAAAGAAAGAAAGAAAGAAAGAAAGAAAGAAAGAAAGAAAGAAAGAAAGAAAGAAAGAAAGAAAGAAAGAAAGAAAGAAAGAAATCTTCTAGTGCCGGCATTTAAAGAAGCAGTCTACTTTGGACAACCCATTTACATGTGCCCTATTTAGGAGGTAACAGAGTCCTCTGATTGGGACTACTCTCACTTAAAGCTCATTGATACGGACCAATGATCAGGTGAACAAGCATTCATAAAAATAGTTCCCGATAATTGCCCTGTGTAAACAGGACAGCGATCAGCCGAAGAACGGGCAAATGCTTTTATCAGGTGATTGTACATTTTATGCAGCCCTAAAAATAATCGTTGTCGGCAGGACATCTACCCGTGTATCTAACCGTGATGTGCTGCTGACAATATGTCAATTGTATGGGGACCGAATGATTGTATAAATGATTGTTCTTCCAGTTTATATCGGCTGACATAAAAGGACCTTCAAAGAGGACCTGTCACCTCTCCTGACATGTCTGTTTTAAAGGCGTTTTCCTACTTATTTAAAAAATTGGCCACAGTAGGAGGGATGCAAAAAAAAGAGCCATTGCTCAAATCACGTATCCCTGTCGTTCCAGCGCCGCCACTCCGTTCCTTCCCGCCGCTTTTTTGACATAGCTGCAGCCATGACGCGGATGTATACCCACGTGATCGCTGCAGCCAATCACTGGTCTCAGTGGGTATAGGGCACAGGAGCACTGAGGCCAGTGCTTGGCTGCAGCGATCACATGGGTATACGGGCACGTCATGGCTGCAGCTATGTCAAAACACAGCGGCGGGAAGGAACAGAGCGGCGGCGCTCGAACGACGGGGATACGGGAGTTGAGCAATGGCTCTTGTTTTTTGCATCCCTCCAACCGTGGCCAATTTTTTTAAATAACTTGGAAAACCCCTTTAAGTAAATGATTGTATTCTCCATGAAATAACAATTCTGAAGCATCTTTTATGACAAAATATGTTGCGCCGTTCCTCTCTTATTCCCCCTAGAAATGTATGAATAATTGACAACTGGGTGTTATTAGTTGGGAGGGTGTCAGTGCTGACAGAGTGAAACTGTGTAGGGACACAGCCCTTTGACAAGGGGAATGGTAACACCCAGTTGTCATCTTATTAATCAATTTGTAGGAGGAATAACAGAGGAACACAATGCAAAGTTCTAAGTAAAGATGCTACAGAATTATTTCATGGGGAATGCAAGTATTTAATAAAATAGACATGTCTGGAGAGGTGACTGGTTTTCTTTAAATGAGTGCCGATCGGTATTGGCAGAAATCTGCCCGTGTAAACCAGCCTACGGCCAGAGCGGAGCGCTGCTGCCAGGGAAGAATCTGGCGATTGAAGTTTCCTTGCTGAGCGGTTACCCTGATAATAACATCTGACTGCAGGTAAAGGACGTTGCGGGAGTCAGTGTGTATGAGGAATACTTTGAGAGATCTGTCTGCTGGAAAAGTGGTAGGTTTTATTAATATGCCATCAAATATTTGTGGTGGGAAAAGGCATCTAACGTGGCAACCGGCAAATTTTATATGGAAAGCCACTGCTGCACGCCGGGAGAAATGACCTTAGTACAGCTACGGCAGCATAACCCTAAAATGAATGTGAAAAATTGGATGAGATTTGACAAGGTTCAGTGTTCCAAACTTGCCCAAGTCGAAACCGGCCGTTTAGCGCATATGAAGCGGAGGACAGTACATTGGACATGCGCTGTGAGGAGACGTGTACTGTCCTCATGTGCGCGCTGCCTCCGGCCTCCTCTCAGTAACTTCTTCTATCTATTACCTATACGTCCGGTTTCTAAATGGACAGGCTTTGAACACTAAACCCCAGTCGTATAGGATATGATGGTGGTTTAGTGGCTCCAAACCTAATAACAGGTTCCCTCATTCTCTATGCAGCAGGGCTCAAGTCTAAAAAAATAATAAATTATCACTTGGGCAACTTTGGCCCCTTTCCATGTCCAAGTATCGGACAAACGATCGTTCATCGGCTGATCTGCTCTTTAATGCAGCATTAAAAATCACCATTGTCTGCAGCACATCTACATGTGTAAACAGGGAGACGCGTTGCTGACATGATGGAAATTGATGGGGACGAGCGATCAGAGTAACGAGCGCTCGCCCCCATACATAGCTCCTTGTGACAGGAGCAAACGAGCGCCGATCAACCAGCTGTCTCATTGATCGGTGCACTAATAAAAATATCGCAGCATGTTCCATTACAGTAAGATATTCTTCCCTAGAAGCATTGGATAGTTTCTAGGCGAGAATACAGCGCTGTACGGCGGGACCATAGGGGGCGCTCTATAATGACTACGAAAGTCAGTTGTGGGAAAATGTCGCAATACAACCTATAACTGTCACGACAACTGTACAACACGCTTATCCGTCCCTGAACCCTCTCCACATAACACAACATCGATCACCTCCGCGTTTTCACCATGATGCCTTCTTAGCCAGACTCCGCTCCCATGTGCATGCAATATCCGGTCCGTCCCAAAATATTGTCCCCCCAGCAACACAGAAAACAACTTACGTTCCTTTCATAATCATAATAATAATACTACAATAGATTAATCAACGTAAACAATTCTATCATGAATATTATTTGCTGATACGCTGGTAACGACTGTTGTGGTCTACAAGCCTTTCCAGAGGGAGAATAGCAGAAGTTATATTTGCAGTCAGGAAGTTTATTAGGTAAACCCTATAGAGCTTAGAAATATACGTATATCTATTCATACCGTGGTTGCACATTTTATGTAGATTAATATTTGTGTGTGTTGGAATTAATAGGGCCACCTGGTAACAGTCTGTTGTTGCGGGCGGACGGTTTATGTGGTGAACACAGGCGCCTGGAAGCTGTTACCATGACGACGAACCCCCCTCCGTGCAGAGGAGGAGCAGGAGGGAGAATCCCCTTACACTGGGCTGGACTCTCCGGGGGATTTGTCTGGTCCCGGACCCGGTGTTACCTGTTGTCTGGAGGAGTCTTGGAGAAGATCTATCATCGTGAGGAGCCGGGGGGGATTATCATCATGTGATCGTCAGACGTGGCTGTCACCCAGTATGTGTGATCCCTGTATCTGGAGGGGGACCGGTCGTTTTAGGACTTTTTCTTGGAATGCTGACGACCTCTAGTAGAGAGACTCTAACGTCCCACCAGGTGACGCTGTAGAGCCCCCGTACCTTTTTGGGACGCAGTCGGCTCCCGCGCCCTTTGGGATGCAGTTGGCCCCCCTCGCCTTTTGGGACGCCGTCATGCCCCCCACGCCCTTTGGGACGCCGTCGGCCCCCCTCGCCCCTTGGGACGCCGTCGGCCCCCCTCGCCCCTTGGGACGCCGTCGGCCCCCCTCGCCCCTTGGGACGCCGTCGGCCCCCCTCGCCCCTTGGGACGCCGTCGGCCCCCCTCGCCCCTTGGGACGCCGTCGGCCCCCCTCGCCCCTTGGGACGCCGTCGGCCCCCCTCGCCCCTTGGGACGCCGTCGGCCCCCCTCGCCCTTTGGGACGCCGTCGGGCCCCCCGCGCCTTTTGGGATATGGTCGGCCTCTAAACTTTTTGGAACTCTGACGCCTCGATCAGGGGATGCAGATTTTCCATCTCTTTATGTCGCTGACTATTCGTACTGGGTCTTGTAAACCATTCCCGGGGAGACTGATAAATGGTGCGGTGGGATTTTGTCAATCTTTACACGAGGGGGTATTGACGACTCATACAGGGGACTCTGTAGACCCGTGCCAGCAGATGACATTGACCTACTCCGGGGGATATCACTAACCTGAATTAAGTCGTGGATGGCCTGGACCCGGATAGATTTTAGACTTGGTGACGCTGTTGACATGGCATGGAGGACTGGAGCGTACATTGGCTGAGCGCCACCTCATGACGTAATTTTATGATATTGTCTAATTGAATTTCATATCTATTCAAGGTGAATCTAAACCGCAACATGGTGTGAATTTAGTCTATATCAGAAGCAGACAAGACCTCCAGATGCCCACTTTCTCCTCATACCGCATGTTGTGGTCCGACCTCCTTACTGCATTTCCTTCTTCCCAGACATGGACTACAATGAGATCTATCCACTCCCGCCATACATTTCTTGTGGACGAACCTTGTGGTGAGGACATGACTAGCGGGAGCTAACACTACAATGGATAAGGTAACGCGGCCATCTGCTGTATGTCAGCGTTAATAATTCATTCTTCTAAGTTGTCATAAATCGTCTCCAGCGAGTCCATCGATCACATTGCTGCATTCTCCAAATTAGTTATTGTTACCACTTTATTATTTTACCCTTTTAGTACAAGAACAGGTCCGTTCTCTTATTAGTCAAAACAACACCAAAAAAATGAAACAATACTCCGGACTCATAGTTATGACTTTGGTGTATTTATGAGGGGAGTGCTGCCCTCGCCTACCCCTGCCCTCCTCACAGTGAGTGACGGCTTAGGCTGGGTTCACACGACCTCTTTTCAGACATAATGGAGGCGTTTTACGCCTCGAATTACGCCTGAAAAGACGGCTCCAATACGTCGGCAAACATCTGCCCATTACTTTCAATGGGTTTGCCGATGTACTGTGCCGACGACCTGTCATTTTACGCGTCGCTGTCAAAAGACGACGCGTAAAAAGTACAGCTCGTCAAAAGAAGTGCAGGACACTTCTTGGGACGTAATTGGAGCACTTTTTCATTGACTCCATTGAAAAACCGCTCCAATTACGTCCGTAATGGACACCGTGAAAAACGCGAGTAAGAGCAATTACGTCTGAAATTCAGGAGCTGTTTTCTCCAGAGACAGCTCCGTAATTTCAGACGTATTTGCCGTTATCGTGTGGACATACCCTTACTGCTAAGTATCTGTATACACAGCAGTCCGTCAATCACCGACGGGACGGGGACAAGGGGGGGTAGCTCTTCCTTCATGAATACACTGGACTAATGACTGCCAGTCCGGTGTATTCTTTATCGTTCCTATTGGCCAAACGGCACAATATATTTTTTTTGTGC
Source organism: Rhinoderma darwinii (assembly GCF_050947455.1). Classification (NCBI taxonomy): domain Eukaryota; kingdom Metazoa; phylum Chordata; class Amphibia; order Anura; family Rhinodermatidae; genus Rhinoderma; species Rhinoderma darwinii. The sequence continues at coordinate 24,983,923 of NC_134696.1, forward strand.
CGTTTTGGCTAATCGTAGAGCGGACGTGTCCCTTTAATATGCCCTCCATATTCAGCTGACAGATCCACTTTGAATTTCCGTGTCTCGCCCCACCGCCACAGGACCTGCGCTAGGCATAACATCAGTTTTGTCCGTAGCATTCCTTTAACTTGTTGCCGACGCATTACGTTTGTGCTCATCATGAGCGGCTGGATATTGTCGCATGATAATGAGCATACACGTCATGTTGATCGCACGGGCACAGCAAGTGTGCCCGCGCAATCAGGAGTGGGGTAATGACTGTAATACACAGCCGGAGCCCCGCTCTAAAAGCGGAGATCAGAGTAATCCCAGATCTCTGCTGTGAACCCCTTGAATGTTGCGATCAAAGCTGATGCAAAGAGGGAAAAATCGAAAATTGTTCTGTCTTACAAAGGCCAAAGCTGGCCGTGTACTTAAGGGGTTAAAAACATCATGTGAAACATCAGAATGGCATCAGCAGACTATGACGTCACTCCTTTCTATTCATAGATATGATATCATTGTACTGTATCAGCCAGACATGATCTCATCCTTTCCACTTGTGTCTGGTATAAATTACTTCTTTCATTATTTAACTGGGAATGTTTCTGCAAAAGCATAAAAAAAACTTGATGGCAGGGAATAATGCCTTTTGAGGTTTATTTAAAGTTTGTACTAGAGTAGAACGAAGGGTAGGCGCTTTAAAAAAAAAAAAAAAAAAAAAGAAATAGCGCCACTCTTATCAATGGGTAGTGTCTGGTATTGCAGCTAAACCGTGTTGAAGTGAATGGACTAGATATATATTTGGAGGCAGAGTTGTGCAGTCTATGTCACACTTGCTAAATCCTGTTTTCAAGGCTAGGGCTCCACAGCAACATCCAACTTTTTTTTTTTCCCCACAGGGAAACATTGGAGTTGGCCGCCATTTCTGGCTGAAATCGCAGAATTACCACGACTCTTGGGCAACTTTCATGTTTAGCTATGGGAAAAAGTTGGATGTCAAATTTTTAGGTGATTTCTAAAAGATCGCTTGAAACTGTCTTTCCCAAGAGGGGCGGCAATTCCATTATTTCACTCTTTGTTGCCATGGAGCCCTAGTCTTAAATAAACCATTATAGTCCCTTGTTTTATGGAGTGGATATTGGACTATAACTAGACAATTCCTCAATGCAGTGATGGGCACTATGTGTGCTATTGAGTATATCTGCGACATGGCAAGTGCCAGGAGTTGTTGTTGAGTGTAACTTGTGCAAAACTCATGTGTCATGTATTTTGAGCTGGAGCTGCGTGACATTGTTGTATACATGAGCCTTTGACCCCTTCTCTCACCCAGCCGAAATAGCTCAGTTGGGAGAGCGTTAGACTGAAGATCTAAAGGTCCCTGGTTCGATCCCGGGTTTCGGCAATCATTTTTTATGACACTAGGTTCTTTGGAAATACCATGGTTTTCAGTTGTTTTTTTTTCAGGATAGGTGATCAGTGTTTGATCGCTTGGGACCCCCACTGACCAAGAGGACTGGGGTCCTGAGTCCCCTGAATGAACGGAGCGGCGGTTGAGCGTGCGCTGCTCTCCATTCATTCTTGATGGGACTGCGGTAGATAGCCGAGCGCTGTACTTGGCTGTTTCCGTCTTTCCAATAGACTTTGAATGGAGTAGAACAGCGCATGCGTGACCGCCGCTCCATTCAATGTCCTCCTCTGCCGTCAAGCAGTGAGCAGAAATAGCGGGTTTGGGGCGCCCATTCTCACAATTATCACCTATCTTGTGTATAGATGGTAATTGGTAGGAATACCCATCTAAGATCTCTGCTTGTTGTGAGTGAATGGAAACATTCTTATTTACATCCAGGGGCTGAAAACCCATCCAGACCTTTTACCATATCCATAGCTGTTGTTTGTTTTTTACAATTGTATCTTGTCTAGACAATCCTTTATCAGCTAAAGACCTCCCAAATTCCTCTCCTGTACTGATAGTTTGCTACATTGTATCAGTCAGGAGTCCAGACTGTTTAGTTTAAAGAAGATTGTCTGGACTGAATACAACTGTATCCTCCCCTCGGTTGTGTGAGATATTATATCTGTACCAGTAAACAAGGCTATGTTCATCCACTGACAGCAAGTAGTGATCTTGAAAATCATGAAGAAGAAAAAACACTGTATAACCTTAGCCCACATGTTCGGTTTTTTAACAGCTGGAAACCCAACGTTTAAAGACCCCTAATATATAGGAATGTAGTTAAACAGGTTGTTTCATCACAGACAACCCCTTTAATATGGGAGCTGCTTGGACCCCTCTTTTGTTTTTGAGGAAAGGGGAGGTATCTCATTGTTTTAAGTCTCAGAGAGCAGTGTATGAATTGTGCAACACAGTTAATGTTATTTCCTAAATTGGGAATAAATTCTGTTCTTTCCCAGGTTACAGTGTAATGGAAATACAGGAGAAGATTTATAAACAGGACTATTCTCCGCGCGGCGAGCAGTTATTATTACATTACAAGCTGCAGGCTATAGCATTCGGATACAGTGGAGTTTGTAAAAGCACTGCTCTGTTTTTGTGTGATCATTCTACAACTAAAATACTTAACTATTTCAATATCTATCTTGCAGTCAGTGAATGGAAACATTTGTCCTTACCACTCATGCACATGTCTATACTACGGCTCTGTCAATCAGGCGTGTATATATAATGAAAAGGAAGGACCGCATTGGATCTTGTCCTGGGAAATCAGGAAAGCATTTCCCAAATATCTGATCCTGTTCTTGAAACTAAATATATTGCTCGCCCACAGAGCTCTAATTCGCTTTGTACCCGGCCTGTTATCATGTCCAGCGGGCACACATCTGCGAGCTCTATCTTGCACTGAACCCTTTATCTGTGTGACTTGGACTTGATCAGGACAGGTTTTCAGGCTCTGGATGTGGACAAAAATGTTTCCATTCACTGACCGCTATGTTTTTTCGCCTACACAAAACAAATGACAGGCCTCCCCCGATTATTTGTTGAAACGGTTTCCTTCGTTTTGTTTGCATACCGCACCCTACTGTGCTGGATTCAAAGGAAACAAACAAAAAAATAGCATTCTGCATTTTCGGAAATAATGGCTCTCTCAAAGGGGAATTTCACAATCTATTGATATTTACATAAATGGTTCAGGAAAGTGGAGCACAGATTGCATATAAGGTTAGTGGTGGTGCAGCAGGGAGCCGCAGATTGGTCTTTTAAATAAGGACACTATATGTCTGGTTCAGTAAAGGAAGACACTATATGTCTGGTTCAGTAAAGGAAAACAATATATGGCCTGTTCTGTAAAGGAGGACACTATATGGCCGGTTCAGTAAAGGAGGACACTATATGGCCGGTTCAGTAAAGGGGGACACTATATGGCCGGTTCAGTAAAGGAGGACACTATATGGCCGGTTCAGTAAAGGAGGACGCTATATGGCCGGTTCAGTAAAGGAGGACACTATATGGCCGGTTCCATAAAGGAGGACACTATATGGCCGGTTCCATAAAGGAGGACATTATATGACCGGTTCCATAAAGGAGGACACTATATGGCTGGTTCAGTAAAGGAGGACACTATATGTCTGGTTCAGTAAAGGAGGACACTATATGGCTGGTTCAGTAAAGGAGGACACTATATGGCCGGTTCCATAAAGGAGGACACTATATGGCCGGTTCCATAAAGGAGGACAATATATGGCCGGTTCCGTAAAGGAGGACACTATATGGCTGGTTCAGTAAAGGAGGACACTATATAGCCGGTTCAGTAAAGGAGGACACTATATAGCCGGTTCAGTAAAGGAGGACACTATATAGCCGGTTCAGTAAATGAGGACACTATGGCTGGTTGTGTAAAGGGGGACACTATGGCTGGTTCTGTAAAGGAGGACACTATATAGCCGATTCAGTAAAGGAGGACACTATGGCAGGTTCTGTAAAGGGGGACACTATGGCCGGTTCTATAAAGGAGGACACTATATGGCCGGTTCCGTAAAGGAGGACACTATATGGCCGGTTCCGTAAAGGAGGACACTATATGGCCGGTTCCGTAAAGGAGGACACTATATGGCCGGTTCCGTAAAGGAGGACACTATATGGCTGGTTCTATAAAGGAGGACACTATATGGCTGGTTCTGTAAAGGGGGACACTATATGGCCGGTTCTGTAAAGGGGGACGCTATATGGCCGGTTCTGTAAAGGGGGACGCTATATGGCCGGTTCTGTAAAGGGGGACGCTATATGGCCGGTTCTGTAAAGGGGGACGCTATATAGCTGGTTCAGTAAAGGAGGACACTCTATGGCTGGTTCTGTAAAGGAGGACACTATATGGCTGGTTCTATAAAGGAGGACACTATATGGCCGGTTCCGTAAAGGAGGACACTATATGGCTGGTTCTATAAAGGAGGACACTATATGGCTGGTTCTATAAAGGGGTACACTATATGGCCGGTTTTGTAAAGGGGTACACTATATGGCCGGTTTTGTAAAGGGGTACACTATATTGCTGGTTCTGTAAAGGAGGACACTTTATGGCTGGTTCTGTAAAGGGGGACACTATATGGCCGGTTCTGTAAAGGGGGACGCTATATGGCCGGTTCTGTAAAGGGGGACACTATATGGCCGGTTCTGTAAAGGGGGACGCTATATGGCCGGTTCTGTAAAGGGGGACACTATATGGCCGGTTCTGTAAAGGGGGACACTATATGGCCGGTTCTGTAAAGGGGGACACTATATGGCCGTTTCTGTAAAGGGGGACGCTATATGGCCGGTTCTGTAAAGGGGGACACTATATGGTTGGCTCTGTAGAGGGGGACACTATATGGCCGGTTCTGTAAAGGGGGACACTATATGGCCGGTTCTGTAAAGGGGGACACTATATGGTTGGTTCTGTAGAGGGGGACACTATATGGCCGGTTCTGTAAAGGGGGACGCTATATGGCCGGTTCTGTAAAGGGGGACGCTATATGGCCGGTTCTGTAAAGGGGGACGCTATATGGCCGGTTCTGTAAAGGGGGACGCTATATGGCCGGTTCTGTAGAGGGGGACACTATATGGCCGGTTCTGTAAAGGGGGACACTATATGGCCGGTTCTGTAAAGGGGGACACTATATGGCCGGTTCTGTAAAGGGGGACACTATATGGCCGGTTCTGTAAAGGGGGACACTATATGGCCGGTTCTGTAAAGGGGGACGCTATATGGCCGGTTCTGTAAAGGGGGACACTATATGGCCGGTTCTATAATGGGAGACACAGTGGCTGACTCTATTAAGGAAGGGAACAGTAACTGAGTCTGTTATCAGTTTAGACTTGGGCTAGACATTGCAATATATATTATTACTTCTAAGATATGTATTTCACTGACTGTTTTCTATCATTTAGGTGCATGATCAGTCGGAGGACATAGTTGATAAGTTGAAGGAGAAGGGATTCAGTCCTGGGACGTCTACAGAAGAGTACTTATGTTTCCTGTGGGATCTGTATCAGATAGCAGAGAGCAAGTTACAGGCGTCCACTAACAGTCTGGAGGAGCTGAGACTACAACAGGCTGAAGAGATGAAAGAGGTGAGAGCCACGATCCGGCAGCCTTGTAACCGGCAAAGAGTATGGATGGGATTATATGGAAATGGTGACATCGCTGTGACGTGACTGAATATCTATGTAGAAAGATTACAGCTGATCTATACAGTGGTGTGGCCCATAGTAACCAGATTACAGCTGATCTATACAGTGGTGTGGCCCATAGTAACCAGATTACAGCTGATCTATACAGTGGTGTGGCCCATAGTAACCAGATTACAGCTGATCTATACAGTGGTGTGGCCCATAGTGACCAGATTACAGCTGATCTATACAGTGGTGTGGCCCATAGTGACCAGATTACAGCTGATCTATACAGTGGTGTGGCCCATAGTGACCAGATTACAGCTGATCTATACAGTGGTGTGGCCCATAGTGACCAGATTACAGCTGATCTATACAGTGGTGTGGCCCATAGTGACCAGATTACAGCTGCTCTATACAGTGGTGTGGCCCATAGTAACCAGATTACAGCTGTTAGAAAATGGCAAATATCTGATTTGCACTTTGCAGCTGTCATGGGGCCCTTGGATAAGGGGGTCCAGTCCTGGTTGGTTAAATCCCCTTTGCTGTTGGGTAGTGACAACCTGTGCAGGACACCCAGAGCTCCGACGTACGTGTCCATAGAGCTCCATGAGCCAGACGGAGGCCAAAAGATTGACCTTTTGGCCTCCGTTGGCTTTGTGTATGTCAGTCTACCTTTTTTTTTGAAGGATGTAGTAGACTAAGCTTTTCCATCCCGCCAGATACCGCATAAAAAACCTATACCACGCAGTATGCTTATTTTAACATGGGAGTCCACTGTGTGGCATACGTCACAGGCATCAGTTTAATGGATACGTCATGAGCTTTTTAATAACTTTTAATTTCATATCCGTTAAATGGGTCTATGGGTGACAGATCCATTAAACCTAGGCAAAAAAACATAATGTGAACTGGGCCTAAAGGATATATTTGCACTTGCAGGTGGAGAACTATGTGGCTCACATCAGGAGCCTGACTGAGGAGAGGGAGGCGCTCACTACAGATTTTGAAAAGGAAAATATACAGCTCAGGAATGAACTAGAGAAGTTGCAGATTCAGCAAGGTAAGATGGAACTGAATTATCATTCTTTTTTTATTTTATTTAAACTTTTTTTTTCCAGCTATTTGTTTAAAATCTCTTTTTAAACCTCAATATTGCTAGACTTTTTTTCTTGAAAATTTGCACAACCTACTTTATTTTATAGCTAAGCCTTCCATTAAAATGAATGTAAACCCTAAGAGCAGGACTTTGCTAGTTCCCAAGTTGTACGTGGGCTGTCATGTGGACGTTCCTACAACAGTATACTAATTTACCAGAACACAAGGGCATGGCTGTGGGAGTAACATACTCAAATGTGGAGAGGAGAATGAGATGAGGGTAGAAAGAGCAGGGAAGGTGATCGGTAGACTCGACTACAAAATGACTGATTATGGCCACGAAGTCCTGTCCCATCTTACAATAGGTAGAGCATAGGTGTCCTCCGGAATTTGTATTTTTTTTTATACTTTTATTTAGCCCTCTTACACTTCAAGAATTAGGCCACCAGTTTCTTATAGACTTTAATGGTGACCACAACACCTTCCAGTTTTATAGGATTTTTTTTTTCTTGAATACGAAGGGTGGGAAGTCTTAAATATCCTAAATTCTGCTTCATTCTTAACATTCTGTTTTGAGATGATAGACTCTCTTAGTGTTTTATGTCATTTTAGACACCCAGCTGAAAGAAGTTGAAGAGATGCTGGACCAAGAAGGCTTAAATGAGATCGCCCACAGCAGTCCCAGCGAGCAGATTGCCTACCTTCTGGTGGAAAGGGCCACACTGCTGGAGAAGCTGGAGCTTCTGGAACAAAAGATGGACGCTCACTCGGAGAACTTGAGCGATCAAAAACGACAGGTGCTTCCAGTTACTTTCTCGCAGAGATGAAAGTGTTGTACTGTCAAATGTAACTCGTCTAGTGTCTGATAGTCTTTAAATCCTGGTGGTCCAACATATGATCAAATTCAGAAGGTAAGGCCGAAATGGCCCTCAAAAAGTACCTAACTGGGAAGCTGACAGGCAACATGTAAAAGGTGCACTCTTTTCACTACTTTCCGAGAGGAATCATCTGACTACACTACATTAAAGGGGTTTCCCCACAAAACACCGAAAGTCCTTCGATCTGCTCCATGAGACTGGAATGCGGGTGCACATGCTCGGCCAGCGCTCCATTCATTTATTTACTGATTCAGAATGAGTTTCATGGACATATTTAAATGATAATATTCAGTCTCCCTGCAGCCACCACTAGGGGGAGCTTCCTGCATACTGTTAGTATTGCATTCAACTTATAAATAGTATGCAGTAAGCTCCTAAGCCCCCCTAGTGGTGGCTGCAGGCAGCAGAATTTTTATTTTAATCTATGTCACATATATTTATGTTGGTTTACTGGTTTCAGGATGAATTGGAACAAATTCATCGGACACTTGAAGAGGAACTTTATCAGCAGCGTGAAACCATGAGACGCACCAAGGAGACTCTGAACAAGGTATTGAGCATATATCGCGTTATTTGACTAGGACTAAAATCAAAAAAGTTAAACTGAAATTGGATATACTAGATAAAGGAGACATTGATATTTTTCTCATGATTGGCTAAAGTTTGCTGTAACTGGATGAGTACTAAAATATGAAGTCTTAGGCCCTGTTCACACAGAGTTTTTGGTCGCGGTTTTTGCCGCGGCAAAAACTGCAGCAGAAAATGGACGAAATTGACTCCCATTGATTTCAATGGAAAGTGGAGGCGTTTTTTTTCCCGCCAGCCCGCCAAAAAAACGCTCCCACAAAGCCATGCAATCTCAATAGACAAACATTGCTAGAAGTATGGGTCATACTGAAGGTCTTGGTCACTTTACACGTGGCACTGCCATAGAATGCCACTAGTCAGTTTGTGAAATTTTCGATCTGCTGGATTCAGAGACACACAGGACCCACTGACACTGAACCCATCAGTCCCATGGACCTGACGGTACAGGATTCAGCGTAAGATACAGCTGCTCTATATACAGGATACAAAGCAGCTGTATCTCAAAAAGTTAAAATTATTTTTTTTATAAAAAAACGAATTATAAAGTTGCACAAAACACACTGACTGATCTTTTTATTAAAAAAATAATCACTTTCAAAGGTTTACACCGCCTTTAATGTCTGATTTTGATGTGTAATAAATGGCTTGCTGACATTTTATAGCGCACTCGCAGACATTAGTAGCGGTGGTTTTACTTGCACTGCATCACATCACAACAAGTACTGACTGCAGTGTTCGTATGTGATCAACCCATTCACCTAAAGCGGATCTATCCGGTCATCTATTCTGCCCTATCTGAGTGCAGCATGAGATAGAGGTGGGAATGCTGAGCGTGAGTAACTAGCTGGGTTACCGCAACGTTCATCCAATCCCAATGATTAAAAAGTCACGTGACTATTGCAAGAATTTTGACATGATTGGAATTCTTGCAATCATCTGGTGTCGCCATATAGAGAAACATTGAGGTTGTGCGGCGATCGTGGTAACCCGACCAAAAGTTGCCTAAAGTCGAAGGCTGTCAATCCGCCTGTGAGGGTGCAGTAAGCAGGACTCACAGGCTCTATCTGTCCAGGCAGGATTTCTGTGACATTTTTGCTATAAAATACACTAGAAAAAACTTTTTATATATCTCCAAGCTCCGTATCACCAGCTCTATTCTATTCCGCCATCAGATAGGACCGCATAGATAATCTCACAAATCCACTGTGAACGATACCCCAAGATTTTGCAATGCTTGGTCAGCACAAACACTAGAGTATCATTTACCAAGTGTTCTCAAGCTTTGCTTTAAGGCTGGATTCACACGAGCATGTTCTGTCCGTAAAGGACGGAACGTATTTCGGCTGCAAGTCCCGGACCGAACACACTGCAGGGAGCCGGACTCCTAGAATCATAGTTATGTACGACGCTAGGAGTCCCTGCCTCGCGCGGGACAACTGCCCCGTACTAAAAACATGATTACAGTACGGGACAGTTGTCCTGCAGCGAGGCAGGGACTCCTAGCGTCGTACATAACTATGATGCTAGGGGCCCGGCTCCCTGCAGTGTGTTCGGTCCGGGACTTCCGGCCGAAATACGTTCCGTCCATTACGGACAGAACATGCTCGTGTGAATCCAGCCTTACTCTTTTGGATGAGATTCTGTAAGAAAATTACATGTATTTTGCCCTTTTGAGGCATTTTATTATTTTATTCATATCAAATTTATATTTGTACCTATTTTTTCTAAAGGAGCCAGTGTCCTTAGTTCAGAAGCCGTGGAAGAAGTTATTTGGGACTCGTAGAAATGCAGACAGCGTGTCTGCTGAGAGTTCAGTATGTTCCTGTTCTGCTTATTTTTTATATTTTTCTAACATTACTAATCAACCAAGGCGTCCACTAACTCTGCACCGCCCTAACCTGATCATTGTCATCGGTTACAATGTCTATTTTATTTTTAGCTGTGTACCATGATTTATTATCTGCAGTGTCTAAAAGGCATATGGTTTTCTGATCAAGTTCTTGACTGGCATAGTTAAATGCTATGGAAACCATTTTTTTTTAATTTTTTTTTAAATAAAACAACTTATTAGAGGATTTAAAACAACTTTTTAATTGGCTGTTATTAAAAATGTTTTTTACTTTTTTAGATACAGCTTCTATTTATATCCTGGATACATAAAAGCTGTATATTGCGCTCAAAGCCGAATCCATTAGGTCTGACGGCTTTGGTGACAGCGGGTCCTGCGTGTTTCTATCACGCAGGATCCAGCTGTTATCGATCACAACTAAGTTAATTAATTAGATGTGATTAATAACAGCTGGATCCTTAGTGGCTGAGAAACACGCAGGACCCGCTGTCACCAAAGTCGTTAGTCCCGCTGACCTGACGTATTCAGGTTTGAGCGCAAGATACAGCTTCTATGTATCCAGGATACATAGAAGCTGTGTCTCAAAAGGTAAAATTTTTTTTTAGGAAAATACAATTAAAAAGTTGTTTTAAATCCTTTAATATATTATTTTATTAAATGTGCTCAAAGGTTTACATAGCCTTTAAGACCTGTTTGTTGGGAGTATGAGTTAGGTCTCATGCACACGACCGTAGTGGTGTGCACTGGCCGTTATTTGCGGCTCAGAAGGCCGCGGAGTGTACGTTTTGTGTACATGGGGAATAATGCGGATGATTTGCGGAACCATTCATTTCAATGGGCCTATGCACATGACCGTGGTTTCCACCCCTCCCATGCATTGTCCGAGAGCCTGGACCGCAAAAAGATAGGACATGTCTTATTATGGTTGCATTTTGCGGTCCACGCTCGTTGAAATGAATGCACACGGCAATGTGAACGGCCCGTGATTTGCGGGTGGCCGCGGGTGACACTCTGCGGCCGTCCGAGCTGCAAATCACGGTCCGTGCACACCTCCACAGTCGTGTGCATGAGGCCTAACGCTAGGGATCCACGGTACTCGCGATTCTAGTAAAATTTATGTACTACCGCGACTTGTGGGCGACTTCAATGTTTATCCTACACAAGATGCCTATATGTTGCAGGAATGCCATGATTTTAATGTGACTCATGGGTGAGTCTGTGTCGGCGTGGACCCCCACCAATACTGAGAACAGGGGTTTGTGTCCCTTGTTTGCTGGAGAATGGTGGCAGCACATGGCAGTCACCCTCCATTATAGTGATTGGGACATATGAAAACAGATGAGCAAACTCACTTGGCTGTTTCTGTATTTTCCATAGACTTTGTATGTGTCACCACTGCAAACTAGAGGAAACAGGGCATTGAAAGTATGTGCGGTCCTCAACTATTATAATCCATAACTTCGGCTGATTTTTATCCTTTTGTACGGCAGGGAGTTATTGTTGATCTCTTAAAGAGGACCTGTCACCTCTCCTGATATGTCTATTTTAGTAAACACTTGTATTCCCCATGTATAACAATTCCGGAACATATTTTCTTAGAACTCTACATTGTGCCGTTCCTCTGTTATTCCTCCTAAAAATATATGAATAAATTGACAACTGGGCATGACCATTTCCCTTGTCGAAGGGGCGTGCCCCTACACGGTCTCCATCTACTGGCACTGATTGCACATTGTCAGACTGTGTAGGGACACCCCCCCCAACTGGTAACACCCAGTTGTCTATTCAATTATAAGTTTCTTGGAGGAATAACAGAGGAACGGCACAACACAGAGTACTAAAAAAATGATGTTCTCGAATTTCATGGAGAATACAATCATTTACTAAAATAGACATGCCAGGACAGGGGACAGGTCCTCTATAATGACCTCTATTATAGCAATCTATTCGTTTTATCAATTTCTTCTATACTATCTGTATGGATGAGTCCTTATTTTCCATTTAGGCTACAGCTACACAGTGACATCCGTAGGTAGTAGTCCCTTCTGATGTCGCAGTGCTCAGCATCATAACCTTCCACCATTGCTATCAGTGCAGCATAATACATTGGGCCACAACAGGATAGATGCAGCGTTCCCATAAGAGATGAGTTACCTTTAGAATTTCATCTCTAGTCAAGACAAGTCTGCATCCTGGCATACAACAAGAATAGCGGTGAGCCCCCCCGCTTGGTTCTTTAAGTTCTACAAAGAAAGAAACGACGCGTTAAACACATGAAAGGGATGGCGGGACGATGCCGCTTTGTTTTGGTATAAAGCGCTCTATTCCGATAAATGATCAACGCATTAATCCCTTGATCTGAGCAGGAACTCCGGTCAATGCGCTCTATAGCCGGAGATGTGGATAATATTGTATGAGACGTCTTTGAAGAACAGTCACCTCCGTGTGTCGCTGTAAGATGAGAGGCTCAGAAGCCGTGACTGGGGGCATCTCTTACATGCAGGTGTCAGATTAAACATCCCGTCTTCTAGGTCTCGTTTGCTTGAAATGGCTCTGCCGACATCTTTAGCATGCCAGTCGTTCAATATATAGGTCTACAATAAGGGGTCAGCAACCTTCGGCACTCCAGCTGTTGTGAAACTACAACTCCCAGCACGCCTTGACAGCCAAACGCTTTATTATTCCAGTCAGAGGCTGTCCGTTGCATGCTGGGAATTGTAGTTTCACAACAGCTGGAGTGTACATCTGTTCATGAGACTGGGTTAATTTGCTGTTGAAGACTTGATTAAAGTGGTTGTACAACATTAGAAAAAAAACATGGCTGCTTTCTTCCAAAAATAATGCCACATCTGTCCACAGGTTGCCTGTGGTATTGCTGCTTAGCTCCATTCACTTTAATACCATACACATGTATGGATGCAGCGTTTTTTAGAAGAAAGCAGACGTGTTTTTCTAATTATGGACAGTCTCTTTAATTATTAACTTTAACACATATCAAATCTTAAAGGAAAAGTCTACATTTTTAAAGAAAATTTTACAACACTCCGCTGTTTAATCCGCATAAATCATTGAGTAACTTTGTAAGTCCTTTTCTTTACTTATCTTGTACTGATTTTCTGTTCTGTGCTGTTTAATGTGACTCCATTCATGCTGAAAATTCAGAATTCTGATTTCCTGTTACCTGAGAGCATCTTTAGGGTGTTGTGTTCTGTGGATTGACAATCCTGTATTTATGCTGCTAGATATATTGGGTCAGATTTATTATTACTGTCTTAAAGTTTCTTAACCCCTTCCCTCTTTAGCCACTTTTGACCTTCCTGACAGAGCCTCATTTTTCAAATCTGACATGTGTCACTTTATGTGGTAATAACTCCGGAATGCTTTCACCTATCCAAGCGATTCTGAGATTGTTTTCTCGTGACACATTGGACTTTATGTTACTGGCAAAATTTGCTCGATATGTTCAGTATTTAATTGTGAAAAACACCAAAATTTAGCGAAAAATTGCAAAAATTAGCATTTTTCTCAATTTAAATGTATCTGCTTGTAAGACAGGCAGTTATAATACACAAAATTGTTGCTAATTAACATCCCCCATATGTCTACTTTAGATTGGCATCGTTTTTTGAACATCCTTTTATTTTTCTATGACCTCACAAGGCTTAGAACTTTAGCAGCAATTTCTCACATTTTCAAGAAAATTTCAAAAGGCTATTTTTACAGGGGCCAGTTCAGTTGTGAAGTGGTTTTGAGGGCCTTATATATTAGAAACCCCAAAAAAGTCACCCCATTTTAAAAACTTCACCCCTCAAAGTATTCAAAACAGCATTTAGAAAATGTCTTAACCCTTTAAACATTTCACAGGAATTAAAGCAAAGTAGAGGTGAAATTTACAAATTTCATATTTTTCTGCAGAAATACATTTTTAATACAATTTTTTTTATAACACAGAAGGTTTTACCAGAGAAATGCAACTCAATATTTGTTGCCCAGTTTTTGCAGTTTTAGGAAATATCCCACATGTGGCCGTAGCGTGCTACTGGACTGAAACACCGGCCTCAGAAGCAAAGGAGCACCTAGTGGATTTTGGGGCCTTATTTTTGTTAGAATATATTTTAGGCACCATGTCAGGTTTGAAGGGCTCTTGCGGTGCCAAAACAGTCAAAATCCCCCAAAAGTGACCCCATCTGGGAAACTAGACACCTCAAGGAAATTATCTAGGGGTGTAGTGAGCATTTTCACCGCACAGGTTTTTTACAGAAATTATTGGAAGTAGGCCGTGAAAATTAAAATCAACATTTCTTCAAAGAAAATGTAGGTTTAGCGATTTTTTTTCTCATTTCCACAAGGACTAAAGGAGAAAAAGCACCGCAAAATTTGTAAAGCAATTTCTCCCGAGTAAAACAATACCTCACATGTGGTAATAAACGGTTGTTTGGAGACACGGCGTGGCTGAGAAGGGAAAGAGCGCCATTTGGCTTTTGGAGTTCACATTTAGCAGGAATGATTTGCGGAGGCCATGTCACATTTACAAAGCCCCTGAGGGGACAAAACAGTGAAAACCCCAAACAAGTGACCCCATTTTGGAAACTATACCCCTTGAGGAAATTATCTAGGGGTATAGTGAGCATTTTGACCCCACAGGTTTTTTGCAGAAATTTTTGCAAGTAGGCTGTGAAAATGAAAATCTAAATTTTTTCAAATAAAATGTAGGTTTAGCTAATTTTTTTTCATTTCCACAAGGACTAAAGGAGAAAAATCACCATAAAATTTGTAAAGAAATTTCTCCCGAGTAAAACAGTACCCCACATGTGGTAATAAACGGCTGTTTGGACACACGGCGAGGCTGAGAAGGGAAAGAGCGCCATTTGGCTTTTGGAACTCAAATTTAGCAGGAATGGTTTGCGGAGGCCATGTTACATTTACAAAGCCCCTGAGGGGACAAAACAGTGGAAACCCCCCACAAGTGACCCCATTTTGGAAACAACACCCATTGAGGAAATTATCTAGGGGTATAGTGAGCGATTTGACACCACAGTTTTTTTGCAGAAATTATTGGAAGTAGGCCCTGAAAATAATAATCTACATTTTTTCAAAGAAAATGTAGGTTTAGCTAATTTTTTCTCATTTCCAGAAGGACTAAAGGAGAAAAAGCACCACAAAATTTGTAAAGCAATTTCTCCCGAGTAAAACAATACCCCACATGTGGTAATAAACGGCTGTTTGGACACACGGCAGGGCTTAGAAGGGAAAGAGCACTATTTGACTTTTTGAGATCACATTTAGCAGGAATGATTTGCGGAGGCCAGGTCACATTTGCAAAGCCCCTGAGGGGACAAAACAATGAAAACGCCCAAAAAGGGACTCCATTTAGGAAACTACACCTCTTGAAGAATGCATCTAGGGGTGTAGTGAGCATTTTGACCCCACAGATGTTTCATAGAATTTATTAGAATTAGGCAGTGAAAATAAAAACAGTCCTTTTTCTTCAATAAGACGTAGCTTTAGCGCAAATTTTTTCATTTTCTCAACAAATAAAGGAAAAAAAGAACCCAACATTTGTAAAGCTATTTCTCCCGAGTACGGCAATACCCCATATGTGGTCATAAACTGCTGTTTGGGCAAACGGCAGGGCTCAGAAGGGAAGGACCGCCATTTGGAGTGCAGATGTTGCTGGATTGGTTTCTGGGCACCTGTGGGCCCAAAACAGTGGAAACCCCCCAGAAGTGACCCCATTTTGTAAACTACACCCCTCAATGCATTTACCAAGGGGTGTAGTAAGCATTTTAACCCTGCAGGTGTTTTGTAGAAATTAGTGTGCGCTCAATGTTGCAGAGTGAAAATGGGATTTTTTTCCATAGATATGCCAATATGTGGTGCCCGGCTTGTGCCACCATAACAAGACAGCTCTCTAATTATTATGCGGTGTTTCCCGGTTTTAGAAACACCCTACATGTGGCCCTAATCTTTTGTCTGGACATATGACAGGGCTCAGAAGTGAAGAGTACCATGCGGAGTGGAGGCCTAATTTGGCGATTTACAAAGTATTGGTTCACAACTGCAGAGGCTCAGATGTGAAATAATAAAAAGAAACCCCTGATAAGTGACCCCATTATGGAACTGCACCCCTCAAGGCATTTATTAAGGGGTGTAGTGAGCATTTTCACCCCACAGGTCTTTTCCATAAATGAATGCGCTGCGGATGGTGCAAATTAAAAATTTATATTTTTCCCTAGATATGTCATGCCCAGCTTATGACGCTGGAGACACACACCACAAAAATTGTTAAAAGGGTTCTCACGGGTATGACGGTGCCATATATGTTGAAGGAAACTGCTGTTTGGGCACGCTGTAGGGTTCAGGGCCGAGGGAGCACCATTTGGCTTTTGGAGAGCGGATTTTGCTTGGTACTATATTTGTTTGAGTATTGCTGGTGTTTTATAATGTGGGGGTACATGTAAGCGGGGCGGAGTATATAAGGGGCATAGTCAGGTGGTATAAAAAAATAAAAATAATCCATAGATGTGTGTTACGCTGTGAAGCAATCCTTTCTGCACAGGCCGGTGTCGCACTGATAAATGGTGTCATTTCTTATCCCCCTTTTGGTCCACACTCCGCGCCTTTGTAGTTTGGGGAATTTTGCTGGGAAAGTATTATCCTGGTATAATACGGGCACCGTCGCTTCCATCGGATATGATTGGGCCCTCCCTTCCTGGTTCCCTAATTTTAGGTCCTTGATAAATCGCCTCTTGAAACAGAAGAAATGTTCTCCTCGGGCACAACTGCATATTTTTTTATTTCCTGACTTATTGGAGCCATAACTAATTTTATTTTTCATAGACGTAGCGGTATGAGGGCTGGTTTGTTGCGGGACGAGCTGTAGTTATTATTGGTACCATTTTGGGGTACATGTGACTTTTTGATCACCTTTTATCCTATTTTTTGGGATGCCAGGTAAACCAAAAAACGCAATTCTGGCACAGCTTTTTTTGGTTTTTTTTTATACAGAGTTCACCACGCATTATAAACTACATGTTACCTTTATTCTGCGGGTCAGTACGATTCCGGCGATACCTCATTTATAGAACTTTTTTATGTTTTACAACTTTTTGCACAATAAAATTACTTTTGTAAAAAGAATGTATTTTTTCTGTCGCCAAGTTGTGAGAACCATAACGTTTTAATTTTTTTGTCGACGGAGGTGTATGAGGGCTTGTTTTTTGCGGGACGAGCTATAGTTTTTATAGGTACCATTTTTGGATACGTGCGACTTTTTGATCACTTTTTATTGTAATATTTGTAGGGCAAAGTGACTAAAAAACAGAAACTCTGGTAACGTTTTTTACGGGTTTTTTTTACGCTGTTCACCGCGTGCAATAAATAATATAATATTTTGATACCTCCGGTCGTTACGGTCGTGGCGATACCAAATACATATGGTTTATTATTATTTTTCAATAATAAAGGACTTGATAAGAGTAAAAGGGGGATTGTGTGTTATTTGATTACTTGAAACTTTTATTGTTTTCAAACTTTTATTTTTTGCACTTTTTTTTACACTTTTTTATACTTTTTTTACACTTTTTCTCAAGTCCCACTAGGGGACTTGAAGGTCCAACGGTCAGATTTTTTTTTTTCTAATACATTGCACTACCTATGTAGTGCAATGTATTAGATCTGTCAGTCATTCACTGACAGCAAGCCGTTTAGGCTTCGCCTCCCGGCGGGGCCTAAATCGGCTTCCGTAATGGCAGAGCAGGAGACCATTGTGTCTCCTGTTGCCATAACAGCAGTCGCCAGTCCCGATTGCCTGTCAGGGCTGGCGATCTGCTTGTAACCGCTACGATGCAGCAATCGCTTTCGATTGCTGCATCGAAGGGGTTAATGGCAGGGATCGGAGCTAGCTCCGGTTCCTGCCATTACAGGTGGATGTCAGCTGTACAGTACAGCTGACTTCCACCGCTGATGACGCCGGATCAGCTCCTGACCCGGCGCCATCTTGCCGGCAGCTACGGAAGCCGATCAGGCTCCGCCGCCGGGCGGATCTTGACCGGCTTCGGTGCTAGGCAGACCGGGAGGCCAGTATTAGGCCTCCGGTTGCCATTGCAGCCACCGGAACCCCGGCAATTTCATTACTGGGGTTCCGATGAGCTGCAAACACCTTAAGTGCAGCGATCGCGTTTGAGCGCTGCACTTAAGGGGTTAATGGCGGGGATCGAAGCTAATTTCGGTCCCCGCCGTTACAGTCGGATGTCAGCTGTAAGATACAGCTGAGATCCGGTGATGATGGGACCGGCTCAGCTTCTGAGCCGGTGCCAAACGTTTGACGTACATGTACGGCAAGATGCGGGAAGTCAGTACTTTCCATGACGTACATGTACGTCAAATGTCGGGAAGGGGTTAAACACACAAATCTGGCGCAAAGCATGTATGCCAGCTTTTTGGCACAAATTCAGCCGGAATTAGTAAATTTCCCCCATTATTCTTAAAATGTATGACATAGTAAATCTTAGTAATTTTTTGCTTTAGAAAGAGTTTGAAATTCATGAGCGGATGTGTGTTAGACGCTTTGGACCAATTCACAACAGTATTGCCCAGCAATTCCTCTTGTATTTTAAAAGGGTTGTCTGGGTTAGAAAATCCATTTTGAAATACCCTCTTAGGGAAATCTGAGTTAAAATATAGGGGTCTTCTGTTTCAGATCCTTTTTTAAGCTGGAGTAGAGAGAGGCTACAGAGAGAGTCTCTTGAACTTGAGGACTCGATACGTCGGAGCATTACATGTACAGTTCTTTGATGTCATTGGGAACTGTGTAATGCTTAATTTCTCCTGTGGGGGAGCTGCAAGGGAATTAAAGGAATAGTGTCACAAAATTTTTGTTTTTAACATCAGTTTGATTTTAGTCTTTTATTAAAAACTTTTGTATTTATTTGTGTGTTTGTGTTTCACTTTTTTTATTTTTACACTTTTTCTTCCCTATGGGGGCTGCCATTTTTTACTCCATTTCTGTATGTGTCGATTAACGACACATACAGACATGGAATACGGCAGCTCCAGTCCCATAGTGAATTCGAACGGGGCCCGTTCCATCCACTATGGTGTACGCCGTCTGTGTGGGAACGGCGCATGCGCCGCTCCCACACAGTCCAAGTTGAACTGCGCGCCGTCCGGCGCCATTTTCCTGTAGACCGGAAGTCGCGGCCGGACAGTAAGATTACTACTTCCGGTCGCGGCTTCCGGACTTGTGCACATGGA
Organism: Rhinoderma darwinii; assembly: GCF_050947455.1. Taxonomy (NCBI): domain Eukaryota; kingdom Metazoa; phylum Chordata; class Amphibia; order Anura; family Rhinodermatidae; genus Rhinoderma; species Rhinoderma darwinii. The sequence goes on from NC_134696.1 coordinate 25,003,196, forward strand.
GCAGCGGCAGCAGACGGAGCGGACGGGCCGGAGGGAGCGGCGGCGACTGGAGCTGGTAAGTTATTTCTATGTATGTTCGTGTTTCAGTGTGTGTTTACTAGTGTATGTAAACCTTCTACACTGTGTGTTAGCTCAAAAAATGGCGACACACAGTGTAGGAGGTTTGACCGTTCAATCCCCTCGTTTCTCCCGGCACCAGCCAGGATAAAGGAGGGGGGGATTCTGAGAGCTCACTAGAGCGAGGGAGTTTTTCCCAATTTTGCAGCAAAAAGCAATGTGGTTGCTTTACCACATGCAATGCTGCAATTTTGGGAATTGCTCCATCTAGTGACCAGCACTGGGAAATATTATAAATTAGAATCTAATTTATAATATTTCCTGACTCGTGAAAAAAATAAAAAAAATTAATGTTTTGCTAGCAACACATTCCCTTTAAATACTTGTTGCTGTATTCCCCAACAGATCACATCTGATCTCTGGGGGGGTGGGGGGGGGGTGATTAGGTATATTTTTAAGTGGAAATTTTCCAACAAAAAGCAAACAACCCCCTTTAATGCTTGATGAGATGATAATGATGATATCACATGTGCCCACCAATCCATGTTTGCTTCACCTAAAAGCTATGGTATTTGTGATGAGCAGTACCGTCAGTATATTTCCTTGGCACAGATGCCGTCAGCAGATTGACTTAAGACATAATAATATAAAAATAATAATTTATCAAGTCAGAACTTTTGTTGTTCTTCAGACCTTTGATGAGGAGCTTGATAAGGAGAGGAAAATGAGGGCGAATGTGGAGAGAGATTTGACTGAAGCCGCCCAAAGGTTGAAAATGTCTCACGACGAAATCCGTAAACTTACGGACGATTTACTTATTAAGAAAAAGGAACTTAAGGAGCTTGGTAAGTTATCATGTACCGGTGGTTGTACGGGCTTCAGATTGCTTTGCATGTCGTTATTAACCCTTTTGTTAGGTGTCCAAAAACATTTTGCTTAAAGGGGTTTCCCGATGGTAATATTGATGGTTTGATCAGTAGGGGTCGAACTCCTGGCACCCCTGCCGAGCAGCTGAATGAAGGGGCCGTGTCCTTCATTGTTTACCTAGACACAGCGCTGTACATTTGGTTGTGGCTGAGCCCGGTACTGCAGCTATCACAGCTCAGACCCATTCAAGTGAATGGAACTGAGCTGCCATAGCAGGCACATCCACAACCTTATGTATGTCACTGTACCTGGGTAAACAATTAAAAGGAAGCGGTGCTCTTAATAATGAAAAAAGGAAGCGGTGCACACTGATACACCGCAGCCCCCTCAATCCGCTGACCAGTAAGAATGCTGGGAGTCGTACTTCAATGATCATAATATATTGATAGCCTATCCTAAGGATAAAGCATCAATATTACAGTCCCGGAAAACCCCTTTAGAGGGGTTATCCAGACCCTAAAAATGTATGGCCTATCCTCAGGATAGGCCATCAATATGTGATCTGTCGGGGTCAGACTCCCAGCACCCTCACCAATCAGCTGTTTTGAAGGAGCCACAGCACTCGTACGAGCGCTGCTTCCCCTTCATTACTGTCACACGTCGTACTGTCAATTGTAGCAGCGGTTCACAGTATTACAGCCTTCTCTCATTGAAGTGAATAGGAGAAGGCTGTAGTACTGTGAACCGCCGCTACAGTGTGTCGGCAATTCACAGTACGAGCAGGTAAGGCATGAAAAGGAAGCAACGCTCGTACGATCCCGGGAGTCGGACCCCGACCGATCAGATGTTGATGGCCTATCCAGGGGCTAGTTCATCAATTTTTAGGGAATGGACAACCTCTCTAAAGGGGTTTTCTGGTTTGAGCAAATAAAGGTTATTCATTGTATTCAGTTTTTTTTAAGATCTCTGCTTGCAGTCATTCAATAGGAACCTTGATTGTTTTCTTCCAGAGGATTCAAATCTGTCCTGGTCGTGTGTTGGACACACAGGTGCTGGGCTCGTTACAGTAGTCAGAGCGGTGACTTGTAACGAGTAGTGCACAGATTTATGGATCGTTCAAGCTTTTTTATGGATTCGGGTAACAGGTGTATGTTAGAGAATTGATTATGAGGCAATTTCCATCTGTTATATCGAATCCAAAGCTGTAGATTTCCTACAGCTTTGGACTCCATATAACAAATGGAAATTGCCTCATAATCGTTTCCCTGTGGCAGTCCAGTAATATTTAAAGGGGGTCCAGGATTAGAAAAACATGGATGATTTCTTCCAGAAACGGCACCACACCTGTCCATGGGTTGTGGCTGGGCTGCAATACCACACACAACCTGTGAACAGATGTTGCACTGTTTCTCGAAGAAATCATCCATGTTTTTCTAATCCTGGACCCCCTTAAATAATCTGGCACTTGTCAGGTTCCGCGGATGCCAGAATAAAGGGCTATTACTAATGTCTGCATTTTGGGCTTTGTTCAGAATGTCCTGTGTATAAGTGTCGTTTCTCAGTCATATCATCTACAATTCAGCATTAAAAATTGAGTTGATTTTTTTTAATTTTTACTTTTACAGAACTTATTATGCAAAAGAAACAAGAAGAGACGGATGCACTACAACAAGAGCTCAAAAACCTCAGCGACAATGGTGAGAAGGGAGGTCCTGTTGTAGACCTTCAGTAATAGCATATAATTGGGCTGATCAGTATTGGCCAATTACCATGAGTCTAGGACTGGTCAATGCCATGGAGGTCACAACTCCACCAGTCCCACCACCTATATGTTACAGTCTGGTTGTGAAATAAAAATGAGGTGCGTTAGTGACCCCCCAAAAGTGAACAAAGCAGCAGTAGATGCAATGCGGAGAGTTACGTATTATAATGGGTTGTTCATCTTGCCTCCAATCAAAGAGGTTTTCTCATAGACAACCCCTTTTCCATACACCCTATATAGATGTCATAGAGGGGTCCCCGCACGGCACCCTCTCTATCAGCCAGGGCGGAGAGACGCTCACATAGAGCATCTCTCACTCTGGTGGACCATGCACATTAATATGGTCAGCCATTTTATGTCCGGCATGTAATACTACATTTGTCCTTAAGGGGCAGCTGTTGGGGATTTGCATGGTTGGCTGCAGCTGATCGCTGGAGGTTTCTGTAGTTGGACCCTAATAGAAAAGGGAGTTGTTGGCATGAAATATCCCCTTTAATCCCCTACTCCCTCCCTAGAACTTACCCGGAAAATATTGGTACTTCTTTTTGCCGTTATGTTTTTACTATCTTTACATGCATTTTTGTACAATGTATGGCAAACTACACCCACAGATAAAATGTGTATACTTTTGAGTAAATTTTTTATTTTATTTATTTTTTTAGATTCCCTTGAACTGCAAAAAGCCAAAGAACATAATAGTAGATTAGATAAGGAGATTCTTGCCTTACGCCAACGAGTCAGATCACTGGATTCTGAAACGAAAAAGCACATGGAAGAGGTTTGGTGTTTTGTACAAATTTTAATCGATTGACAATGGAGATCTTTTTTTATTTTTGAGTTCAATGTATAATATATAATATAGGTCACCCCCAAGATCTTACTCATTCTGGACACTATAAAATTTGAGGGGAAAAAGTCCCTTTTGTATCAAATAGCGTTCTAAAATTGTTCGTTATTTATTTTTTTACAGTGTGAAAAGAGTAACAGCGACTCCACGAACTCCACACCCCCAACTCTGAACCTTCAAGACAATCCGGAGCTACATAAAAGGTAACTGGAAATGATCGCATTCAAGTGCACGTAAACCATAGGGGCTGCTATGGGGCAATTCTAAGATTGGCGCAATCCCCTATAGGATGAATGGAACTTGCGCTAGGTTCTCCTTCCACACAGAGCCTCTACTTTCTCAAACAAAGGGGAGGACGCCAACCTTCTGTCCCAAAAAGAATGGGCTTTGGGCCCTACTGACATGAAATGGGGTGCATGTGATGGAATGAGGCTCTGATGTAATTTTTGGTATGGGGCCCCCCTCTTCTCTGCATTTTTGCAACTTCATGTGTATTAGAAATCTTCGTGTGCTCCAGCTGGCTATAGACTGGCAACAAGAGAAAGCAGAGGATCTGGTGTGAGGACATTACATGGGAATTTGCAGAGGGCAAATTGCTCCTCATAAATCACATCCATCATGGCTCTGTAGTAAATCTCACACTGGCGTGACCATCTCTCATGTCGGTTGTGAGCCATCAAAGCTGTACAAGCAATGCAAGTCCATACCCGCTATCAGGTAATAATAGGATGTATTATTGTCCTTTCAGTGCGCATGTGAAGTGTCTCCATTCACTGACAATTCACAATTGAGTTTTATATAAAGGGGTTAGGAAAACCTTATTGTCAAATAACCCTACTAGGAGATCCTGATTTAATAAAGGGGGCTCCCGCGTTCAAGATCCTTACCTATCAGCCAGAGCGGAGAGCGGCTACAAAGAGCGTCTCTCACTCTGGAGGACCCGGTATGTCCAGACATTCCATGAACAGTCCTTTCATTTCAGTGACAACTGTGTAATGTTTCATCTGCCCTGTGGTGGCGCTGCAAGAGAATTGATCACTTCTTGCACGGTTATTCCACAAATTACATCTGATTATTGGGAGTCCAAGCAGCAGGACACCCTGTGATCAGCTTATTATCAGGACAACAGCTTAGGTCTATTATATCTTCAAATATCCATTGGGATTATCTGCCTGTTTGGATCTCCAGTTGTAAATTTTGTGCTTTAAATAAGGAATTACACCCCAGAATGTGATTTTCTTTTAAGTGCATCTCCACCTTTTATCATCATGTCGTTTTTAGGTCCAAAATTCTGTCCTGGTTTATTTCTTAATATATCTTTATAACGGTCACAGCTTTGGTGTTCAGATACAGAGCTCAAAATACCCTACATATACATATATTTAAAAGATAACATGCTGGCTACCTGCAGTCACCACTAGAGGGAGCTCAGGAGCTTCCTGCACACTGTGTTATTATTAAGTTTAAAGGGTAACTAAACTTTAAAAAAAACTTTTGACATGTCCAAGCACAGGGACCCCCACCGATTGGCTAAAATGAAGCGGCAGAAGGGCTCGGATGAACACTGTGCCGGTTTGTTTCTGGTCTGCTTTACTCGGAGCGGTGTATGGGCTCAATAGAAGGTCTATAAGCCCGTACACAGCTTGCTCGGCTATCCGTGGAAAGCTGATTAGAAACAACGTTTTTGGAAAGTTTAGTTACCCTTTAAGTTATGAACAATATTAAATTTATTTGTTCCCCTGTGACAAATCCTGCTAAAAGGTAAACTCCAGCAGAAAATGTCAGACTGCCTAATGAATAATTATTTCCCTGAATATGATGGTTCATTGCATGACCACACCGTGCTGGTCCAATACATACATACATACATACATACATACATACACACATACATATAAATACATACATACATATACACATACATATACACAAATACATACATACATATACACAAATACATACATACATACATACATACATACATACATACACATAAATACATACATACATATACACATACATATACACAAATACATACATATACATACATACATACATATACACATACATATACACAAATACATACATACATACACACAAATAAATACATACATACATACAAATAAATACATACATACATACATATACACAAATACATACATACATACATATACACAAATACATATACACATACATATACACAAATACATACATACATATACACAAATACATACATACATACATACATACATACATACATACATACATACATACATACATACATATACACAAATACATACATACATATACATACATACATACATACATATACACATACATATACACAAATACATACATACACACAAATACATACATACATACATATACACAAATACATACATACATACATACATATACACATACATATACACAAATACATACACACATATACATACATTATACATACACTTATATGGGGGTGACCTGGCAATGCAATATCCATATGCAAATCTATGTTATTTCTTGCGACTTGTCATCAGTTTTTGGTGTAGTTGCTCCATGTATCTGACTGTATTATATTTCTTGTTTTTGTGTAGGTGTAAACTCGAGGTTGAGGGAAAAGAATGTGAGAATAAACTGCTGCAGCACAAGCTCCAGAAACTACAGAGCGAGCATGATGACATTGTAGAGCGCAATGAGGAGCTGGAATCCATTGTAGGGGAGGCTCAGAATCGCACCAAAGAACAAGTGGATTATTTAGAGTGTGAGATAGCCGGACTCCAGAGGACGGTAAGTGTGACCCTGAAGTCTGTCAGAAATACAAATGAACGTTAAAAGGGTTATCCCACAAAAAACATTTATCACCTATCCGGATAGGTGATAAATGTATGATCGCTGGGGGCCCCACCACTGGGACCCCCACTGATCACAAGAACGATGGGCCCGAATTCTGTCCCTTCTCATCGCAGTAAGGAGGATTTTGAATGGAGCAGTGGTTGCGCTTGTGCGCTGCCGCTCTAATCAATGTCTATGGGGCCGACTAAAACAGCCGAGCGCTGTACTTGGCATTCTTGTAAAAATCTAAGCTGCCTGCTGCTACTAGTATGGAGCTAATCTGTGGCTTCTATATAGAGTAATAGGTAACCATATACAGTTGTATACAAATCAACCCCGTCACTGTGACCGTCATAATGCTGCTGGTTTCCTGCTTCAACGGGATTTTCCACTATTAGAAATGATGGTATATCACGAGGATATGATGTTACTTCTTGATAGGTGGGGATCCGAATGCTGGGAACCCTACTGGTCTTCAGAATAATGGAGCTTAACTAGCGCTATGGCCTCTTCACAGTTTCTCCCTTCACAGCAGTGCTCCTGGCAACCCGCTGAAGACGAACAGTGGCTGTCAGCTGAGCTGACTTCTATTTAAAAAAGGGTTGTTTTAATGAGACAACCCATTTAAAGAGGACCTGTCAGCTCTCCTGACATGACTGATGAAGTAAATACATCACTCCTATAATAAAACAATTCTGGAGCATCTTTTCTTAAAACTCTACACTGTACCGTTCCTCTGTTATTCCTCCTTGAAATGTATGAACAGTTGACAACTGGGTTGAGGGTGTGTCAGTCTGCCACTGTCCAATCGGGACTGACAGTGAGACTGTGTAGGGACACGCCTCTTTGACAAGGGGAATGGTAACACCCAGTTGTCAATTTGTTCATAAATTTGTAGGAGGAATAACAAAGTTCTAAGAAAATATGTTCCAGAATTATTTCATAGGGAAAGGTGACAGGTATTCTTTAATCCTCCGCATTTTGGCCAAACATTCATAAAAGTTGGATTTTTAACTATGACCAGATTTATAAGAGACGCTTTCTCGCCAAAACTAACATCCTGGTTGTTGTAAGATACGTAAGTATATCATCCAGCCTCGCCCCTGCGATTCTCTCATGTGATTGATCACGTAAGAAATGGATGTTATTCCTAAAATTAATGCATTTACGTGCGGAGCTGTGTTACTCACTAGCTACTATTATATTCCTGCAATGCTATATGTAATAAATAATGTACAGGCTATTCGCAATACACGAAGACAAAATGAGCACAGTGCCTGAACGCATCCACTAGATGGCGCTGCGTGTTGCCAGTGATTCTTGCTTGCAGGAATCTGACGGAGGAAAAGTCCTCATTGTTGTCGGTGTTTGTGGGGGATCTGTGAATGGAATGCAGTTGCTTGGACACCGCAAACACGAAAGCGCCATGAAACTTGTGACATTCTGTGTACTGCAGCAACAGCAAACACTTCCTCTTAAGGGAAAGCTTCGTTTCTTCAGGCCTGTCACCTGTCTACCATTAACTCTTTATTTCTGACATTGACCTCGAAAATGTAATTGCATCTATTTTTATGGTAAGTTTGCAAATTTTATAGCTAAATTGTGTTTAATCACAGTTTTATATTAATTATTCGTTTCGATTCGGTTTTCATTCAATAGATTATGAATTTGGAAGCTGAACTGACAGAGATGGCGGAGCAGCAGGAACTAAAGGAAGAGATGCTGGCGACAGCGCAAGAAGAGATTGCTGACATGGAAAAGATGTCAGACTTACATCAGGTCAGAGCTTACATATGTCACCTGTCACCTGTCCATGAATTATTATGGTCATGTGACACCAAGGGAAAACAATACAGGGTGTCCATCATGGGGGTGTCATTAGTTATTGTGGTTAAAGGGGAATTCCACCCTTTGTATGACATATAATCAGTGGTTTTTATTGGTCAGTGATTTCTGGAACTTACAATCTCCAACGCGTATTCTCGTTTTTTCTACTGATTTACTGTCGCCATCTGTTCATGAACAATACAGGACCACTGACGCCGATCCTGATCTTAAAGAAACACTATGTTCTCACTGTAGAAAGATCTCCTGTGATCTAGAAGGACTCACAATCTGAAGCACGGCGGTCAGACCCTTTTAGGTCCCATTCACGCAAACGTGAATCTCGTCCGTGTGACGGCCGTCACACGGACCCCTGGATTTCAATGGGGCCGTTCACATGTCCTATTTTACTGCGTGTCACGCATTCCTCTATAGACTCTAGTCAGTGGGGGATCCGTGACCATGCGTCCCGCACAGCTCCACCTCGGACATGGAAAACGGCAGTTTTTCACTTCCGAGGTGGGCTACGTTCATGTGAATGTAGCCTAAGAGATGTAATGGATTGGTAAATCATTAAAAGACATTAGATGTCTTATCTGTTGTGGTGCCCCGTTATCACGTTGGCGTCATTTATTTGCAAATACCAATGTGTACATGCAGAGCCTCAGTAGTTTAGGTGACCTATTATATATATATATATATATATATATATATATATATATATGAATACTGACATTTGTAAGAAGTTACGGTCGCCATGTTTGCGTGGGGTTTACATGGGCCATACACATGCCAAAATCTTACTGTTAGGTTAATTGGGTTTCTGTGATGCTGGCCCAGTGTGTATTTGAGATGGAGAAATTGTGAGCCACAATAGGAACAGGGACTGATGTGAGTGATGACAATCTCTGTACAGCGCTGTGGAATATGTTGGCGCTATATAAGCAACGGGAAATAAATAACTGACGCTTCTTTAATTTCTGTATTCAGGTTCTTGAAAATCTGGATTGTGTTGAGTTTGTAGGTGGAATACTGACCGAATATAATCAGAAGACTTCTCCGTCTAGTCTGTGTTTTATATTCTGGGACCTTCTGTGAGTCCTTGTATGTTTACTGTGAAACTTCTTTTATCTGGCTTTTGATAATTCTAAAGACTGATAATCCGGAACTTTTTTCCAGCACGTAATGTTTATATAATGTGGAATTTTACCATCCCAGAAGACTATTCATTATTTACTTATTTATGTTGCTTATATAGCACCAATATGTTCCGCAGCGCTGTACCGAAGTTATCACTCACTGTCCCCAGTGGGGCTTGTAATCTAAAATTCCATATCTGTATGTTTTTGGGGTGTGGGAGGAAACCAGAGAACCCAGGAGAAAAACCAAGCAAACATGGGGGTGGGTTGGGGGAGGAGAGAGAGGGGAGGAGAGAGAGAGAGGGGGGAGGAGAGAGAGAGAGAGAGAGAGGGGAGGAGAGAGAGAGAGGGGAGGAGAGAGAGAGAGAGAGGGGAGGAGAGAGAGAGAGAGGGGAGGAGAGAGAGAGAGAGAGAGGAGGAGAGAGAGGTGGGAGGAGAGAGAGGTGGGAGGAGAGAGAGGTGGGAGGAGGAGAGAGAGGTGGGAGGAGAGAGAGGTGGGAGGAGAGAGAGGTGGGAGGAGAGAGAGGTGGGAGGAGAGAGAGGTGGGAGGAGAGAGAGAGAGAGGGGAGGAGAGAGAGAGAGAGGGGAGGAGAGAGAGAGAGAGGGGAGGAGAGAGAGAGAGGGGAGGAGAGAGAGAGAGGGGAGGAGAGAGAGAGAGGGGAGGAGAGAGAGAGAGGGGAGGAGAGAGAGGTGGGAGGAGAGAGAGAGAGAGAGAGGGGAGGAGAGAGAGAGAGGGAGGAGAGAGAGAGGGAGGAGAGAGAGAGGGGAGGAGAGAGAGAGGGGAGGAGAGAGAGAGAGATTGATTATGTCATGATTTATTATTTGCCATTCTTACAATTCAGTTTATATTCCTCTGACTCTCTAGGAATCCAGAATATTTGGTAATCCGGCAAATTATTGATCAATTGGCAATTTAAAGGAACGTATATATCAATAATATATATTTATCTGCACCTCGGCAGACATGGGAGTTACAGGGTTATAAAGTGTTTGACAAATCCCAACAGCTTTCTTGGCGTATAAACCCCTGTTGCGGGTTCCAACCTTTACCACACATGTTGATCTAATGTTCCCACGTGAAGATCATGATAAGTACTTTTTATTACACCTAATTATAAGTAACCTGCTATATGACCGTTCCACTGGAGGACATGGCGGGCAGGATCAGACATGATTAGCATATAATGTTGTATGAATATATTAGCAGCGATTGCTTGAGCGACTGTAGAATAGGGATTTTGTGCTAGTTAAGAAACATTCAGGGCGTCTGTTAAGTGACTGCCCGTCTGGTCCTTGGTCTCTGCTCGGTAACATAGTCCACTGCGATGGCGATCAATGAATCATCGCTGGTAAGTCCTGTAATGCTGCTAATGGTTATGCTACTGCCTTTCTAGTATGCACTGCACTAATATGCCACTAGAGGGCGAATTATTATTGCTGTCATTATACTGAATACTTATGATATTTTGCATGATGTTAGTCTTTAAAAAAAAAAAATTCTAGCATGTCAAATATGTGTTGTATTGTGATTGTTATAAGTCTAATGTTACGCGCTATTCCTATAAGCTACAATGATGGCTGGTATGAATGCAAATGCAGCATTGCCAGACTTAGTATACATGACTGCTTTCTTCCAGTAACAGCACCACATTGGTCCATAGGTTCTGTCTGGTATTGCAGCTCTGCTCTATTGAAGTGAATAGGACTGAGCTGAAATACCAATTACAACCTGTGAACAGGTGTGGCGCTGTTTATGGAAGACAAGCAGCCATGTTTCTGTAATTCTGGGCAACCCCTTTGAAGATGATCTTGCCATGTAGAATCTGTCCTCCCACAATCCCAGGCCATGCAGCACAGTATCAAACGCTCCCCTATAGTAGAGGAAATGATATGCGCATCCTATGGTACGGAACAAGTCAAACTCTGCTTTCTGCGCTCTTTTCCATCTCAGATATTTTTGGCATATCCACAGGAGCTCGCTTGCTCTGCTGTTCCCATAACTCCCATAGAAGTAAATGGAGGAAGCCACACACGACCACCTCCATACTCTTTCCCTGCCCTGACAAGCGGCCGGACTGGGGTCAGGGGACTCCCGTTCTAATATAGGTAGGGGTCCTGCAACTACCACATATTTATAGCATACCCTGTAGATATGCCATAAATGTCTGAGATGGAAAAACTCCTTTAACGTCTATAAACCTCAGTAGAGAGCGTGGCTCAGAACGGCAAATAGTGGCTGCGGGACCCCCTTTTTCCTGATAGGTGGGGGACCCCAGAAGTGAGATCTGCATCTATCAGGCATTTATGGCATATCCTGGGGATATGTCACAAATGGCCAAGATGGAAGTAACCCTTTACAGGGAAACTGCTTTTTAATTATTACTGGTATATCCACTGTGATCCTCCGGCTGCGTGCAGTTATTATAAATTCAATTTTCATCATAAGGGATTATGTCAGTTCCCCGAAATAGATTTGTTGTAAAGAATACAACTTCTTAATTGGGTTAAGCAAAATCAAACTAAATTGGAGACATAAGTCCGGATCATACACAGTCCGCAACGTTTCTTCCATTATCCTTTATTAGGATCTGGAGACTTTGAGAAAGAAGCTGAAGGACGTGAACAAGGACTTGAAGAGCAAAGAACAAGAAAATCACAATTTATGTGTGAAAACTGAGCAGCTGGGGAGAGAAAAACATTTTCAAGACAACAAGGTGACTGTTTATTTCCTGGACCTAGCCTATGAGGAAATGTTTGATTTGTGGAGGCCTGACCACTGGGACTCTCACTGATTCTGGGGGTCCAGTGCCCCCATTTGCAATTATTCTCTATAGGAGATATGGAAACAGCCAAAAGTACCAGTGCATGCCCAGCGACAGAGGACACAGGACCCCCATCAAACATTTAAAGTGTAACTAAACTTTTAAAAAACTTTTGACATGTCATAGTGACATGTCAGAAGTTTTGATCGGTGGGGGTCCGAGCACTGAGACCCCCACCGATCGCTAAAACAAAGTGACAGAAGCGCTCGGGTGAGTGCTGAGCCGCTTCCTTTCTGATCGGCTCACCTTGGAGCGGTGTACGGGCTCTTTAGCAGGTCTATGAGTCCGTACACCGCTAGCTCGGCTTTCCAAGGAAAGCCAATCAGAAACGAAGTGGCACAGAGCTCACCCGAGCGATTCTGCCGCTTTGTTTTAGCGATCAGTGCTCGGATCCCCACCAATTAAAACTTCCGACATGTCAAAAGTTTTTTAAAAGTTTTTTGTTACCCTTTACGGGATAACCATATTGAGTTGTTCTCTTGTTCCACATCTTTTAAATGTTCTGACGAGATGTTCACTAGTTGCATCTGTTAGAAAATCTGGGTGATAACCAATATGGCTCCCATATTATCGTCACCCTGCTTTCCTGGAGCGCTGAACAGCAAATCTGCCTAGTTATCTTATTATTCTTCAACATCATTGAATTAATTGTATGTTGTGTATAATATTAATACTAACATTGTCTTTTAGGTATCAGAGCTTCAGGGTCAATGTGAAAAGTTGCAGATGCAGATAAGTGAAAAGAAATCCTCAGGTGACATGAAGCAGAGGTACCAGCAGTTACAGGACAAGATAAAGACTCTGGAAGAAGAGAGAGAAACCGTGAGGTGATTCTTTATACATCTAGAATATGAGCCCAGATATTTCTACATGTAACTCCTGGCTGGCTGTCATTGTAGTTATATCTCTTATGTGAAATGATGGAAGACGGCTGTCCGCTCCATATTACTATGAACACAACTCAAACTATATCCCAACAGTGAGTTACGCGGGTTGATTGCTTGTAAGTGACGTGATTGAACTTGTTGGTTTCAGAAATTTCCTGGGTCCTGTCATTTTTCTTAAAGGGATCAAACTGACAACAGAATAATATAGAGTGGGCTCACCTACTTTTGCAGAGAAAAATCACTTTATTCAATATATACAATTTAGCATTTTGGAGCAACGAGGGCGTCACCGTTGCTCCAAAATGCTGTCTTCTTTCCCCAGTCCATTCCTCCCTACTTTCATTGAATGGCAGGTGCCAGGCAGTGTAATAGCCGAGTTCGCGCCTGACCCCGTAGTCTGCTGAATGCGCGCGCGGCTCTGCTTCATAATCAGTTCATGCGCAGTACATCCAGGACGTTTCTCCGGTCTTGTCGGCAATACTGCGCATGCGCCAATTACATCAGACTACACCCTCTTCTGCTCTGCCATGCCGAGGTCCGTCTCTTCCCGGTGTAGTCTGACGTCAGCGGCGCATGCACAGTACAGCCGATTAGACCGGTGAATCGTCAAGGGTGTACTGCGCATAAACGGCATATTCGGACAACAAGCTGATGTGTATGGGGGTTTGCCAACTCTTCTGTGACACAGATGTTGGATTTCCTTTGTTACCGTAGGAGATATGTCATTGAAAGAGGGGATTGGTAGCAGCTTATTCACCTTATCCCATTGAAATAAACGTGCGCGCTTAGCCGAGCGTTCGTGTATATGGTAGAGTCGGAAGGAATAGACCGATATCTTAAGTGTATGGCCACCATATACACTCAGCCAAAGATTTTGTGCCTTTATGTGATCTTAAAAATTCAACACAATTGGATGATTCCAGATCAAATTAATTGGGGACTAATCAGACCACATACAATGTACATTTAATAGAACGCTATTTATACACAATGGCCCACATTTATTACACCTGGTGTTTCATATACCAGAACTTTAGTCAGAAAATGAATGATTGCTCCATCCTCTGGTTTTAGTATTGACTTCTGGTATTAATAAATCTGTCTAAAAGTTGTACGCCACGCCCATTTCCAATAAACCACGCCCACTTTTCGCCAAGAAAATAAATGTGTGCCAAGGTGTAGACTGACTTTCTATTATATTAATGTCTTCATGTTTTACAGCTCCGCATTGTCTGAGCACAAGAAGAAGTGTGAAATCCTCCAAAGACAGTTCCATGAGGAGATGGAGGAGATTAGGAGCCTACGGGAGGAGAACCTGCAGCTCAGACAGGAAGTGACAACCGCCAGACAAGATCTGCAGTCCAGAAGAGAGGAGAATTCACGACTTAAGCAGGAAGTTTCCAGGTTGCAGGACCAAGTGTCCAAACCACCAAGTGTTAGAAATGGAGCGGAGGTAAAATAATCCCAGGATTTTGGATATGAGTTGGCTGTTACTTTTATGATAGCGATAGGACAGACCCTTTATATGCCCTGTCATTACTGAACCAGTGGGGACAATAGTGGCCACTCCACGGTATGCCAAAATGCTGATTGAAGGTCCAGGAAATAGCATGTCGCATATGCTAAGGGTTACGTTTGGCTGCTTTACTCCCATCTCTTACCACTTCCTTCCATTTAAAGGACTTTTAAAAAAAACTTTTAAAATGTCAGTGACAAGTCAGAAGTTTTGATCGGTGGGGGGGGGGGCAAACACTAAGATGCCAAAGATCACTAAAACGAAGTGGCAGAAGCACTCCGCGTCGTTTCTGATCGGCTTTCCTCGGCGCAGTGTACGCGCTGAATAGAAAGTACGAGTCCATACAACGTTCTGAGGAAAGCTGAGCAGAAACAAAGCGAAACAGCAATTCTGCCACTTTCTTTCAGCGATCGGAGGGGGTCTCAGTTTGTTGACCCCCACCGATCAAAACTTCTGACATGTCAAAAGTTTTTCTTAAAAAATTTAGTTACCCTTTAAATGGAAGTGTAAGGGGTTGACAAGTCTAACAAGACAAAACAGATACTAACTTAGGTCAAATATGTTCAGAGTGCTGCTAGGTGACAGTAGATACGGCCATCAGGTGACATCACTGGGTCTGCACGCTCTCGTGGGAACCGGGGTTGTCACTCACATTGATGAATAAACGCTGGTGGTGCATATGAAGCACTTCTGGTCCAGTCTACCAGGGAGAGTAGGCTGGTTGGTGAGATAGATGGACTTGATGTCTCCTTGCCAGACCTTTCCTCGCATTCTCACACTGGATCTTTGTTGTCTTTTTCAGGGGGATTCTCTGATCCAGCAGCAATATGAGGAAATCCGTCAACTACGCCAAGATCTCCACAGAGTACAAAACGTATGCAGCTCAGCTGAAAAAGAACTGAGATATGAACGGGACAAGAACCTAGACATCAAGAAGCAACATATCCTTCTGCAGAAGGAGAACACCAAGGTAGAGATTTAACCCTAAAATGCAAGTATTATAATAGCTCATCTTTGTCACACTGATAGTGGGAGACGAGATACACTGGAAGGAATCATGAACTAACTATCCGCATCCGATATAGAGCACTATTAAATGGCCCCTTCCTAAACTGTGCGGAGGGCTATTTTGTGCTGTTTGGTTAGGGGGGTTGTTTATGATGCCGGGTCTACTTATTGCTATATCGTATGTGTATGATGCCACATAACAGCTGAATTACATTCTGTAAATGGCCCTCTTCTGAGAAACTTATATATGGACAATCCTGGAACGTATATCCGTTGCTAATGACATAACCCATCATTTATTTTCTACCAACCCCTAGGTTATGGCAGAGCTGAATCAGGTCAAACAGAAGCTGGCATCCATGACCGCAATGTGCAGCGGTCTTGAAGTTGAGCTTGAGCAGCGACAGCATGGGATGAAAGCGATGGAGCTGGAGTTACTTAAGAGGAATCAAACTACTAAAGTGTTGAGCAGCTGGCAGGAAAAACTGGAACATGAAAAATGCCGAGCTATGGAGGCGGAAAATATGGTGAGATGGAGAAACCTACCAGACACTAGTTATTCTTGGAGAAATTATTATAAATCCCTTGAGGGTCATTTGCCAGATTCTATTGCTTGGAATCCCCTGTACATGGTTGATCCTTTCAAACTCTTTTGAGACCTTGTATCACAGGTTGGGAAATTGGTTCCCAAATTGGGTTGGGAATTTTATTAAAAGGTCAACATGGGCCATCGGCAACTTCACACAGGTTGCAGCAGTTTCCTCACAAAGATTAAGGGTGAGGGGGGTCTTAAAAGGTAACAACCATTTCTCTGGGTTGAAATATGTTAAAGGGGTTTTCCACCTTCTAAGAACTGATGACCTATCCACCGGATAGGTCATCAGTATATCATTGATGCAGGTCCAATACCCGGACCCCGCACCCATAAGCCATTTCGGTGGCCTGCGGTACCGGATGTTATGGCACGTAATGCTATGTACGGAGCCCGGCAGCGGTTGGCTCTGTACATAGCATAGCGGCCGTGCTGCAGAACTGCAGGACCGATCCTATTCACTTGAAAACTGCAGCTCGGCCGCTATTCCATGGCTGGGGAATGTAAGTCCGGTGCACGGAGGCACCGGACCAGCTGATCTGTGCGGGGTTCGGGTGTCGGACCTACACAGATCATGTACTGATGACCTATCCGGTGGATTGGTCATCCGTTGTCAGAAGGTGGAAAACCCCTTTAAGTGTTTGTCACTTGTCTTCGTTTGCATGGCATGTGAAGGGGAATTGAAGTTTCATTGGGTTAACCCCTCCCGTTGCGTTAAAAATTCATAGGTGTTCGAACTAGAGCAACAACTGAGAGCCGCTCAGCACCAGGTATTACTGTTAGAAACCCAGAATGCAGAAAGGCGCCACCTAGAGGAAGAACTGAAAAGAACAAGAGAGAAGGAAACCAAGCTAAAGGTGCAATTGCAAGATGAACAGCTGAAAAGGTAACATGAGCTATAGAACTCGGAAACCTTGTTGTTAAAGTCTTTTTGCTTTTATGCAGAGTTTACCTGTTGTCATGATGTCCAAATCGGTTTTAACCCCTTAAGGACACGGCCAATTTTAGCCTTGAGGACAGAGCAATTTTTTTTACATTTCCCTCTTTGCATCCCGACGCTCATAACGCTTTTATTTTTTGTACGACGTAGTTGTATGAGACTTTGTTTTTTGCGGGACGCGTTGTACTTTATGTACGTACCATTTTTTGGTACAAATACATTATCGTTTAATTTCTATAAATTTTTAATTAGATTAAAATGCAGAAAAAAAGCAGTTGTGCAGCAGTTTTAATTTTTTTTTTTTTACACCATACACCGATCATAATAAATAATGGTATACATTTGTTGTACAGGTCGTTACGGTCGTGGCGATACCAAATATGTCTATATTATTTCATGTTTTGGGACTTATATTTTAAAAAGTTGATTTATCATAAAAAATGTGTGTTTCTGTGTATTTTATTTACTTTTTATTTATTTATTTACCATTATTTTTTTTTTACATTCATTTAACTTTTTTTTTTAATCCCATGAAGGGATTTATCATTTAGATTTTTATTTTGTAACTGTAATGTACTGGCATAGATCTATATGCCAGTACATTAGCCTGTTACTGATCGTACACAGGCAGTTGTTAGGGCATACCTCAGTATGACCTAACAACAGGAAATATGTTCAGACAGCCCTGGGGTCCTTCACTGGACCCTGGGCTGTCTGGCCATACGAGTTATGGGCTTTGATCGCGTCACAGTTATTTTCTGTGACGCGATCAATGTGCAGTCCCCTCTCTTTGAATGCCGCGATCAGCTGTCATCGCGGCGTTCAAAGGGTTAACAGCAGAGAGAAGATGTTTCCCTCCTCTCCGCTGTCAGAGCGGGGCCGTGGCTGTGTATTACAGCCGTTGCCCCGCTCTCGATCGCACACACAGAGACGGCAGGGACGGCTGTCACACAGGACGAGTATGCTCGTCCTAATGCGCGAAGTGCTCGCCGCTCAGGACGAGCATACTCGTCCTGTGTCGGCAACCAGTTAATATCCACTACAATTTGCTATGGCAGAAGTCCATGCATTGGATGAGAACAGCAGATCTCCCAGGACACTTAGAGGGGACAGTATCAGTCATACATCTATCTATCTATCTATCTATCTATCTCATATCTATCTATCTCATATCTATCTATCTATCTATCTATCTATCTATCCTCAGAGCACCATTAATTCCTGCTGTGGGGGACTAATGTGATATGTTTGCTAGAAATTGGAATAGATTTCTGGAGGAGGGGCAGCATCAAGAATTGGGAAGGGGTTAACTTTACTGGTTAAAATATCCAATTTAAAGGGATTTTCCACTATTCTCATTTCTGCTCTTGTGGTAAGTAGAAGTAAACAATTGGGTCTCCATTTGGAGGCAGCTCAATTTCTGTATTGCTGCTCTATTCTGTTTTAAACCAGAAAGAGAAGAAAAGTCACGACCAAGTATTTGCAAAATTACAAACAATCTTGATTTCAGTCAAAAATACACAGAAAAAACACATTACAACTATACACAGTAAAAAGAATGAACCCTCATAAAGAGATGGAATCCGAACATGAAAGCAGCCTGGTCCCCCAGATGTTAAAATGGTCACAAGATCCCACAAAGAGCATAAATCAATATTTTTAGGCAGGTGCTAAGCATAGTACATTTGCATAGATAGATACCTAATAAAATACATGCAAAGTCCAGTCATAGGCAAAATAATGAGCAGTATACCTACACCTACGTAGTGGAAAATGAGCAGGAGATCAGGACCGGGAGGGGAGACCGCTGCCAGACCCGACGCGCGTTTCGCTGGTGCTTCGTCAGGGGTTGACTTTTCTTCTCTTTCTGGTTTATTATATCAGTCACTGTGACCATCGGCACAATTTGGGGCATTGCTCGATAAACTCTATTCTGTTTTGCAGGTATGGATCTGCATGACGTAGGATGTATCCAATGGAGACCAGATAGTTTAGTTTGGCCTATAAGGGTGCGGTCACACGTGGCGTACTTGCTTTGTATTTCCGCAGACTAAACATATACCGCAGAAAACTACAATGTATAACTGGGAAAAATATTCTGCGAATCAGACAAATTTCTCTAGTTCCTACTTTGCAGAATATTTTTCCCATAGACATACATTGTAATTTTCTGCTGCGAAAATACAAAGCAAATACGGCACGGGTGACTGCACTCTTTGGGCACACGTTAGTGGACACTTCATTTGCTTGAATGGGTTTTCTCATAATTTTATTTGTTGACATGAAAGTCAGATTAGCGACCCTTCCCCAACTGATTTCATAACAAGTGCCTCCTGGCCTTAAGGGAGCGGTCACACTTTATTAAAAAGGATTGGGAACTATGGGAACACACAAGTGCCGTCACTCGTAGGTATCGGATACTACAACTTATTTCATTGGAGACGGACCATTGACTAGGTTTGGACCAGGACAATAGGGGGTCACCGTTGCTGGACAACAACGAACTTGTGCTCATTTTTGTCTAGGAAAATTTTAGATCAGAATTTTGAAGAATTGCAGCTAGAAATTAAAGCCCTTCATGACAAAGAGATTTCACTCACCCAGAATAATTGTGCTCTTCAACTGAAACTCCATCAGCAGGAATCTCTACGACAACATATGGATGAGGAGAAAATGTCCACGACTGCCGAGGTCAGTAACACAGGCTCTGTATTATCTCATCCTACAATAGTCAACTAATGCTAATCAAAGGATTAAACCGCAATGATCTGTAGCCTCCATACAAAACCAATATATAAACTTATTAAAAGATAGAAACAAAATATATTTAGTCTCACAATTAAAATGACCAATTTCTCCACTAAAAGTCAAAGGAGAGGAGACCAGCAGTTGTCAGACACCTCTGGGACCACTTATCTCCTCGAATAAGTTTGAGTTTGGTTATTTTGTTCTGCAGCATCAGACTTTAAAGGAGTTGTCCCATCAGAACCCCTGACCTTATGCTCTATTAGGGCACGTGGATGTCATAGAGGTGGGTCTCCTGTTTGGGACCCCTTCTTTGTGCCAGAGCTCTTGCAGACCCGGCGCGTTCTTGCACTACATGGCATTCATTTGATTGGCTGGCATGTAATGTGTGGCGGGCCGCAGCTTCCACCAGTGACAACAGCTGATCACCTGGAGGGAGAGAAGCCAGCTGAGCGCCGTGTTGACTTCTGTTTGAGAAGGGGTTTTCATGAGACAATGCGGGGGTCTGGCAGGATCCACCAACAAGTTTCTGAAATCTATGGGCATCTTAACGTATGAACGAGTAGTAATATGAGGCAAATGTGACCAAGTCTAAGAAAAGCAGCAGAACACGGGCGCCCTGACCGTACACAACACTGATCTTTTTTGGTGAAATAATGCAATTGGGGGTCATTTAAAAGAAGTAATTTACATTAAAACCAGCCCAAATCCAAAGTCCAACTACAATGAAACATGAGTCTGCATGTACAGGAACCAAAGTCCGCCAGTATGTGCAGGAATTCTGTTTTTCCTAGAAAAGTGACAACTATTTTTTTAGCCAGAAATGTACTGAAAACAGTTATCACTTCCCTTCCCCCAAACAGACTTTAGATGAGACGTGCACACAGTCCTGCACTAAGCCCTGTCTGGGGTCAAAACGTGAAAAGATTAAATACACCAAAATGTAGATAAGGGTCTGTTCACACTTGCATAGTGGTTTCTAACAGAAAACACGTTGCAAAGCCATATCCATCGCATGACTGATACCACCGGTGCCCAATAGACACCTACAATGGGTGTAGCACTGACTGGTAATGGTCCTCACTGATCCTGAGAATGGTTTTGATTTTAGTCCTGGCCGTCGCTGGAGAGCCGAACACGTGTGGTCATCAATGGGAAATACAGAAAGTAGCAGCACTCAACCTTCTGAAATTCACATTCATTTTAATGGAGAGTGACCACGCACATTCAGCTTTACATCGGTGGCCAGGACCATAATCATCTGCTTCCTAGGATCGCCGGGGGTCAGTTGGTCCACCACCGATCAGTGTCATACAAAACCATTGGTAGGAAAACCTTGTCTCATATAATGTGATGTGTTTCTAGCGCACGCACTTGGAGAACACGAAGCAGAAGCTCTTGGAAGAACTGTCCCGAGTACAAGAGGAGAAGGAGCAGTTACACAAGGAGTATAATAAACTATCCAAACAGCTGGACGACTATATCAGGTAAGATGGCCGGGAATGGCAGCGAAGGAGAACTGCTGATCCACACATACTGCCCTCTGATAGAAAGAAATGATGAGCACCAATCAGCAGCGCTCCTGAATACACTCAGCTCTGCTATGTCACCAAAACCCGACACTAGTCTGCCTTTGTCTCAAACAAGTGAGGACATTTCCCATAGAAGTAATATCGCCATTTATAAAGCTGTTTGGAGGAATCTTATCAGAGGAACCCTAGACTCCCAGTATAAGAAGCTCAAATTTACATGAAAGACATAGATTGGTTTAGTTTTTTCTGTCCAACCAGGAAGTATAATGAAAGACAGCTTCGATACAAGGCCAAACTAGGCCAAGCGAAGGAGATTCACCTACAAGAAGCAAACCAGAGGGACCTGTGCAAAAAGCAGCTAGAAATGGAGCTTGCCTTCAGCCGGAGCCAGGCAGAGAAGGTAAAGAGGAAACTGCCGTCATCCTCAACCATCACTTAGCCACATTTTATGACATTACACATAGAGCATGATGACAGCCGGACAGCGCAAATAGGGCTGTAGACTTCAAATGAGTATTTTACTACATTACTTCAATGAATAATTGAACAGGTCAGTTTGTATAGACTTCTTGTTTTCCATATATATGTATGTATGATACGGATGGTAGCTGAGCACTGCTACACAGTTGTTGGGGGCAGCATTCATAAGCATGTCCCATCTCTTAGCTTGGGTTTGTCAAGATGCAACACATGGCGGCAGCTGTGACCATGGGTCACGCCAACCTTCTGTCACAGGAGATTAATGCTATGGGTGCTTATCAATGTGCGTGCCTGCAGAGAATCTAAATGACAGCCATTCTCGTCTATTAGGAGCATCAGTGGATCGCTAGAATCACAGCGGACAATGAGCATCTACATGAGGAGAAGAGACATTTGCTCCAAAAGATCACAGAATATGAAGCTTCGGACAGGAATCACAAGTGGAAACTGCAGTCAGTACAGAACAGGTACAGATCTATGTCATGTGAAGACTGCC
Organism: Rhinoderma darwinii; assembly: GCF_050947455.1. NCBI lineage: Eukaryota > Metazoa > Chordata > Amphibia > Anura > Rhinodermatidae > Rhinoderma > Rhinoderma darwinii. The sequence continues at coordinate 25,025,545 of NC_134696.1, forward strand.
ATACACGGACCGATGTGCCACTGGTTAATGAGGCATCCGCCTGAACGTTTCCTCGGCATCACTAGGACTGGGTCCAATCCTTTCTATATGACAAAATAGAGGAACTAGATAATCGCTGCTCTCTGCTTGTGCTCATGATCCCTCTCCTTTTACAGCCCATGTTACTGAGGGGAGGAGGCAAATGACATATCGAATCATTTTTATGATGGATCATTGTGTGCGGCGTTCATATATTACCAAACGTGCCCATACTCCATCTATCTCGACCATCTGGGGTTCTTCGGGAATCACAGGGAATTTGTTTTCTTGCTGTAAAGACTATTCATACATCAAGGTTGCGTTTGCATTACAGGGCAGATATTCTAGATGAAGAAAACAGACAACTGCAGGAAAGTCTGCTCCAGCTGTATAACCAAGTGTCATCACTGGAACGAGTGCTAAAAAAACTGCAATCCCTTAATCTTGCTGTAAGTAAAAGAATCCAATGAAGCATTTCATTATCTGAAGTGAGGCCTAAAACGTATAAAACCCAACTACACTCCAAAGCAAAACTCCGGTGTGACTGCAGTGAGATATTTGGATTTACGGCAGTGACTCATTAATTTTTAGGCTTTAACGTTCTATTTGGACATATTACAATACCTGTTTGCAGACTTTACATTAGTGACGCTTGTATAGACATCCATGAAACATTTTTGAGCCTTATCCTACATTACATTCCCTTAGACCGGATTTGTTTTTTATCTTATAGGATATTACCAAGGTAATGTCCCCAGAGTGTCTGCTGAGACCGGATTCAATATTAAATCACAGGTAAGAAAAAAACACAATGTCATTTAAGTTGTCCGCTACTGTATGTATTATATATCCCAGTGTAGGTAATAATTTATTACTGCACTAGCTATCCTACAGTCTGATGCATCAATTTCAGTCTAAGGGTCCTATTACACGGCCCATAAAAACAAGCGCCGATCAATGTTACAGCTCGTTGATCGGCGCTCGTTTGCTCTTTCACAAGGAGCAATGATCGCTTATGTATGGGGACGAGCGCTCGTTACTCCGATCGTTCCTCCCCATACATTTCCATCATGTCGGCAGCGCGTCTCCCTATTTACACAGGGAGATGTGCTGCAGACCATGATGATTTTTAATGCTGCATAAAAGAGCAGATCAGCCGATGAACGAGCGTTTGCCCCATCAGTGGCCCGTGTAATAGGGCATTTAGGGTAAGATCACATGAAGCCCATTTTTCCAATGTAGATTTTGCTGTAAACCCACACAGTGAATCGGCCAAATTGCCACCAATATGTCTAGGATTTCACACTTTGCATTGCACAGAGTGAAATCCGTCCCAAATTGGCAGCATAATTGTTTTTTTGAACATGCCCTAAAATCCACGTGGATTTTTTTTGCCCTTACATTACACTGGGATTTTGAAAACCCCGATCACATCTATTGTCCTAACATGGCCTAAAGATACAGTTACACAACTGTGTTTTTGTTTCATGTTTCATCTGTATATTCCCTGCCAAAAAAAACAGGATCCACCCCCATTAGTTGGAAGTAGGGAAACCCCAAAGGAAAGGCTTTCTACTTGCTTCTTATGGGATTTGTCCCTCTAGTGCCACCTATAGGTAACTACCCTGTAGGTCAATGTCCAACCCCTTATAGAGCCTTGAACTTGGATTATAAGCCTAGAGAATCAGCACCTTCTGAGGATTCCTTTTGCCAAGAAATGTGCAGATAAAGCATAGACACATAATCAGTGTGAACATGCTCTATAGGTGAGTTACAATTCATAAGGATTCTGTAACCATTTCTATAATCACTGCAGTACATATGTCAAGTTTACTCTATTCACACTTGCGTTAGTTCATTTTCGCGAGGTTTCCGTTGCTTTTTGAGGGTTAGTATAACATAACATGCTGCGCTATTCTATACAGCAAAAAGAAAAGGGATCGCTAGTGGACCCTATTATAAGTCAATGGGAATTAAAAAAAAAAAAAAGTGATCCGTCAAACGGAACATAACTGATTGTGATGGATCATAATGATTCGCCATGGATCCTTTAAAAATTTAAACCATGAGGCCAGTGTGAACTGAGCTAAAGGTTCAAGTGACTACTGCTGGACTGGATGTACACACGTGAATGCCATTAACCAGTGAGTGTTCACAACAGCCCATAATATCCCAGCCAAGGCTGCTGTGGCAGTGTCCTATACTGGGCTAGACTGGCAGCCATATATAGCGCCAAAATTAATAAGCCGTATGATCGCTGAGCGCTAAGCTGTCTAATGATTCAAACATTTTCCTTTCAGCTCCTCTGAAATTTTACCAGCAAATTCACCAATGATGTCAACAGTAATTGACGCTAAAAAGCTCGAACAAACCCCAGAAATCCCAATGACCCCGTCTTCATCTCACTCGGACACATTGGAAGTTGGATATCTCAACGTAGCGTCTCCTGGAGTCCCCATCGTTTCACTTGAACAGTCTGTGATTCCAGAGCCGAGCATTGACAATGACTGAACAGAGAGGCGACCATCGGGTTGGGTCCTGGAGTTTCGTGATTCATTTTTTCCGCATACATACCAATGAGTATAGAATGAGTATAATCCATGAGCGTGCTGATTCAGACACTATAGTGATGGCAGAGTTCAGGTGACTGCACACATTAGATGTATGTCGGCCGAACCCGCCGATTTCAGCAGGAGCGGTCGACCATCTAACTTGTATGGCAGTGCCCTGACTCACCCCCAAAGGCAACATGCCCGATCCTTTTGTTTGCGAGGAGATGAGCCTACTCCTTCTCCTTATTAAGAACACATGAATGCTCGGCTGAGCCGAGCATGCATGTCTATGGGGTTTCGGGAACGATCTTCAGCCTACAGCTATGAAATGTATAGACCGCTTTATCGGTTTGCACCTTTTGGAAATAATTGTGATGGATTTAGGTGCCTTCCCTTTAAGAGTATTAATGGTCATGCTGCTACCTGTACAGTGACATTGCACGGACATGAGTGACAGCATTGACCCCGTGTGGCTGCAGATGTTTGTATTTTTATATTAGTTTATTAAAACCTTTTTTTAAATCCAATGATGAACTGTGATTTCTTCTTCGCTTCTAAATGGACACTGAAACTACAGAAAAGTATATGGCTTTATTCTAGTTTTGAATGTGGAAATAACATTTGGCAAACGCAGGACAACCCTTTTTAAAAGGAAGCCATCCAAACTATCAGCTGATATCACGAGGGCAGTTTCGGCCGCCCGCGCAAATGTAGTTTTCCATGTTACACCTTCAAATGAATGGGCGACTAGGTAACAAGTGGCAGCCCAAGAAAACCAGAGCACTTCCCTCTGCCTGTATGTTCCCTACAGTGAGAGAGATGTAAAAAAAAGTGCAGGTAAATCAGTCACAAAATCTGCAGCAAATATTTTGCTGCGTAAACGCTGCAGATTTACCTGCGGATTTAGTCTCAAGCATTGAATGTAGCAACTTTTATCTGCACCTGCGGATTTCCAGCGTTATTTGTGTATTTTAGTGCAGCGTTTATGCTCTCCATATAAGTCTATGGGCCAAACACGGAGCATCTCTGCACAGAACCTGCAGCATAACTATACAGGCTGCGAATTTGAAAGTCGCACCGCAAAACACTGTTCGCATGACTTTTCTGTGTTGTTTTTTTTTCGCAGCGTGGCTGATATTTACAGGAATCTCTTCCACTTTGCTGCTACTGTGAATGCAGAATCTAGAATTCTGTTGCAGAAATTCTGCGCTGTTTGTGAGCTCCGCTTTTTAGAGGCGATCTCGAGCAAGGGACCCCCCTCCTCTATGATGCCTAGAGAGGACCATCCTCTCCTCGAGACAACCCCTTTAAGGTACCCACACACGTGGCAGATTTTTCCACAGCGAATCCGCAACGAAAATCTTTCATCTGAGAGCGATAGGAGAAAATCAATCTGAACTCTTCCACAGGCGGTTCTGGCCATCTTTCCACTATGAGAAAACCCGCTATGGGCCTGAAAGGGTGTGGAGCTGTCAAAAAGCCGTTACTGACCAAACTAGAGACCGGAATATAGGGAGAGATGTGTCAATCATAGGGGGAATGCAGAAGAAACAGCAACCTGCCCCCCCCCCCTTCTTGAGACCAACATACAGCGATCGCGTTGTCCAAACTTAACAACTGGTTGGACCCTTTTGCATCAGACTGGTCACTTATGCCATGGAGGATGTATGTTACCCATGACCCGCTCTACTACTCATCAAATGTGCTTTAAAAAAACAAACAAAACAAAAAACACCTGACTCCTGGTCCCACTTTACACTATCTTGCAATTCCATACCTGGCCGAAATAGCTCAGTTGGGAGAGCGTTAGACTGAAGATCTAAAGGTCCCTGGTTCGATCCCGGGTTTCGGCAATTTTTATTTTTAGCATTCATTTTTTTGTTTCGTTCACGGCTATACTAAACATATTGTATATAATACAGGACAAGTCACAATATAAATAGTATTCACTCCCAGACTTAACATACGCATTGAATAATTAGTATTATATCTCTTTGTAGAATCCATATTCATTTATTTTCTTGGACATTCCTCTTAGTGAGCTTGGGTTACCTGGCAACCACTGGGCTGCCTCTCTGGGTGACCACCCTGAGAATACATGTACCCAGAAGAATGGAAGCAGTAAATGTTCGATCTGTCAATTGGCTGTGTGCTATATGGGCTTTTTTTGCACATCCCATGCATCAGAAAGAAAAAAAAATCACCGCTTCAGGATAAAAACAACAAGTAAAATCTGTGCACTGAGAGGGAGGATCCTGACTAAAGATAGAGATGGGTCAAGCTTATTAGGGGTGATAGATAGCATACAGGGGCGGAGTAGGAAAGGTTTTTCCTAAACATTTTTTTTACCAATCGGAGTTTCCCTGTATCAAGAAGAACTCTAGGGAAGTCTGAAACCATCGATTTGTGTACCAAATAGCTTGTCCTGTCCCTGACCACATGATAGCACCCACTAAAATCTAGTGGGTGCTATCATGTTATCTGTCCTCTGGCTAGCTATCTTCTTTACTAAGCGTCTTCTGTGACTCTCTGTGGTGGAGGTTTGCAATAAGTATAAATTGAAAATTCCAGTAATTCAGTTGATGAAAGACAGCGCCACCTACTGTTCAGACTTCTTACTGGATGCTAATATTTTTTGTATTTTAATCTACCTAATTTTTTTTCAAATTCTGTCAACTAGTATGAAATTATTCCAAGCTCCAAGCATATTTTTCACTCCAAAAAAAACAAAACAATGGCAGCGGTGGGATTCGAACCCACGCCTCCAGAGAGACTGGAGCCTAAATCCAGCGCCTTAGACCGCTCGGCCACGCTACCTTATGAGAGAACCTTTGTAGTGATACTGATAGGCGATCGTTATCGGACTCATGGAACCCCTGCTGATCAGCTGGTTGTAGGGGCTGCGGCGCTCCATAAGCCCTATTCACACATGTCAAATTTGACCTGAGTTCTACGCCGATATTGGTATAAAATAAGATGACAATCCACGTCTAATGCATGTGAACACGGTTTCTGCTCACATGCTGAAAAAAATGTCACTGCAGATTCTTGCCTGCGGCGCAAAATATAGTTATGATCTGCAAGAATAAGTAGCAAGATACTAATTCCCGTGGATGTGGCTAATCCCTGTTCGGTTTGCCTGGGATCGCAGCTCAATCCTATTTACTTAAATGGGGTTGGAACTGAAATCCCAGGCAGACCCGCTAGGGAAGTGCACCCCGCTATGCCTGTAAACTGTCACAGCGGCCCCATCAATCAACTGATTGGCGGGTGTCCTGGGAGTTGGACCCCCACCGATCTGATATTGATGACCTAGCCTAAGGATAGGCCATTAATATAAAATGCCCGGAGAACCCCTCTAGAGAGTTTTCCAGGAATATCCATTGATGGCCTAGTCTAAGGATAGGCCATCGAGACCTCCGAGACTATGAATGGGGTTGAGCTGTAATACCATGCTCGGCCACATGTATGGATGCGCCACCGTGTCTAGAACAGGGGTGGGGAACCTCTGGCCTGGGGGCCGTATAAGTCCCACGAGATCATTTGGTCTAGTTGACCTCACTCAGACCGTGTTGCTGCCGCATCATTGGCTACTTGGCTCCGTCGACACTACTCACTCACATTTAGGAGCGGGAGGATTGCAGACGCAGCCAAATATGGCGGCGGTCTGAGTGAGGTCGTGCGTGCCGGCTCGGGAGTGGACTAGTCCGGTCACCTGACGTCACGTGGAACCCGCATCTATCTGACATTTATGACATATCCTGTGGATTTGTCATAAATGTCCCTGATGGGAAAACCCCTTTAAGTAAGTCGGAACAACTTAATGCTGCGAGTTCTTTTCAAAACTTAGCATTGTAAAGAGTCGACTGCTCCAGACTGACCGACGCAGTAGTAACATCATCAATACCGGCGAACATCGCGCGCCTCACCAAAGAGAAGCATCACATTAGGGGTCAGTTAATTAAATGTTTGACCAAATATTGCAGGCAAATTTTCGTTGATAATTTTGTATGGCCCGCGAATGAAGTTATAAATATCAAAATGGCCCTTGGCAGAAAAAAGGGTCCCAATCTCTGGTCTAGAACAACATTGAAGGGGCTCCAGTGCTCTGGTAGTGTCGTGGCCACTACATTCTGTGGACGTCGGACACCCACACATTCATCTTTGGACTATAGCTACAGAAGTCAGTTTCTTTTTGCTTTGCTATGATTGTGTAGATAACAATCTTTACAGCCAGTGTTCAGCTGCGTGATCAACCTATGACACTGCCCCTCACCAGCCGAAATAGCTCAGTTGGGAGAGCGTTAGACTGAAGATCTAAAGGTCCCTGGTTCGATCCCGGGTTTCGGCAATACCTTTTTCAGAGTTAGTAGAATTTTCAGGTTTCATGCAAAAATTTGTAATAAATGAAACATTCTGCAGCTTTCTAATATACTTTACCTTTTAATTACTCACCATTTGCAAGATCTCTGCATGCCGTCTGTAAATGGAAATTGTTTTTATTGACATCCAGAGACTGAAAACCAGTACAAACCTAAACCTAAGGCCCTGTTCACACGGCAGATACTGCGTGGTGTGTCCCACCGCAAAATCCGCCACGGAATTATTTCTGCCGTCAGCAGGAAGTTTCGTCCTCCCATTGACTTCAATAGGAGGTTCGGGTGAAATGCACCTGAAGATCGAGCTGGACGCTTCTTTTTCCCGCTACCGGGAAAAAGAAGCATCTGACTCCCATTGAAATGAATGGGAGGCGGAATTTTGCAAAGAATCTGCGGCAGGTTTCGCCGCAAAAATTCTGCCATGTGGAAAGGGCCTAACATTTTGGTCTACAGGCTGATACATTGTAACAATAGAAGACAGATTTGCGCTGTGTGAATTAATTGCCTGAACTGAATGCAATTGTAGCAAATTCTCAGCTGTGACAAGTATTAGGTCTGTACAGGTTTTCAGCCTCTGAATGTAAAAAAGATGGTTCCCATTCTCTGGCAGCAAGCAAAGATTTTGAAAATAGTGAGGAGTTACAACAAAGTATATTAGAGAGTTGCAAAATTGTTTATGTACCCGTGGCTTTTCTTTCCTAAAGTTTGAAATTCAGTGCGGATTCATTTGATAAGATATCTTTATCGGAGTCAAATCTCAAAAATTATCTCTTTCCCTTTAGGGTATGTGCACACACAAAATAAAAAAACGTCTCAAAATACGGAGCTCTTTTCAAGGGAAAACAGCCCCTGATTTTCAGACTTTTTCTTAATCAAAGTCGCATTTTTCGCTGCGTTTTTAACGGCTGATTTTGGAGCTGTTTTTCTATAGCGTCTATGAAAAACGGCTGAAGAAGTGACATGCACTTCTTTTTCGCGGCTGTTTTGAAAAAAGGGCCGTGAAAAAAACGCCCCGTCGGAACACAACGCCGTTTTTCCCATTGAAATCAATGGGCAGATGTCTGGAGGCGTTCTGCTTCCGATTTTTCCGCCGTTTTTCGGGACGTTCACGGCCCGAAAAACGTCTGAAAACATTCTGTGTGAACATACCCTTCCTTACAAAGCTATAGATACATCATAAAATTCTGTCTGCTGTCAGGCATATGGACGTCACCCCAGTTCCCGCCCCTTTTTGAGGCAGCGCGCAGAGACGCTAAGGGTATGTTCACACGGCCAAATTACGGACGTAATTCGGGTGTTTTACGCCTGGAATTACGTCCGAAATTACGGCTTGAATGCGTTGACAAACATCTGCCCATTGAAAGCAATGGGCTGACGTTTGTCTGTTCACACGAGGCGTATATTTACGCGTCGCTGTCAAAAGACGGCGCGTAAATAGACGCCCGCGTCAAAAAAGTGACCTGTCACTTCTTGGGACGTAATTTGAGCCGTTATTCATTGACTCCAATGAAAAGCTGCGCCAATTACATCCGTAATGGACGCGGCGTTCAAGCGCCTGCACATGCCGTTACGGCTGAAATGACGGGGCTGTTCACACGGCAGCGTCCGTAACGGTTGAAATTACGGGGATGTTTTCAGGAGAAAACATCCCCGTCATTTCAGCCGTAACGGCATGTGCAGGCGCTTGAACGCCGCGTCCATTACGGACGTAATTGGCGCTGCTTTTCATTGGAGTCAATGAATAACGGCTCCAATTACGCCCCAAGAAGTGACAGGTCACTTCTTTGACGCGGGCGTCTATTTACGCGCCGTCTTTTGACAGCGGCGCGTAAATATACGCCTCGTGTGAACAGACAAACGTCAGCCCATTGCTTTCAATGGGCAGATGTTTGTCAACACTTTCAAGCAGCATTTTTCGGACGTAATTCGGGGCAAAAACGCCCGAATTACGTCCGTACTTAGTGCGTGTGAACATACCCTCAACAAACATGTGAGCCGTCTACAACGGTCTTCAATAAGCTCCCCCTACCGGAAGCTGCAAGTATGACGCAATGTTATTTTGTAATAGGATACAGTTGTGTCTATTGCAAACGCTAAATTTATAAGTGTCCTAAGAAATTGTCGCAGACAAGACAAGAACATAATTGTAAAAAATGTATAAACCCCGGTACCCGCCGACTCCGACCAACAGCGAACCACGTGATCTATCCTGACCACCGCTCCTCCCTCCTAGAGAGCAGCAGAAAATGACGCATGCGCAAGAGCGGAGATACGCTCTACCGGAAGTGACGTCATGCTCTGCTTCCACTTCCTTTTGTGCCCAAGTCAGAAATGGCGGTCCCGGCTTCGAACACCAACAATCCTATCGTGTTCTTCGATATCAGTATCGGGGGACAGGTAATAATCAGGGCATGTATCTAAAGACCGCCCTATGTTCGGGCTGAGGGAGACCCTGTACTGAGAGAAGAGCGGTAATTCTATGTACCATTATAGTCCATGTGACTCCATAGTGACAGAGATGCAGCGTTTATTGCTCAGTAGTCTCCAGTCTTATTATGCAATATTTAGTATAGGGAATGATAGAAAACACTGAAAAGATGGGACATTCATTCATTTAATTAGTGTATTGCACGGGTGTGGAACTATAAGTCTCAGCACAGCCAGGGTGTAGTCTGTGTCATGTGTTCATTGCACAAAAATATGGCGCTGGACAGAAATGCGGTTATTCCGACCCCATCTTTTACTGACCTCTACTTAAGTGGGTAAAAATATGGTCCGACATTAAGCACAATAGTTGCGATTTACCAAAATAACATTCCATGCGGCACTATATTGTTTGGTAAAATGGTGGAAACCAGGCGGAACACCTTAAAGTCAATGGTTTCCGCCGGGCACCGTTATTATATGTCATGTGACAGAAAAGAAAACCGGAAATAATGACGCAGATGTGAAGAGAGCGTCCGGCAGTAATCGCACAATAAAAGACATTCTCAGACAAGTCCTTGCCTGGGGCGTCCTTCACTGGTATTTTTTTTCGGGACAATGGTATATGCATTTTTTTATTGTGTTTTTGGGCATTTTTTAATATTACGTGTTTTACTACCCGCGTTTTTTTGGGTGGTGTTTTTCACATTACAAATCGTGTGAGTCAAAGATTCCTCATTTGCCACGCATGATTTATTCGGAAAAAAAGCCCTTAAAAAAGCCACGCTGAAACGCCAATGAGCCAACAAACTCGAGGCAACAGAGATAAAACACCACTTACGTAAAAAAAATAATGTTTGTAGTGTGTTGTTTTATTCCCCCATTGACTTCCAGCTAACATCGGCCACAGACTTTTTTTGCCACAAAAAACACGGCGGAAGGGCAGCGCAAAAAAAGTGCAGTTTTTCCTAAAAACGCTGCTTGTGAAGCCACTTTCAATGGGTTTTTCGCATTCCACACATAAGGACATATCGAATGGACTCTCCCTAGTTGACTAATTGGTTGGTGTCCGACCACAGTGACGATCAGCCACCGCTAATATGAGGTCCTTCTTCATTAAAGTCTATAAGACTTAGCACCCATTGAAATTAGTGGGTGTCCATGTAATACTATAGATGTACCGGCAGCTTTGCCATGACAGTAACATCTCATCGCCCGCAGTACAGTGATGCAACAACCCCTTTAAAGGGAATCTATCATGGCGTAGATGCTCCATATGCCCTAGTCCTAAATTTCAAGGGGTTGACCACTATTGCTGCTTTTAAGCATGGGACTGATATGGGGTCTCCATTAGATGGATGTCTGACTGTGAAGAAGCCCCTTAATCTGATAGAGACCAGATTTACAGACGTTATGTTCTCTGTACACCAAATAACAACTCCATATTGTGTTGTCATATTAATGTTGTTTTTTTTATTTATTTTTGTTTAATCCAGGAAGTCGGTCGGATGAAGGTGGAGCTTTTTGCAGATGTTGTGCCAAAAACAGCAGAAAACTTCAGGTATTGCTTCGAGTTTAGTGCCCGCTGCTATGATACATCACCAGCCAATAAATGGTAGAATGGACTATACACATATTTAGTTGCCCCTGAAAACATTCTGACATTGTAGGATGATGATGATGTCATAGGGGCACACGCTGCAAGATATCTGCAATGATTTGACCGATTGTTCCGATCGTTGTGATGATCATTGTGCATTGCTGCCCATATATTTATATACGATCTCTGATTACATTTTAGTATCATCTAAATCATAATTCCATTGATTGAAACTGATCGTTCTAGTTTAATATACAGTTAGATAGTCCAATCTGACATTAGTTATGTTGGTGGTTCTCAGGCTACATGGCGACTGGTCACGCCATATAAAGCGTTTGCTGACAGACAACTATTTTGGGATGCAATTTGGTTTGGAGTCATCCAAAACACACAGAATCGCTTACATGTCACAAATAAGTTGCAGTCGCACGTGACTTACATTAAAGTCTATGCAGGCCAAATTGCGTGTGGTCTACGACTAAAAAAAAATGAAGCAGGTTTGATTTTTTGCGACCGTTGTGTAGTAACGTGACCACAATTACAATCATTACTTGCCGTCTTGCGTTGCAATCTTCATGTCGTTCAGGACCCCCGTTCCCACAATGGGTGGAGGTCCCTGCAGTGGAGCCGCCAGCGATCAGACAATTCTCATTTATCCTGTGGATTGGTGATCATTTTTGATATTGGGAATACCCCTTTAAGGCACACCACCTTATTGCGGCTCCATACAAACTTGTACAGAGCCATAATATGGCTCTTATACAAGTCTATAGGGCCGCTCTGTACTGCGGTTACGCCTCTAGTTTCATACAGGGGTTCTTTTCCATATGATTCCGACAGAAGAATATCCTGGCGTGCTCCATCAGATGATGTTACTGAGGTATATCCCCAGAACCATAGCTTTTAGGGGAGTATCTCCTTAATACAGCGCCACTTAGAGGTTCCCTACAGCGGCACACGTACTGCCAGTTCTGCTATGTGTAAGAAACCTAACACTGTTTACTGACATTGATCTTTTTACAGAAATGTATTCTTTCATTATTTTTTCCAGGCAGTTCTGCACAGGAGAGTTCAGGTTTGTATTCGGAATCATCCACTATTACCATTCTCATGTATTATTAGAAGTATATCGGACATGACATAAAATAGATGGTGACCAAACCATTCTATTAAATCTGACATATTCCCATACACGGTTTACTCAAATATGAATGTCTGTGGAGGGAGGGGGGCAACGAATCAAGTGATTCATCCAATTTAATGCAACAAACCCCTACCCCTTCCTATGCTGCCCCTCGAGGGGTGTCTTCTGGCAGACCCCATATTCATTAGATTGCTGTCGGTCCTAATAAAAATGAAGAGACCCACCAACATTAATCTATCATTGCTTAATATAATGTGCAGAGGTATTGGGCCGGGAGACTCCTGGGTGGATGAAGGATGTAGTTTGGTTTAGGGGCCAGTTTTGTCTGGTACGATTGGGCAACATTACTGTCATTTAACATGCATTGGTCTTTATAAGTGACTCTAAATATTGACTTGCAGAAAAGATGGTGTTCCCATAGGGTATAAAGGAAGCACTTTTCACAGGTACGTGTCAACATTATTATTTTTTTGCACCTGATGGTTGTTAGATTTGTTCTTCTTACAGGAGTCACCTCTTGGAAAATTGCCTGTGAATTGTTCTCCCACCAGGATTTTCTATGTTGGTCATACTAAATAAGCCGGAAGAAGAAGAACTATAGCAGGCTGGTGTTTAGGATTCTGTATGAGGAACAGCAATGGGTTTTCAGGCTGTAGGACATGTCCCTCGGTTCCAATTAAAAATACTCAGATCCTTATGGGATTCTCTGTGACAAAAATATTGATGGCCTCAGTATAAGGGTCCTCTTACATGGCCAACGTGGGCCGCGTAAACGAGCGCCGATCAATGAGACAGCTCTTTGATTGGCGCTTGCTTGCTCCTTTCACGTAGAGCAATGATTGGTTATGTATGGGGACGAGAAATCGTTACTATGAGCGATCCACCCCATATATTTCCATTATGTTGGCAGCATATCTCCCTGTTTTGACGGAGGTGCTGCCGACAACGGTATATTTATTGCTGCATAAACGATACAATCGGCCAATGAACGAGCGTTTGCGCGATCGTTTGCCCGTGTAACGGCCTTAAGACAGTCATGAGCATTCTGTAATAGGAAGATTCACAGATTCCCTGCCGATCCCTCTTCACCCCCTGTAGATTGCAGGATCCACAACAAGAAATCTGAACTATAACATGTAACGTGTGCAGGGTCTGCGGACATCATTTGACCTGTATACGCTGCAATTCCTGTAAAGGAGGTTTTCTGATTCTACATTCTTCAGACATTTCATTCAGACATGTGAGAATGTTTCCTCAGGGTCCAGAGGTTGGAATGCGCCTTCTCTTAGGGTGACACTCCTCACATTTATTTCCTTGGAGAGGTTACCTTGAAGGGATTGTCTTCACTCCATTGCAAGGAACATATACGTTCTGTGATTGGGACCCCCATTGATCCTGAAAATGGTCTCACCTGGACGTCTCTCTGCGCCTTATATAAATGGAGCGGCACTGCGCATGCTACATCCGGTAGTCCCATAGAAAATTAATGGAGCGGTGTCCAAGCATGCTCATTACCGCTTCATTTATATAGGGCGCATAGGGACGGCCAGGTAAGCTCTTTCTCAGGATCGTAGGGGTTCCAGCAGTCGGACCCCCATCGATCAGATGTTTATCACCTGTGGATAAGTGATAAATATTGATTATGGGAAAACCTCTTTAAGCCTAAAGCAGGGCCTGAGGTAGGGCGGTGCATGACACAGGGCGATTCAAAGAAGTTTAAAGAGAATCCCCGTGTCATGCTGCGCTCCCTCAGGCCCTGCAGTAGAAATAACCCAGTGTATATAGGTTTCACTCAGTGTTTCTTTCAATAGAGGATTGGGGGGGTTGCTTGCTTTGGAAAAAATATTAGATTTGTCTTATCGGATTTTGATTCCTAAGGCCCTGTTCACACTGAGTTTTTTGGCACAGAAACCGCGTCGGAAACCGTGCCAAAAAACAGCCGAAAATGGCTCCCATTGATTTCAATGGGAGGCGGACGCGTTTTTTTACCGCGAGCGGTAAACAACGCTCATGGTAGAAGCGTCATGCCCTATCTTCGGGCGTTTACGCCTCTGACCTCTCGTTGACATCAATGGGAGGCAGAGAAAGCATTTATTCGCTGCGTTTTTGCCCATGGCAAACGGCGTGCAAACGGAATTTTGAGGCACAATTTTCCTCCTGCAAAAAACTCCGTTCCCTGTTTGTTATATAGTTGTGATGCTGCTGATTTGTCTATTCCCTCATTCTCTGTATATTCCTCCCTGCAGGGTTATAAAAGACTTCATGATCCAAGGAGGAGACTTTGTTAACGTGAGTTTTCCACGTTGTTGCGGCAGAATTACCTTCATATTGTAGCACTGCAGATGGAGGGGCACGTGACAAGAGACGTCCGTACGTTACTTCCGACGAAACCCACTGCGCATGTGATAGTAACCTGACTGTCCAGGAGAAGCGCCGCGGAAACGAGCGCATGTGCAGTAAGTGTCATTGGAGGTTGCAGACAGACGTCTCTTGTGGGGAGGCAGCAAAGCCACCTGCATTTTTTGGGATTTTTTTTACGCCGTTTGCCATGCGGTATAAATAATGTTAACAGTGGGTCGTTACGATTCAGAAGATACCAAATATGTTATTTTTTTGTACTATTTGGACTCATTAACATTTTTATTGAACTTTTTTATTATTCAAGCTTGTTAATGCTTTGGATTTCTTAGTGTACATAGGGTTTGGCATTTTTTCCAGGAACAGCGCCACTCTTGTGCCTAGGCTATTTTTGGTATTGCATTCACTTGAATGAGGATGATCTGGAAAAGGGTGGCGCTGTTTATGGAAAAAAGGCTGGCAACCCCTTTGAAGAACATTACCAGGAGGCCCCATAGTTTGCAGCAACAGATGCCGCATTGCTTACTGATCATACTTGCATGTTTTAGTAAGAAATATTCCTTCTTCCTATCAACTTCACGTCTGGTTGGCAGAAGAGGAAGGAGTGTAATGTTCACTTGAATATTCCTTTTAAAGGGGTTAGAAAAACATGGCTGCTTTCTTCCGACGTCCCCATGCACACGACCGTAAAAATGCCCGTAATTACGGGCCCATAGACTTCTATTGGCCACGGGTACCTTCCCGTTTGCGTACGGTAAGGTGCCTGGGCCGTTGAAAAATATAGAACATGTCCTATTTCAGGCCGTAATTACGGCACGGGCAGGCCCATAGAAGTCCATGGGGCTCCCGTAATTACGGGAGTGTTGCTAGGCGACGTCAGGGGATTTAAATTTTGAAATAAAGAGCAGCAGAGTAAATGGCATCTGAGCGATCATGTGACCCTTTTAATTGGCCGTGTGCATGGGGCCTAAAACAGTGCTGCCACACCTGTCCCTGGTATATATGTGGTATTGCAGCTTTGCCCCTTTCACTTCAATGAAGCTAAGCTGCAATACCAGACACAACCACTGAACAGGCGTGTAGTTGTTTTTAGAAGAAGGCAGCCATGTTTTTCTAATTCGGGACAACCCCTTTAAGGGGTGTGGAAAGCTCGTTGACAACCTCGTATGGACACTAATAATTACTATTTGTGGTGGTCACTTTTGGAAATCCATACTAGTCTCTGTATGTAAAACCTTTACTGCACATTGTGGTTACACGATGATTTCGCTGCAGGGAGACGGCACAGGAATCGCAAGTATTTACAGGGGACCATTTGCAGATGAGAACTTCAAGCTCAAGCACTCGGCACCTGGTCTGCTCTCCATGGTAAGTTCTGCATTCCGCAGGAAGAGATATAAATGACGTCCTATACATTGTAGCTGCTGATATATCCCTTTGCGCCATTGTGTATATTCGAAGTCTGTCAATAATGACCGTGGTGTGATGTGCCAACCTTGCGGCTTTGCCACGTGATCACATTGTGCCCGATACAGCATGATCCCATGGAAGAGATGTCGCAAGGATGGCATGGCACGCTGCAGCCAGTGGTTATACCAGACGTGGCGTTCAGACAGCGGGAAGCCGGGTCAGAATTAATTTCATGGCCTGTAAGGACATGTTCACATGGTACTCAAAAACAACGTGAAACCGTGTCAAAAATAGCTAGCGTTTCTCGTGAAGTGCTTTATAAAATACAGGTGTTTTCCGCTTTATTTTTTTACGTGTTTTTGGCACATAATTAGGACTCCCGTTGACTATGGGAAGATTTGGAGCGTTTTCGTCACGCTTTACGCGCCAAAGAATTGACATGACGCTTTTTGATTACGCCACGCTAATTGAAATATGCTTGTGTAAAAAAAATGAGTTGTATTTACTAATGGCGCGCTTTCCCATCGATTTCAATGGAAAGCTCAATCAAGCGTTTTTTTGACACGCATTTCAGCATGTAAAATATGCATCAAATACACGCCGTGTGAACTGAGCCTAACACCTCTTGCACACAACCGAGTTCGGGTCGTGCAAAATGGTCCATGTGTCAGCCAGTTTCCCTGCCATAATAGACTCCTGGCATAATAGACTTTTTATGGTGCTAGGAGTCCCTGCCTCCCCATGGAACAGCAGTTTCGCAGGGAGGCAGGGACCCCTTGCATCATGAAACGTCTATGATGCCAGGAGTCCCGTTCACCTGTACCGCGGTCGGGCCGACACACGACAGTTTTTCACAGCCCGAATTCGGTCGTGTAGAATAGTTTTTTTATTTCTGTCCACAAGTGCAGTATGTTCTTACAGACTGTAGGTGTCACTGTTGTCTGTATAATAATTGGCCCTAGATGACACACATGCCTGATTTAAAATTCATTGATATGCTGGGAGTTGTAGTTTTGCAACAGCTGGAGGGCCACAGATCTTAGACCACTGATTAGAAGGTAGTTGGAAAGTCTAAACTTGATGACTTCTTTGGCCCATATCGATTATTATTCTAATGAACCAGCACCACATATTCTAGCACTCATCTGAACACAGTGGGTTTGGTACAATACTTGAATTTGTCCAGATTTCTTCCAGTGTCCGATCTGCTGGCGAGTAATTTCATTTTACTTGTATTTTTATGTATTCACCTTTGTTTCTGCACAACATTGTATATTGCCCCGGAAGATGATGCCGCTATATAAATCATTATATTGAATGGTAGTCTATATAGACATATAAAAATAGTGTGTAGAAAAGGCAGATCCAGCACTCAAATATAAAAAATGAGATTTTTATTGGGTCATTTAAATTTTTTGGGGGATAAAACAATAATCCCGGGACCACGCTTACGCGTTTCAGACCCTATATAGACATATAGGAGATAGTGGGCAGGGGCATTTTTAAAAAGTAAAGTAAATTGCATGTCGCTATTGAATAGGGTTCACTCTGTCCTGTAAATTCCTTGGCGTGATGATGTGTTCAGGAAATTTTGACATGAGATTTAGTATCGATTACACACAGCATTGTATCCACCTTTTATAATGCTTCATTTTCATTCAGGTCTTCCCCTTGAAGGTCTATGATTTCTAATCATTTCGTCGTGATTAAACGTTGCATTTCCTTAGTATCTTGTATGGGAAATAGGTGGATAAGCAGACAAGCTGAAGCCTGGAGACAAAAAGCGTTATTTTGGCTCACAGCTGGGGGGCTCTTTCGTTCTTGGGCCACCTGCTGGGTACAAGGAAAGCAATCAGACCCTGTTGTCAGGTATCCTCATACACCGTGTGGAAATGGTTCCTCGCATACAGATGTCCGCATACCATTACACTGCACAAACTCGCTTTGCCCTTAGGAGATCAGGCCAGATTTTCTGCTTGTCCTTCCCACTCCTAGATGATTTTAAAGGGAATGTGTCGCGAATTAAACCTTTTTTTTTTTTTTTTTTTTTTTAAGTAAGTTACTTATTTCTATTATATTTTTTTAGTTTTTTGCTGTATTTTTTTTTTTCTTCCACATGGTGGAAAGTATTAAAAATTAAATAATAATTTGACATGTTTTCTTATGTTGGCCACCAGAGAGAGCACTTCCCAGAATTACAGCAAGGTGAATAAGGCAAAGCAACCTGACTCACAGCTGCCGTAAATGTGGGAGGGAATGTCACCCCCCCTCCTATAAGCCAGGAAAAGGTGTCTTCAAATTGCTAACCAGTGTCCGGCTGTAATTTTGGGTGTGATTCTGCAGCTGGCAGAAGCTATAGGGCACACCAAAAGGCTAAGGGTATGTTCACACGCTTACTAAACAAAGGGAAAACAGCTCCTGATTTTCAGCCATTTTTTAATCAAACTCGCTTTTTTGGCGGCTGTTTTTCTATAGAGTCAATGAAAAACGTCCCAAGTGATATGCACTTCTTTTTGGCGGGCGTCTTTTTACGTGCCATTTTTGGAAAACGGCCGCGTAAAAAATGCCTTGTCGGAACAGATCGCCGTATTTCCCATTGAAACCAATGGGCAGATGTTTGTAGGCATTCTGCTTCCGATTTTTCAGCCGTTTACGGCGTGTGAACATACCCTTAGAATGATGAAAGTGAAGTGAATGACTTTTCAGTTGACCGGTTCATTCGGAGTGTATTTGCCACGTTTTTTTTTTGCGTGTATTATGTGCCAAAAAACACATAAAAAAACCTCTTGATTACTCTTTTTATTGACATAATTGGTAAAGTGCGCTGCTAGTACATACAACGCGCTTTTTTACACACGCGTTTTAAAAAAACGCGTTGTGTAAATAAAGAAATGTTGAGTCAATAAGAAAGCAAGCCGTTCGTTTTTTACGCAAGCGTTAAAAACGTGTTGCGTAAAAGAGAACAGTGGGTGGGGTTGTGTTGGCGTAGTTGCATGTTTAGGGGGAATTGTGTGTGTGTGTGTGTATGGGGTGCTCGCCGCTGATTCTTCAAATCAGCTGATAAGCGGCTATGAAGGATCAGTGGCGTCCGTGCATAAGCAGCTGCACAAAAATAGGACACAGCTCTGCTGCGCGAGCGCACACACTCCGCTCTGCTACACAGACACACACACTCCGCTCTGCTACACAGACACACACTCCGCCTTGCTACACAGACACACACTCTGCCTTGCTACACAGACACACACTCCGCCTTGCTACACAGACACACACACTCCGCCCTGCTACACAGACACACACACTCCGCTCTGCTACACAGACACACACACTCCGCTCTGCTACACAGACACACACACTCCGCTCTGCTACACAGACACACACACTCCGCTCTGCTACACAGACACACACACTCCGCTCTGCTACACAGACACACACACTCCGCTCTGCTACACAGACACACACACTCCGCTCTGCTACACAGACACACACACTCCGCTCTGCTACACAGACACACACACTCCGCTCTGCTACACAGACACACACACTCCGCTCTGCTACACAGACACACACACTCCGCTCTGCTACACAGACACACACACTCCGCTCTGCTACACAGACACACACACTCCGCTCTGCTACACAGACACACACACTCCGCTCTGCTACACAGACACACACACTCCGCTCTGCTACACAGACACACACACTCCGCTCTGCTACACAGACACACACACTCCGCTCTGCTACACAGACACACACACTCCGCTCTGCTACACAGACACACACACTCCGCTCTGCTACACAGACACACACACTCCGCTCTGCTACACAGACACACACACTCCGCTCTGCTACACAGACACACACACTCCGCTCTGCTACACAGACACACACACTCCGCTCTGCTACACAGACACACACACTCCGCTCTGCTACACAGACACACACACTCCGCTCTGCTACACAGACACACACACTCCGCTCTGCTACACAGACACACACACTCCGCTCTGCTACACAGACACACACACTCCGCTCTGCTACACAGACACACACACTCCGCTCTGCTACACAGACACACACACTCCGCTCTGCTACACAGACACACACACTCCGCTCTGCTACACAGACACACACACACTCCGCTCTGCTACACACACACACACACTCCGCTCTGCTACACAGACACACACACTCCGCTCTGCTACACAGACACACACACTCCGCTCTGCTACACAGACACACACACACTCCGCTCTGCTACACAGACACACACACACTCCGCTCTGCTACACAGACACACACACACTCCGCTCTGCTACACAGACACACACACACTCCGCTCTGCTACACAGACACACACACACTCCGCTCTGCTACACAGACACACGCACACTCCGCTCTGCTACACAGACACGCACACACCGCTCTGCTACACAGACACGCACACTCCGCTCTGCTACACAGACACGCACACTCCGCTCTGCTACACAGACACGCACACTCCGCTCTGCTACACAGACACGCACACTCCGCTCTGCTACACAGACACGCACACTCCGCTCTGCTACACAGACACGCACACTCCGCTCTGCTACACAGACACGCACACTCCGCTCTGCTACACAGACACGCACACTCCGCTCTGCTACACAGACACACGCACACTCCGCTCTGCTACACAGACACACGCACACTCCGCTCTGCTACACAGACACACGCACACTCCGCTCTGCTACACAGACACACGCACACTCCGCTCTGCTACACAGACACACGCACACTCCGCTCTGCTACACAGACACACGCACACTCCGCTCTGCTACACAGACACACGCACACTCCGCTCTGCTACACAGACACACGCACACTCCGCTCTGCTACACAGACACACGCACACTCCGCTCTGCTACACAGACACACGCACACTCCGCTCTGCTACACAGACACACGCACACTCCGCTCTGCTACACAGACACACGCACACTCCGCTCTGCTACACAGACACACGCACACTCCGCTCTGCTACACAGACACACGCACACTCCGCTCTGCTACACAGACACACGCACACTCCGCTCTGCTACACAGACACACGCACACTCCGCTCTGCTACACAGACACACGCACGCTCCGCTCTGCTACACAGACACACGCACGCTCCGCTCTGCTACACAGACACACGCACGCTCCGCTCTGCTACACAGACACACGCACGCTCCGCTCTGCTACACAGACGCACGCACGCTCCGCTCTGCTACACAGACGCACGCACGCTCCGCTCTGCTACACAGACGCACGCACGCTCCGCTCTGCTACACAGACGCACGCACGCTCCGCTCTGCTACACAGACGCACGCACGCTCCGCTCTGCTACACAGACGCACGCACGCTCCGCTCTGCTACACAGACGCACGCACGCTCCGCTCTGCTACACAGACGCACGCACGCTCCGCTCTGCTACACAGACGCACGCACGCTCCGCTCTGCTACACAGACGCACGCACGCTCCGCTCTGCTACACAGACGCACGCACGCTCCGCTCTGCTACACAGACGCACGCACGCTCCGCTCTGCTACACAGACGCACGCACGCTCCGCTCTGCTACAGAC
Source organism: Rhinoderma darwinii (assembly GCF_050947455.1). Classification (NCBI taxonomy): domain Eukaryota; kingdom Metazoa; phylum Chordata; class Amphibia; order Anura; family Rhinodermatidae; genus Rhinoderma; species Rhinoderma darwinii. Next base: position 25,047,043 of record NC_134696.1, read on the forward strand.
GCACGCACGCTCCGCTCTGCTACACAGACGCACGCTCCGCTCTGCTACACAGACGCACGCACGCTCCGCTCTGCTACACAGACGCACGCACGCTCCGCTCTGCTACACAGACGCACGCACGCTCCGCTCTGCTACACAGACGCACGCACGCTCCGCTCTGCTACACAGACGCACGCACGCTCCGCTCTGCTACACAGACGCACGCACGCTCCGCTCTGCTACACAGACGCACGCACGCTCCGCTCTGCTACACAGACGCACGCACGCTCCGCTCTGCTACACAGACGCACGCACGCTCCGCTCTGCTACACAGACGCACGCACGCTCCGCTCTGCTACACAGACGCACGCACGCTCCGCTCTGCTACACAGACGCACGCTCCGCTCTGCTACACAGACGCACGCACGCTCCGCTCTGCTACACAGACGCACGCACGCTCCGCTCTGCTACACAGACGCACGCACGCTCCGCTCTGCTACACAGACGCACGCACGCTCCGCTCTGCTACACAGACGCACGCACGCTCCGCTCTGCTACACAGACGCACGCACGCTCCGCTCTGCTACACAGACGCACGCACGCTCCGCTCTGCTACACAGACGCACGCACGCTCCGCTCTGCTACACAGACGCACGCACGCTCCGCTCTGCTACACAGACGCACGCACGCTCCGCTCTGCTACACAGACGCACGCACGCTCCGCTCTGCTACACAGACGCACGCACGCTCCGCTCTGCTACACAGACGCACGCACGCTCCGCTCTGCTACACAGACGCACGCACGCTCCGCTCTGCTACACAGACGCACGCACGCTCCGCTCTGCTACACAGACGCACGCACGCTCCGCTCTGCTACACAGACGCACGCACGCTCCGCTCTGCTACACAGACGCACGCACGCTCCGCTCTGCTACACAGACGCACGCACGCTCCGCTCTGCTACACAGACGCACGCACGCTCCGCTCTGCTACACAGACGCACGCACGCTCCGCTCTGCTACACAGACGCACGCACGCTCCGCTCTGCTACACAGACGCACGCACGCTCCGCTCTGCTACACAGACGCACGCACGCTCCGCTCTGCTACACAGACGCACGCACGCTCCGCTCTGCTACACAGACGCACGCACGCTCCGCTCTGCTACACAGACGCACGCACGCTCCGCTCTGCTACACAGACGCACGCACGCTCCGCTCTGCTACACAGACGCACGCACGCTCCGCTCTGCTACACAGACGCACGCACGCTCCGCTCTGCTACACAGACGCACGCACGCTCCGCTCTGCTACACAGACGCACGCACGCTCCGCTCTGCTACACAGACGCACGCACGCTCCGCTCTGCTACACAGACGCACGCACGCTCCGCTCTGCTACACAGACGCACGCACGCTCCGCTCTGCTACACAGACGCACGCACGCTCCGCTCTGCTACACAGACGCACGCACGCTCCGCTCTGCTACACAGACGCACGCACGCTCCGCTCTGCTACACAGACGCACGCACGCTCCGCTCTGCTACACAGACGCACGCACGCTCCGCTCTGCTACACAGACGCACGCACGCTCCGCTCTGCTACACAGACGCACGCACGCTCCGCTCTGCTACACAGACGCACGCACGCTCCGCTCTGCTACACAGACGCACGCACGCTCCGCTCTGCTACACAGACGCACGCACGCTCCGCTCTGCTACACAGACGCACGCACGCTCCGCTCTGCTACACAGACGCACGCACGCTCCGCTCTGCTACACAGACGCACGCACGCTCCGCTCTGCTACACAGACGCACGCACGCTCCGCTCTGCTACACAGACGCACGCACGCTCCGCTCTGCTACACAGACGCACGCACGCTCCGCTCTGCTACACAGACGCACGCACGCTCCGCTCTGCTACACAGACGCACGCACGCTCCGCTCTGCTACACAGACGCACGCACGCTCCGCTCTGCTACACAGACGCACGCACGCTCCGCTCTGCTACACAGACGCACGCACGCTCCGCTCTGCTACACAGACGCACGCACGCTCCGCTCTGCTACACAGACGCACGCACGCTCCGCTCTGCTACACAGACGCACGCACGCTCCGCTCTGCTACACAGACGCACGCACGCTCCGCTCTGCTACACAGACGCACGCACGCTCCGCTCTGCTACACAGACGCACGCACGCTCCGCTCTGCTACACAGACGCACGCACGCTCCGCTCTGCTACACAGACGCACGCACGCTCCGCTCTGCTACACAGACGCACGCACGCTCCGCTCTGCTACACAGACGCACGCACGCTCCGCTCTGCTACACAGACGCACGCACGCTCCGCTCTGCTACACAGACGCACGCACGCTCCGCTCTGCTACACAGACGCACGCACGCTCCGCTCTGCTACACAGACGCACGCACGCTCCGCTCTGCTACACAGACGCACGCACGCTCCGCTCTGCTACACAGACGCACGCTCCGCTCTGCTACACAGACGCACGCACGCTCCGCTCTGCTACACAGACGCACGCACGCTCCGCTCTGCTACACAGACGCACGCACGCTCCGCTCTGCTACACAGACGCACGCACGCTCCGCTCTGCTACACAGACGCACGCACGCTCCGCTCTGCTACACAGACGCACGCACGCTCCGCTCTGCTACACAGACGCACGCACGCTCCGCTCTGCTACACAGACGCACGCACGCTCCGCTCTGCTACACAGACGCACGCACGCTCCGCTCTGCTACACAGACGCACGCACGCTCCGCTCTGCTACACAGACGCACACGCTCCGCTCCGCTCTGCTACACAGACGCACACGCTCCGCTCCGCTCTGCTACACAGACGCACACGCTCCGCTCCGCTCTGCTACACAGACGCACACGCTCCGCTCCGCTCTGCTACACAGACGCACACGCTCCGCTCCGCTCTGCTACACAGACGCACACGCTCCGCTCCGCTCTGCTACACAGACGCACACGCTCCGCTCCGCTCTGCTACACAGACGCACACGCTCCGCTCCGCTCTGCTACACAGACGCACACGCTCCGCTCCGCTCTGCTACACAGACGCACACGCTCCGCTCCGCTCTGCTACACAGACGCACACGCTCCGCTCCGCTCTGCTACACAGACGCACACGCTCCGCTCCGCTCTGCTACACAGACGCACACGCTCCGCTCCGCTCTGCTACACAGACGCACACGCTCCGCTCCGCTCTGCTACACAGACGCACACGCTCCGCTCCGCTCTGCTACACAGACGCACACGCTCCGCTCCGCTCTGCTACACAGACGCACACGCTCCGCTCCGCTCTGCTACACAGACGCACACGCTCCGCTCCGCTCTGCTACACAGACGCACACGCTCCGCTCCGCTCTGCTACACAGACGCACACGCTCCGCTCCGCTCTGCTACACAGACGCACACGCTCCGCTCCGCTCTGCTACACAGACGCACACGCTCCGCTCTGCTACACAGACGCACACGCTCCGCTCTGCTACACAGACGCACACGCTCCGCTCTGCTACACAGACGCACACGCTCCGCTCTGCTACACAGACGCACACGCTCCGCTCTGCTACACAGACGCACACGCTCCGCTCCGCTCTGCTACACAGACGCACACGCTCCGCTCCGCTCTGCTACACAGACGCACACGCTCCGCTCCGCTCTGCTACACAGACGCACACGCTCCGCTCCGCTCTGCTACACAGACGCACACGCTCCGCTCCGCTCTGCTACACAGACGCACACGCTCCGCTCCGCTCTGCTACACAGACGCACACGCTCCGCTCCGCTCTGCTACACAGACGCACACGCTCCGCTCCGCTCTGCTACACAGACGCACACGCTCCGCTCCGCTCTGCTACACAGACGCACACGCTCCGCTCCGCTCTGCTACACAGACGCACACGCTCCGCTCCGCTCTGCTACACAGACGCACACGCTCCGCTCCGCTCTGCTACACAGACGCTCCGCTCCGCTCTGCTACACAGACGCTCCGCTCCGCTCTGCTACACAGACGCTCCGCTCCGCTCCGCTACACAGACGCACGCGCTCCGCTCCGCTACACAGACGCACGCGCTCCGCTCCGCTCTGCTACACAGACGCACGCGCTCCGCTCCGCTCTGCTACACAGACGCACGCGCTCCGCTCCGCTCTGCTACACAGACGCACGCGCTCCGCTCCGCTCTGCTACACAGACGCACGCGCTCCGCTCCGCTCTGCTACACAGACGCACGCGCTCCGCTCCGCTCTGCTACACAGACGCACGCGCTCCGCTCCGCTCTGCTACACAGACGCACGCGCTCCGCTCCGCTCTGCTACACAGACGCACGCGCTCCGCTCCGCTCTGCTACACAGACGCACGCGCTCCGCTCCGCTCTGCTACACAGACGCACGCGCTCCGCTCCGCTCTGCTACACAGACGCACGCGCTCCGCTCCGCTCTGCTACACAGACGCACGCGCTCCGCTCCGCTCTGCTACACAGACGCACGCGCTCCGCTCCGCTCTGCTACACAGACGCACGCGCTCCGCTCCGCTCTGCTACACAGACGCACGCGCTCCGCTCCGCTCTGCTACACAGACGCACGCGCTCCGCTCCGCTACACAGACGCACGCGCTCCGCTCCGCTACACAGACGCACGCGCTCCGCTCCGCTACACAGACGCACGCACACTCCGCTCCGCTACACAGACGCACGCACACTCCGCTCCGCTACACAGACGCACGCACACTCCGCTCCGCTACACAGACGCACGCACACTCCGCTCCGCTACACAGACGCACGCACACTCCGCTCCGCTACACAGACGCACGCACACTCCGCTCCGCTACACAGACGCACGCACACTCCGCTCCGCTACACAGACGCACGCACACTCCGCTCCGCTACACAGACGCACGCACACTCCGCTCCGCTACACAGACGCACGCACACTCCGCTCCGCTACACAGACGCACGCACACTCCGCTCCGCTACACAGACGCACGCACACTCCGCTCCGCTACACAGACGCACGCACACTCCGCTCCGCTACACAGACGCACGCACACTCCGCTCCGCTACACAGACGCACGCACACTCCGCTCCGCTACACAGACGCACGCACACTCCGCTCCGCTACACAGACGCACGCACACTCCGCTCCGCTACACAGACGCACGCACACTCCGCTCCGCTACACAGACGCACGCACACTCCGCTCCGCTACACAGACGCACGCACACTCCGCTCCGCTACACAGACGCACGCACACTCCGCTCCGCTACACAGACGCACGCACACTCCGCTCCGCTACACAGACGCACGCACACTCCGCTCCGCTACACAGACGCACGCACACTCCGCTCCGCTACACAGACGCACGCACACTCCGCTCCGCTACACAGACGCACGCACACTCCGCTCCGCTACACAGACGCACGCACACTCCGCTCCGCTACACAGACGCACGCACACTCCGCTCCGCTACACAGACGCACGCACACTCCGCTCCGCTACACAGACGCACGCACACTCCGCTCCGCTACACAGACGCACGCACACTCCGCTCCGCTACACAGACGCACGCACACTCCGCTCCGCTACACAGACGCACGCACACTCCGCTCCGCTACACAGACGCACGCACACTCCGCTCCGCTACACAGACGCACGCACACTCCGCTCCGCTACACAGACGCACGCACACTCCGCTCCGCTACACAGACGCACGCACACTCCGCTCCGCTACACAGACGCACGCACACTCCGCTCCGCTACACAGACGCACGCACACTCCGCTCCGCTACACAGACGCACGCACACTCCGCTCCGCTACACAGACGCACGCACACTCCGCTCCGCTACACAGACGCACGCACACTCCGCTCCGCTACACAGACGCACGCACACTCCGCTCCGCTACACAGACGCACGCACACTCCGCTCCGCTACACAGACGCACGCACACTCCGCTCCGCTACACAGACGCACGCACACTCCGCTCCGCTACACAGACGCACGCACACTCCGCTCCGCTACACAGACGCACGCACACTCCGCTCCGCTACACAGACGCACGCACACACACACGCTCCGCTACACAGACGCACACACACACACACGCTCCGCTACACAGACGCACACACACGCTCCGCTACACAGACACACACACACGCTCCGCTACACAGACACACACACACGCTCTGCTACACAGACACACACACACACACACGCTCTGCTACACAGACACACACACACACACACGCTCTGCTACACAGACACACACACACGCTCTGCTACACAGACACACACACACGCTCTGCTACACAGACACACACACACGCTCTGCTACACAGACACACACACACGCTCTGCTACACAGACGCTCTGCTACACAGACACACACACACACGCTCTGCTACACAGACACACACACGCTCTGCTACACAGACACACACACACGCTCTGCTACACAGACACACACACACACACACGCTCTGCTACACAGACACACACACACACACACGCTCTGCTACACAGACACACACACACGCTCTGCTACACAGACACACACACACGCTCTGCTACACAGACGCTCTGCTACACAGACACACACACACACGCTCTGCTACACAGACACACACACACGCTCTGCTACACAGACACACACACACACACACGCTCTGCTACACAGACACACACACACACACGCTCTGCTACACAGACACACACACACGCTCTGCTACACAGACACACACACACGCTCTGCTACACAGACACACACACACGCTCTGCTACACAGACACACACACACACACGCTCTGCTACACAGACACACACACACACGCTCTGCTACACAGACACACACACACGCTCTGCTACACAGACACACACACACGCTCTGCTACACAGACACACACACACACACGCTCTGCTACACAGACACACACACACGCTCTGCTACACAGACACACACACACGCTCTGCTACACAGACACACACACACGCTCTGCTACACAGACACACACACGCTCTGCTACACAGACACACACACACACACGCTCTGCTACACAGACACACACACACGCTCTGCTACACAGACACACACACACGCTCTGCTACACAGACACACACACACGCTCTGCTACACAGACACACACACACACGCTCTGCTACACAGACACACACACACGCTCTGCTACACAGACACACACACACGCTCTGCTACACAGACACACACACACGCTCTGCTACACAGACACACACACACGCTCTGCTACACAGACACACACACACACACGCTCTGCTACACAGACACACACACACACGCTCTGCTACACAGACACACACACACACACACACGCTCTGCTACACAGACACACACACACACGCTCTGCTACACAGACACACACACACGCTCTGCTACACAGACGCTCTGCTACACAGACACACACACACACGCTCTGCTACACAGACACACACACACGCTCTGCTACACAGACACACACACACGCTCTGCTACACAGACACACACACACACGCTCTGCTACACAGACACACGCTCTGCTACACAGACACACACACGCTCTGCTACACTACACAGACACACACACACACGCTCTGCTACACAGACACACACACGCTCTGCTACACAGACACACACACGCTCTGCTACACAGACACACACGCTCTGCTACACAGACACACACGCTCTGCTACACAGACACACACGCTCTGCTACACAGACACACACACACGCTCTGCTACACAGACACACACACGCTCTGCTACACAGACACACTCACACGCTCTGCTACACAGACACACTCACACGCTCTGCTACACAGACACACTCACACGCTCTGCTACACAGACACACTCACACGCTCTGCTACACAGACACACTCACACGCTCTTCTACACAGACACACTCACACGCTCTGCTACACAGACACACACACACGCTCTGCTACACAGACACACACACACGCTCTGCTACACAGACACACTCACACGCTCTGCTACACAGACACACTCACACGCTCTGCTACACACACACTCACACGCTCTGCTACACAGACACACTCACACGCTCTGCTACACAGACACACACACACGCTCTGCTACACAGACACACACACACGCTCTGCTACACAGACACACACACACGCTCTGCTACACAGACACACACACACACGCTCTGCTACACAGACACACACACGCTCTGCTACACAGACACGCACACACACGCTCTGCTACACAGACACGCACACACACGCTCTGCTACACAGACACGCACACACACGCTCTGCTACACAGACACGCACACACACGCTCTGCTACACAGACACGCACACACACGCTCTGCTACACAGACACACACAGTCAGCTCTGCTACACAGACACACACAGTCAGCTCTGCTACACAGACACACACACTCAGCTCTGCTACACAGACACACACACTCAGCTCTGCTACACAGACACAAACACACACTCAGCTCTGCTACACAGACACAAACACACACTCAGCTCTGCTACACAGACAAAAACACACACTCAGCTCTGCTACACAGACACACACACACACTCAGCTCTGCTACACAGACACACACACACACACTCAGCTCTGCTACACAGACACACACACACACTCAGCTCTGCTACACAGACACACACACACACTCAGCTCTGCTACACAGACACACACACACACACTCAGCTCTGCTACACAGACACACACACACTCAGCTCTGCTACACAGACACACACACATTCAGCTCTGCTACACACACACACAGCTCTGCTACACACACACACAGCTCTGCTACACAGACACACACACACACGCTCTGCTACACAGACACACGCTCTGCTACACAGACACACACACGCTCTGCTACACTACACAGACACACACACACACGCTCTGCTACACAGACACACACACGCTCTGCGACACAGACACACACGCTCTGCTACACAGACACACACGCTCTGCTACACAGACACACACGCTCTGCTACACAGACACACACGCTCTGCTACACAGACACACACGCTCTGCTACACAGACACACACGCTCTGCTACACAGACACACACGCTCTGCTACACAGACACACACGCTCTGCTACACAGACACACACGCTCTGCTACACAGACACACACACACGCTCTGCTACACAGACACACACACACGCTCTGCTACACAGACAAACACACACACGCTCTGCTACACAGACACACTCACACGCTCTGCTACACAGACACACTGACACGCTCTGCTACACAGACACACTCACACGCTCTGCTACACAGACACACTCACACGCTCTGCTACACAGACACACTCACACGCTCTGCTACACAGACACACTCACACGCTCTGCTACACAGACACACACACACGCTCTGCTACACAGACACACACACACGCTCTGCTACACAGACACACACACACGCTCTGCTACACAGACACACTCACACGCTCTGCTACACAGACACACTCACACGCTCTGCTACACACACACTCACACGCTCTGCTACACAGACACACTCACACGCTCTGCTACACAGACACACACACACGCTCTGCTACACAGACACACACACACGCTCTGCTACACAGACACACACACACGCTCTGCTGCACAGACACACACACACGCTCTGCTACACAGACACACACACACACGCTCTGCTACACAGACACACACACACACACACGCTCTGCTACACAGACACACACACGCTCTGCTACACAGACACACACACACGCTCTGCTACACAGACACGCACACACACGCTCTGCTACACAGACACGCACACACACGCTCTGCTACACAGACACACACACACACACGCTCTGCTACACAGACACAGACACACACAGTCAGCTCTGCTACACAGACACACACAGTCAGCTCTGCTACACAGACACACACAGTCAGCTCTGCTACACAGACACACACACTCAGCTCTGCTACACAGACACACACACTCAGCTCTGCTACACAGACACAAACACACACTCAGCTCTGCTACACAGACACAAACACACGCTCTGCTACACAGACACACACACACTCAGCTCTGCTACACAGACACACACACACAGCTCTGCTACACAGACACACACACACACACTCAGCTCTGCTACACAGACACACACACACTCAGCTCTGCTACACAGACACACACACACTCAGCTCTGCTACACAGACACACACACATTCAGCTCTGCTACACACACACATTCAGCTCTGCTACACACACACACAGCTCTGCTACACACACACACTCAGCTCTGCTACACAGACACACACTCAGCTCTGCTACACAGACACACACACTCAGCTCTGCTACACAGACACACACACACTCAGCTCTGCTACACAGACACACACACACACTCAGCTCTGCTACACAGACACACACACACTCAGCTCTGCTACACAGACAGACACACACACTCAGCTCTACTACATCTGACAAGCTTAGCTCTGCACACCGTCCACGATGACAATACATCTAGCGACAGGGGGGTCCGTCGGGGGTCACGGGAGCGGGGGTCTGTGAGAGAAAGAGGGACAGACAGAGACACACACCTTACCTGCAGTGCAGCTGGTCTTCATAATGGCGCCTGCTATCTCCCTACAAACAAGCTTCTCTGCTGTGTGACTGACCTGCGTCTGCGCAGTACAGAGCCAGATAGCAGAAGCAATGAACGGCTCCCGTTCATTGTGCCCTATGCATTGTAGCTGCTGTATTCCATCTCTGTATGTGCCGTTAATCGACACATACAGAGATGAAAAAAAAAATTGCAGACCCCATAGAAAAGTATAAGTATGAATACATTAAAAAGTAGAAAGTGACAACACAAATAAATGCAATTTTTGTTTACATTATATTAAAAGCAATATAAAAAAAAAATCATGACACCTTCCCTGAAACCAAAGTCTTTCTTCTTCCTATTGGCTTTGTGTTGAGTTCATCAATGGACTGGAAGGCCAGTAAAATTCCTACACCTATGATCACTATTTTCTAGTATCCAGTTTTGAAAACCTTCAGATGCATTAAAGGAGATGTCTGGGCACGGGGTGGTTTTTCCATTGGATAGGTTATCATTATATTATAGGTGGAGGTCCTACACCCGGACCCCGCACCAATCAGCTGTTTCAGGTGCTTCCGGGCAGCGGAAGTTATGCAGTGGCCAGTGTCGGAAACAGATGGCTCCGTACACTGTATAGCGGCAGTACTGCAGCTCTGCTCTTGTTCACTTGAATAGGTGCAGTACTGCAGCACGGCCGCTATATTGTGACCCTAGCCATTTGCTTCTCGCATGGACATCCAGTGCCCAAAGACAGCCAGAACAGCCGATCAGTGCGGGGTCTGGGTGTCAGACGTCCACCAATCTTATACTGATGATCTTTTCTGTAGATAGGTCATCAGTATGAAAAACCGTCCCATGTCCAGACAACCCCTTCAAGGCCTTATGCACACGACTGGTGATTTTTCGGCCCGCAAAACCACAGATCTGTTCGACACACACGCAAATACGGACCGTAAACTGACATGTCCTGAGTTTCTGCTGCCCGGACACGGATCCATGAACATCACGGTCGGGTGTATGGGGGCCATATAAAGAAATGAGTCCGTATTCTATCCGCAAAATTGCAGATAGCACACGGACAAAAAAAAAAAACTACGGTCGTGTGCATTAGGCCTTACGTATTTATGTGTGACTGATATTAGTTACTCTATAATGTCGTTTTATAAGCTGCTGACTTTAACATCAGCTCTGGTTTAGTCCTTTTTGCTAATGTCTCCGCTGTGATGATATATGTAAACATACCCTGTGTTTTCTTCTGCAGGCCAACAGCGGCCCCGGAACGAACGGCTGCCAATTTTTTATCACTTGCTCTAAGTGTGATTGGCTGGACGGAAAGCATGTGGTTTTTGGTGAGTGTTGGGTTACACAATAGCTCAGACCACGCAAACACATTACATTCTCCTAAGATCTGTAACAAAGGCTTGGGTTGTAAGGCAGCTTCTACAATACAGCTGTTGTAATCCCTTCACTGAGATGTGCGGGGGCTTCATATGGGATTAAGACTATGGAGGAGTTATCCAAATTTGTTGTGTTGCATAGCACCCTGCTTCATGGTTCTAACGTACTGAGATCATTCACACCAATCCCATGCCTCATTGGAGGTTAAATCTAAAGGTGCCCATGTGCATTAGGTGAACGTCGGCCGAACCCACCGCAGGATCGGACAACTATCTAATGTGTACAGGGGTGTCCTGACTGTCCTAATGTGATCGAGCTACCGATCACATCTAAGTTCATAAGTTAGATGTGATCGGTGACAGCTCTGCATGTCAGAGAAACAGAACCCGCTGACACTGAACTCGTCAGTCCCGCTGACCTGACGGATTCAAGTCTCGGTGCACTATACAGCTGCTCTATATGCAGGATACAAAGCAGCTGTATCTCAAAATATAAACAACAAGTTTTCTGAAAGGTGGGCATAGCCTTTAAACCTTTGCTAAATTGAAAGGGGTTTTCCAATGTTGCTGCTGCCAGACGTGTGGATGAGGTAACGCATCAAGTCTCCAAGACATTTATCCGTCCCCGTGTAGGCAGCATTTGATATTCTCTATGCAGGCATGAATGTGTATAGGACGTATCAATGGAGACCCAGCGCTCCCCTTCATCCATATGTCCAGGATATAGTGTTTCATTTGTTCCTCACTCAACAGACAGGTGCAAGGGCAATGGACAAGGCTGCGTCTCCGACATATAACAATACAAAGAGGTAAAACTCTGGCGCAAAGTTTGACATTTTTATGATGAGCAGAAATGACTCCGTTATTAGAGCCATCCAGGTTGATTCATGTCATCATGAAAAGGTAATGGGATATTTCAACAAAAGACATTGATAGCGCATTGTTACAATATGCCGTCACTGTCGGATCATAGGGGGTCCAGCAACACAGGTTGTTGAATTTGATACACAGCCCCATATCTGGAATCGTTAGGAGCGTTTATGTGTAAGAAAAGCTGCGAATGACCCCCTCTGATCAAGCATGTCATCAAAATCTTTCCTATTAAAGAGGACCAGTCACCTCTCCTGATATGTCTGTTTTAGTAAATACTTGCATTCCCCATGTAATAACAATTCTACAGCACGTTCTCTAAAACAACTGTATCGCTCCTCTATTGTTCCTCCTGGAAATGTATGAATAAATTGACCACATACCTAAAATTTGCCCTTCTTAGCGCTAGTTAAAACTGGCCATACACTAGAGATTTTGGGCGGCCAAAAAATGCAGATTTAGATTATTTACTGCTGAGTGTTGGCGCCTTTTCATGACACGAATGAGTGTGGCAGACGCCGACCGAAGAGAGAAATTTGACATGTTTTTGGACGTTTTCGGGTACAGTCTTGTAAAGTCATTCAAGTCAAACCACAGATTTGCTATCCATCACAGCCACGGATTAAACGGGTTATCCAGTTGCTAAAAATTGATGGCCTATCCTCAGGATAGGTCATCAATAGCTGATGGGAGTTGGGGGGGTCAGACTCCCGGGACCCCTGCCGATCTGCTAGAAGGGGAAAATACCTGCAATACCTGTGAATCGTCGACACATGTAGCTGCGATTCACAGGTATTGCAGCCTTTTACCATTCACTTCAATGGAAGAAGAAGACTACAAGACCTGTGACTCGCCGCTCATACTAGCTCAGCACCCTGTTCAAAACAGCAGATCGGCGGGGGTCCCGGGAGTCGGACCCCGACTTATCACTTTTGAAAGCCTACCCTGAGGATAGGCCATCAATTTTTTGCCACTGGAAAACCCCTTTAAAGAGGCTCTGTCATCAGATTTTGCAACCCCTATCTGCTATTGCAGCAGATCGGCGCTACAATGTAGATTATAGTAACGTTTTTATTTTTAAAAAACGAGCATTTTTGGCCAAGTTATGACCATTTTTGTATTTATGCAAATGAGGCTTGCAAAAGTCCAAGTGGGCGTGTTTAACCCCTTCCCGACATTTGACGTACATGTACGTCATGGAAAGCATTGACTTCCCGCAAAATGCCGTACATGTACGTCAAATGTTTGGCACCGGCTCAGAAACTGAGTCGGTGCCATCATCACCGGATCTCAGCTGTATCTTACAGCTGACATCCGACTGTAACGGCGGGGACCGAAATTAGCTTCGATCCCCGCCATTAACCCCTTAAGTGCAGCGCTCAAACGCGATCGCTGCACTTAAGGTGTTTGCAGCTCATCGGAGCCCCAGCAATGAAATTGCCGGGGTTCCGGTGGCTGCAATGGCAACCGGAGGCCTAATACTGGCCTCCCGGTCTGCCTAGCACCGAAGCCGGTCAAGATCCGCCCGGCGGCGGAGCCTGATCGGCTTCCGTAGCTGCCGGCAAGATGGCGCCGGGTCAGGAGCTGATCCGGCGTCATCAGCGGTGGAAGTCAGCTGTACTGTACAGCTGACATCCACCTATAACGGCAGGAACCGGAGCTAGCTCCGATCCCTGCCATTAACCCCTTCGATGCAGCAATCGAAAGCGATTGCTGCATCGTAGCGGTTACTAGCAGATCGCCAGCCCTGACAGGCAATCGGGACTGGCGACTGCTGTTATGGCAACAGGAGACACAATGGTCTCCTGCTCTGCCATTACGGAAGCCTATTAGGCCCCGCCGGGAGGCGAAGCCTAATCGGCTTGCTGTCAGTGAATGACTGACAGATCTAATACATTGCATTACATAGGTAGTGCAATGTATTAGAAAAAAAAAAATCTGACCGTTGGACCTTCAAGTCCCCTAGTGGGACTTGAAGAAAAGTGTAAAAAAAGTATAAAAAAGTGTAAAAAAAAGTGCAAAAAATAAAAGTTTGAAAACAATAAAAGTTTCAAGTAATCAAATAAAACACAATCCCCCTTTTACTCTTATCAAGTCCTTTATTATTGAGAAATAATAATAAACCATATGTATTTGGTATCGCCACGACCGTAACGACCGGAGGTATCAAAATATTATATTATTTATTGCACACGGTGAACAGCGTAAAAAAACGTTACCAGAGTTTCTGTTTTTCAGTCACTTTGCCCTACAAATATTAGAATAAAAAGTGATCAAAAAGTCGCACGTATCCAAAAATGGTACCTATAAAAACTATAGCTCGTCCCGCAAAAAACAAGCCCTCGTACACCTCCGTCGACAAAAAAATTAAAACGTTATGGTTCTCACAACTTTGCGACAGAAAAAAAATACATTCTTTTTACAAAAGTAATTTTATTGTGAAAAAAGTTGTAAAACATAAAAAAATGCTATAAATTAGGTATCGCCGGAATCGTCATGACTCACAGAATAAAGTTAACATGTAGTTTATAACGCATGGTGAACGCTGTATAAAAAAAACTAAAAAAGCTGTGCCAGAATTGCATTTTTTTGTTTACCTGGCATCCCAAAAAATAGGATAAAAGGTGATCAAAAAGTCGCATGTACCCCAAAATGGTACCAATAATAACTACAGCTCGTCCCGCAACAAACCAGCCCTCATACCGCTACGTCTATGAAAAATAAAATTAGTTATGGCTCCAATAAGTCAGGAAATAAAAAAATATGCAGTTGTGCCCGAGGGGAACATTTCTTCTGTTTGAAGAGGCGATTTATCAAGGACCTAAAATTAGGGAACCAGGAAAGGGAGGGCCCAAACATATCCGCTGGAAGCGACGGTGCCCGTATTATACCAGGACAACACTTCCTAGCAAAATTCCCCAAACTACAAAGGTGCCGAGTGTGGACCAAAAGGGGGATAAGAAATGACACCATTTATCAGTGCGACACCGGCCTGTGCAGAAAGGATTGTGTCACAGCGAAACACACATCTATGGATTATTAATTTTTTTTCATACCACCTGACTATGCCCCTTATATACTCCGCCCCGCTTACATGTACCCCCACATTATAAAACACCAGCAATACTCAAACAAATTTAGTACCAAGCAAAATCCACTCTCCAAAAGCCAAATGGTGCTCCCTCTGCTCTGAACCCTACAGCGTGCCCAAACAGCAGTTTCCTTCAACATATATGGCATCGTCATACCCGGGAGAACCCTTTTAACAATTTTTGGGGTGTGTGTCTCCAGCGTCATAAGCTTGGCATGACATATTTGCCACTGAATGGCATATCTAGGGAAAAATATAAATTTTTAATTTGCACCATCCGCAGTGCATTCATTTATGGAAAAGACCTGTTGGGTGAAAATCCTCACTACACCTCTTAATAAATGCCTTGAGGGGTGCAGTTTCCATAATGGGGTCACTTCTCAGGGGTTTCTTTTTATTATTTCACATCTGAGCCTCTGCAGTTGTGAACCAATACTTTGTAAATCGCCAAATTAGGCCTCCACTCCGCATGGTACTCTTCACTCCTGAGCCCTGTCATATGTCCAGGCAAAAGATTAGGGCCACATGTAGGGTGTTTCTAAAACCGGGAAACACTGCATAATAATTAGAGGGCTGTCTTGTTATGGTGGCACAAGCCGGGCACCACATATTGGCATATCTATGGAAGAAAATCCCATTTTCACTCTGCAACATCGAGTGAACACTAATTTCTACAAAACACCTGCAGGGTTAAAATGCTTACTACACCCCTTGGTAAATGCATTGAGGGGTGTCGTTTCCAAAATGGGGTCACTTCTGGGGGGTTTCCACTGTTTTGGGCCCACAGGCGCCCAGAAACCAATCCAGCAACATCTGCACTCCAAATGGCGGTCCTTCCCTTCTGAGCCCTGCCGTTTGCCCAAACAGCAGTTTATGACCACGTGTGGGGTATTGCCGTACTCGGGAGAAATTGCTTTACAAATTTTGGGTTCTTTTTTTCCTTTATTTGTTGAGAAAATGAAAAAATTTGCGCTAA
Source organism: Rhinoderma darwinii (assembly GCF_050947455.1). NCBI lineage: Eukaryota > Metazoa > Chordata > Amphibia > Anura > Rhinodermatidae > Rhinoderma > Rhinoderma darwinii. The sequence continues at coordinate 25,063,970 of NC_134696.1, forward strand.
AGCTACGTCTTATTGAAGAAAAAGGACTGTTTTTATTTTCACTGCCTAATTCTAATAAATTCTATGAAACGTCTGTGGGGTCAAAATGCTTACTACACCCCTAGATGAATTCCTCAAGAGGTGTAGTTTCCTAAATGGAGTCCCTTTTTGGGCGTTTTCATTGTCTTGTCCCCTCAGGGGCTTTGCAAATGTGACATTGCCTCCGCAAACCATTCCTGCTAAATGTGATCTCAAAAAGCCAAATAGTGCTGTTTCCCTCCTAAGCCCTGCCGTGTGTCCAAACAACCGTTTATTACCACATGTGGGGTATTGTTTTACTCGGGAGAAATTGCTTTACAAATTTTGTGGTGCTTTTTCTCCTTCAGTCCTTCTGGAAATGAGAAAAAATTAGCTAAACCTAGATTTTTTTTGAAAAAATGTAGATTATTATTTTCAGGGCCTACTTCCAATATTTTCTGCAAAAAAACTGTGGGGTCAAATCTCTCACTATACCCCTAGATAATTTCCTCAATGGGTGTAGTCTCCAAAATGGGGTCACTTGTGGGGGGTTTCCACTGTTTTGTCCCCTCAGGGGCTTCGTAAATGTGACATGGCCTCTCAAACCATTCCTGCTAAATGTGGACTCCAAAAGCCAAATGGCGCTCTTTCCCTTCTAAGCCCTGCCGTGTGTCCAAACAACCGTTTATTACCACATGTGGGGTATTGTTTTACTCGGGAGAAATTGCTTTACAAATTTTACGGTGCTTTTTCTCCTTCAGTCCTTGTGGAAATGAGAATAAGTTAGCTAAACCTACATTTTCTTTGAAAAAATTTAGATTATCATTTTCACAGCCTACTTCCAATAATTTATGCAAAAAACCTGTGGGGTCAAAACGCTCACTATACCCCTAGATAATTTCCTCAATGGGTGTAGTTTCCGAAATGGGGTCACTTGTGGGGGGTTTCCACTGTTTTGTCCCCTCAGGGGCTTTGTAAATGTGACATCGCCTCTCAAACCATTCCTGCTAAATTTGAGCTCCAAAAGCCAAACGGCGCTCTTTCCCTTCTAAGCCCTGCCGTGTGTCCAAATATCCATTTATTACCACATGTGGGGTAGTGTTTTACTCGGGAGAAATTGCTTTACAAATTTTGCGATGCTTTTTCTCCTTTAGTCCTTGTGGAAATGAGAAAAAAAATCGCTAAACCTACATTTTCTTTGAAGAAATGTTGATTTTAATTTTCACGGCCTACTTCCAATAATTTCTGTAAAAAACCTGTGCGGTCAAAATGCTCACTATACCCTAGATAATTTCCTTGAGGTGTCTAGTTTCCCAGATGTGGTCACTTTTGGTGGATTTTCACTGTTTTGGCACCGCAAGAGCCCTTCAAACCTGACATGGTGCCTAAAATATATTCTAACAAAAATAAGGCCCCAAAATCCACTAGGTGTTCCTTTGCTTCTGAGGCCGGTGCTTCAGTCCAGTAGCACGCTACGGCCTGATGTGGGATATTTCCTAAAACTGCAGAAACTGGGAAACAAATATTGAGTTGAATTTCTCTGGTAAAACCTTCTGTGTTATAAAAAAAATTGTATTAAAAATTTATTTCTGCAAAAAAAATATGAAATTTGTAAATTTCACCTCAGCTTTGCTTTAATTCCTGTGAAATGTGTAAAGGGTTAAGACATTTTCTAAATGCTGTTTTGAATACTTTGAGGGGTGAAGTTTTTAAAATGGGGTGACTTTTTGGGGGTTTCTAATATATAAGGCCCTCAAAACCACTTCACAACTGAACTGGCCCCTGTAAAAATAGCCTTTTGAAATTTTCTTGAAAATTTGAAAAATTGTGTAGTACCGTGTTAGCCAGAGACAATATGAAATGTTAAATACTTTTGTGTCAAAAAAGACAAAAGTATAATAGGTATGATACCTTTATTGGCTAACCATAAAAGTTCTATATGCGGCTTTCAGAGCACAGAGGCCCCTTCTTCAGGCAGTTTACAAATGAATGACTTAGAAAAAAGCACAACATTTAGATGTTACACAAAGACAATTAGTACATGAGGTGATACATCATTAAGATAAGCCGGGGCAATAAAACTGAGGTTATAGGGGTGATGACTTAGGAGTTAAGGCATCTGGAGTCAGTCTGATGGGGGACGGGACGTGTGTCCATGTAGTGGCTCATAAATCCTGGTGTTAGATTGAGGCCTTGTGTCAATGACTGGAATTTTATCATCATCTTGAATTCCCAAATTTTTCTTTCTCTGTTGTTTTTAAAATGACCCTTCAGAATGAGTACCTTTAAATCTGCCAAACTGTGGTCTGGTCCAGAGAAGTGTTTTCCCATGGGTGTATCCACCTCCTGTTTTATACACCCGTGGGAAAACACTTCTCTGGACCTGATCACAGTTTGGCAGATTTAAAGGTACTCATTCTGAAGGGTCATTTTAAAAACAACAGAGAAAGAAAAATTTGGGAATTCAAGATGATGATAAAATTCCAGTCATTGACACAAGGCCTCAATCTAACACCAGGATTTATGAGCCACTACATGGACACACGTCCCGTCCCCCATCAGACTGACTCCAGATGCCTTAACTCCTAAGTCATCACCCCTATAACCTCAGTTTTATTGCCCCGGCTTATCTTAATGATGTATCACCTCATGTACTAATTGTCTTTGTGTAACATCTAAATGTTGTGCTTTTTTCTAAGTCATTCATTTGTAAACTGCCTGAAGAAGGGGCCTCTGTGCTCTGAAAGCCGCATATAGAACTTTTATGGTTAGCCAATAAAGGTATCATACCTTCTATACTTTTGTCTTTTTTGACACAAAAGTATTTAACATTTCATCTTGAAAATGTGAGAAATTGCTGCTAAAGTTCTAAGCCTTGTGAGGTCATAGAAAAATAAAAGGATGTTCAAAAAATGATGCCAATCTAAAGTAGACATATGGGGGATGTTAATTAGCAACAATTTTGTGTGGTATAACTGGATGTCTTACAAGCAGATACATTTAAATTGAGAAAAATGCTAATTTTTGCAATTTTTCACTATATTTTCGTGTTTTTCACAATTAAATACTGAATGTATCGACCAAATTTTACCACTATCTTAAAGTCCAATGTGTCACGAGAAAACAATCTCAGAATCGCCCGGATAGGTGAAAGCATTTCAACGTTATTACCACATAAAGTGAAACATGTCAGATTTGAAAAATGAGGCTCTGTCAGGAAGGTCAAAAGTGGCTAAAGAGGGAAGGGGTTAAAGTAAAAGTACAACTGGGCGTGTATTATGTGCGTACATCGGGGCGTGTTTACTACTTTTACTAGCTGGGCGTTCTGACGAGAAGTATCATCCACTTCTCTTCAGAACGCCCAGCTTCTGGCAGTGCAGACACAGCCGTGTTCTCCAGAGATCACGCTGTGACGTCACTCACTTCCTGCATCGTGTCAGACGAGCGAGGACACATCGGCACCAGAGGCTACAGTTGATTCTGCAGCAGCATCGGCGTTTGCAGGTAAGTAGCTACATCGACTTACCTGCTAACGCCGATGCTGCTGCAGAATCAACTGTAGCCTCTGGTGCCGATGTGTCCTCGCTCGTCCGACACGATGCAGGACCTGTGAGTGACGTCACAGCATGATCTCTCGAGAACACGGCTGTGTCTGCACTGCCAGAAGCTGGGCGTTCTGAAGAGAAGTGGATGATAATTCTCGTCAGAACGCCCAGCTAGTAAAAGTAGTAAACACGCCCCGATGTACGCACATAATACACGCCCACTTGGACTTTTACTTTAAACACACCCACTTGGACTTTTGCAAGCCTCATTTGCATAAATACAAAAATGGCCATAACTTGGCCAAAAATGCTCGTTTTTTAAAAATAAAAACGTTACTGTAATCTACATTGCAGCGCCTATCTGCTGCAATAGCAGATACGGGTTGCAAAATCTGGTGACAGAGCCTCTTTAAGCTCAAAGATCGACTGGCGATTTGTTTCTTTGGCTGGTGCGGAGTCTTTTTTGTAATAGTAGTTTAGTCATGTGATTAAATTGTGGAGTGATCCAGTAATGATTTTATTTCTGTCCTCAGGCAAAATCATCGACGGACTTCTCGTTATGAGAAAAATTGAGGTAATTTTATGTTCCTTGCAGGAATCCTTATAAAGCAACATTCAGATCATGAATGAAGAAATCATTTACTACTTCGCACTGGGTGTGACCAGAAACGTCAGCGTGCAGGAAATGGTTAGAGATGAGGAATAGATTTTATATCCGTAATCAAATGATCGTTGTCACGTGATGGCGCTTCATGCTGCTACCAACTAATGTCTTATCTAACCCAAAACATGGAGTCCAGACTATAAGGGTTCATGCACACGACTCATTTCTTCAGTGTCCTATCCAGTTTTTTTTTGCAGTTCGCATACTGAACCATTCATTTCTATGGGGTCATACACAAACCATTACGTTTTGTGGGTCAGTTCCGCAAATTATAGAACAGGTCCTATTCTTGTTCATATTTGTGGTCCGTCCCATTCATTGTAGTGTAAAACAAAAATGGACAGCGCACAGAAGCCACTTGGATCTGTGTTTTGCGGTCTGCAAAACGGAAACGGTCGCGTGCATTACGCCTTATACTGACTATAGAATATAAGGCTATACAAAGCCATCTATGTCAGGGCGCGTCCAGCTGTGCTGCCGTGTTTACCGAAGGAGGGAATTTGTTTATTTTGCTTAAAAGGCAAATTATATCACCAGCGAGACGTCTGCATCGGTCAGGGAAGTGTCGAAAGGAAGGCTTTAGGACGATTCTTGAAAACTTAGGCTACATTCCGAGGTGCACCCGTGCGGGACGCGTTATCACGGATCCCTCATAGACTGGAGTCTATAGAGGGATGCGTGAAAATAGGACGTCATATTTTTCTACGGACCCTAAACACGCTCCGTTGAAACAGCCGTGTGAACGGCCCCATTGAAATACATGATTCCGTGTGACGGCTGTTGTTTTAACGGCCGTCACACGGACGAGTTACACGCTCGTCTGAATGAGCCCTTAGGGACAGGTAACAGACACAGGCAGGAAACCAATAATCCTATATCAGATATCATAATGTGTAGCTTTTTTCTTTTTAATTGTTCCCATGCATTGAAAATAAAAACAAAGCAGCTTTGCAAATAATCTCAAACAAAACATCTCATCGTTTTAGGTCTGCAGTTCCAATGCAGACCTATGGTTCTTTGGTAACTGACTGCAAACAAACCATGAGCAGACTGATCCTGCAGCCGTTCTCACACCCATCTATCATCTACTTTTTAAGCTGGTCATACACAACGTAATTGTCCGACCATCTACCGACTATACTCCGACAGCAGATGGGGGGTTAAAAGGGGGATTGGGCATGTTGGACTACCACATGCTTGATCCTTTGTTCCCACAAGAGATAAGGGGCTGCCAGAGGCATCTAGCAGTGGTTTATTCACCTCTACCCATGAAATAAACATGCACGCTTGGCTTATGGTGGAGTCGGCAGAAATAGGTTTCGCCTAAGCGAACATTCGGTTGAAAGCTATTGCATGTGTATGGCCGGCTTGAGTCCGCTGCGAAAAAGTCACGACATGTCCGTTCTTTATGCGTATTTCGCGCATCACGCACCCATTGAAGTCAATGGCTGCGTGAAAATCGCGCGCACCACACGGAAGCACTTCCGTGGGATGAGCGTGATTCGCGCAACAGCTGTGAAAAGGATGAATGAAAACAGAAAAGCACCACGTGCTTTTCTGTTTACAAACATCCAAACGGAGTGTCATAATGACGGGGCTGACACACGGAGCTGTCAAGTGCCTTTTGCTCGGGCAAAACGCACACGCTCGTGTGAATCCGGCCTTAGGGTAACAAAACTTTCATAAAACGTTTGACATGTCAGAAGTTTTGATTGGTGGAGGTCCCTTTCTGATCGGCTTTCCTTGGAGCAGAGTACAGGCTCAATAGAAAGTCTATGAGTCCGTACACCACTCGCTCGGCTTTCCGAGAAAAAACAATCAGAGACTTAGCAGCACAGCGCTCACCGAGTGCTTCCGCTGCTTCATTTTAGCGATCGATGGGGGTCTCAGTGCTCGGACCCCCACTAATCCAAACTTCTGATTTTTGGGAAGTTTAGTTAACCTTTAAAGGGATTTTGTTGCTCTATTTTTATTGGGGTTAATAAAGCTATACTAATGGATGTAAGTCCACCTAAGGTAATTTACTGATTTCCATGGCCCAGATCGTGCATGTTCCCGAAGCTCTGGGAGCCGTTTTGTCCACTTCGCACCGATAGGGTTCACGTAGCATGTTTAGAAGCACTTCCTCCTCCGAACATGGTGTGTGAAAATCCTGATGTTATGCCTTGTAGTCCTGCTGATTGGCTAAGTTGGTTCATTAAGTGGCTCGTTAGGGTATCTGCGCGGTCCCACCCCCAACTCCTTTTGGGTTTTACTTTTTAAATGAAAATAACGTTAATAAAAGTGTAAGCTCTGCTTGCAGTCAATGAAAGAAACCCCAGAGGCTGAAAATCTGTCCTGGTCATGTCTTTAGTGTATCTTATTTAACAATCTATCTCTGTCAATTGGACATAAGTACAGGTTTTCAGAATCAGGATGTAAACAAGAATGTTTTCTTTCAATGACTGCAAGCACTGATGTTGACAATGGTTATCTATTGATACACAAAGTATCCCTATTACACCGGCCGATTTTTGGCAGGTGCAGTGAGCGCCGTTTAACGAGACATAGTTGATCGGCGCTCTTTTGCTCCTGTCACACAGCTATGGATGGGGACGAGCAGTCGTTACTCCGCTTGTCCCCATACATTATCATGTCGGCAGCGCGTCTCCCTGTGTAAAACGATACGATCAGATGAACGAGCTCGTTCATCTGCTGATCGTTCTCCGTTTACACGGCGATTATCGGCAACGAGTGTTCTATGAATGCTTGTCTGTCCGATAATCGCCCAGTGTAAGACCCCCTTAAGGCTTTGTTCACATCACGTTTGAACCTTTGGTCAAACGTATATGTTGGGGGTATTGATGCATACAGTGGCACACGTCGCCCATAGGCTCCTATGTTTAAAAAGCTTATACCGCACGTTATAGAGGTTTTTTATTTATGGGGTGCTTCTGTATGGTAGGCTACACTTTTCTGTACAGCATCAAAACATGATATACCCACTTATAATAGCCTGACAGAGGCCAATAGGACGCTGGGTGACTGGAGCCCTATGGACACGCTTACCATATACGCCAGGAGCTTTTCTCGGCATACACACCTGACGTAGGGCTCAAACAGGATAGTAAAATTAAAGTAAATTAACACCCATCGTTTTATTATTTCTTCTGTATAGAATCGAAATAATGTGAAAAATAACATTCCCTCGATAAACAGCCTTGATGTGAAAAGCTTTTCTCTTTATACTATTAATGACGACGTATCTGAAACATTACTCTTCACGTATATAATCAAGGCCATTTATAGAGAGACTATTTCAAGGCTTTACAGTTCAGAGAATGAATTGTTGTGTTTTTACTATTATTGTTATGTTTATGTTCATGCTGGTTCTTGCTGGGTTTTCTCATTTTGGCTGCAGTTACCCTATGGCACTGTTTTCTAGGGTTGCCCTGGTTGCAAAAGAAAAGTAGGATGCCTTATTTAATTCTTACAAAGCAATTTCATTGACTCCTCCAAATTTGGACATCTATAAGATACCTCTTAGTATAATCTAAGGTGGTGGGTAAAATGTCCTATATGCTAATTCAGAACCCATTAAGCCCCCCATAAGTAGCACTTCCTACTTCTAATGTGTCTAAGGAGTAGGGAGATGCCAACATGTGAGCTCTCCCAGCTCTTCTTACTAATTTCTGATTTTAAAGAGGCTCTGTCACCAGATTTTGCAACCCCTATCTGCTATTGCAGCAGATCGGCGCTGCAATGTAGATTACAGTAACGTTTTTATTTTTAAAAAACGAGCATTTTTGGCCAAGTTATGACCATTTTTGTAGTTATGCAAAAAGTCCAAGTGGGTGTGTTTAAAAGTAAAAGTCCAACTGGGCGTGTATTATGTGCGTACATCGGGGCGTGTTTACTACTTTTTCTAGCTGGGCGCTCTGAAGAGAAGTATCATCCACTTCTCTACACAACGCCCAGCTTCTGACAGTGCAGACACAGCCGTGTTCTCGAGAGATCACGCTGTGTCATCACTCACAGGTCCTGCATCGTGTCAGACGAGCGAGGACACATCGGCACCAGAGGCTACAGTTGATTCTGCAGCAGCATCGGCGTTTGCAGGTAAGTCGATGTAGCTACTTACCTGCAAACGCCGATGCTGCTGCAGAATCATCTGTAGCCTCTGGTGCCGATGTGTCCTCGCTCGTCTGACACGATGCAGGACCTGTGAGTGATGACACAGCGTGATCTCTGGAGAACACGGCTGTGTCTGCACTGTCAGAAGCTGGGCGTTCTGAAGAGAAGTGGATGATACTTCTCTTCAGAGCGCCCAGCTAGTAAAAGTAGTAAACACGCCCCGATGTACGCACCTAATACACGCCCACTTGGACTTTTACTTTTAAACAGGCCCACTTGGACTTTTGCAAGCCTCATTTGCATAAATACAAAAATGGTCATAACTTGGCCAAAAATGCTCGTTTTTTAAAATTAAAAACGTTACTCTTATCTACATTGCAGCGCCTATCTGCTGCAATAGCAGATAGGGGTTGCAAAATCTGGTGACAGAGCCTCTTTAAGGGGATCATTTAAACTGCGCTGCAGAACCCTTAATATCTGCGTACTTTTTAGCTGAAAGGGTTAAATTAAAGGGGTTGTTTTATAAAGACCGCTGCAGGTCATATTACCTTGTTAAAGGGTTAGTCCCATCTTATAAAGTGATCGCTAGGATATGACATCACGATATGATCGGCGAAGGTATGACCTCTGGCAACCCCACTGTTCCTAAAAATAAAAGGGCTGCGTCCTCTTCTAAGTTTTCCTTGCACAGTGGCGCTCCCGGCCACCTGACTATGCAGGGAATTGCAGCTGGACCTCCACTGATCATAAAGTGACATGTCAGAAGTTTTGATCGGTGGGGGTCCAAGCACTGTGACCCACGCCGATCGCTAAAACAAAGCGGCAAAAGCTCTCGAGTGAGCGCTGTGCTGCTTCGTTTCTGATCAGCTTTCCATTGAAATTTCAGGAAGTGGTGTACAGGCTCAATAGAAAGTCTGAGTCCATACATCGCTCGCTCGGTTTTCCCGGGAAAAGACGATCAGAAACTAAGCGGCACATCTCTTAACCGGCACTTCTGCCGATTGGTTATAGCGATCTATGGGGGTCTCAGTGCTTGGACCCCACCGATCAAATTTTCTGACATGTCATTATGATGTCAAAAGTTTTTTAAGTTTGGTTACCCTTTAATCTTGTCACTGCGCCATTGTTTTCAGACCTGTTTTGGAAACTGGTAAAGGGTAAAGAAATACATTGATATCGACCTGTTGTGAACAAATGGTCTGCAAAAATCTGAGTAACAGCCAAGGCCTCATTCACACGAGCGTGTTCAGTCCGTGATATACGGTCCGTATGTCGGCCGCATTTCCCGGACTGAACACACTGCAGGGAGCCGGGCTCTTAGCATCATAGTTATCTGACGCTAGGTGTCACTGCCTCGCTGCGGGACAACTGTCCCGTACTGAAAACATGATTACATCAAAGCTATTAAACCTGTTGAATCATCTCTTTGTGTGATATCGGGTGCATCTTATTTTCTCAATGACCTCAAATCTCCAGCACCGTGGCCCAATTTGTAGTCGTATCTTCAGCAATAGACAGTCAGCGCTCCCATATAATAAGATTCTGCATAGTGCATGACATAAGTGATGTAATGGGAATATCCTGCCTTACCAAAATGAGTGAAGATCCACTGTATGGCTTTATATTATTGTAGGTTCTAGCTGTTGGTATCTTTGCTGACGCTTCTTACAACATGTAACGCTGTTCAACTGGGCACTTAAAGAAATTATAGGGCACCTGTCATGGGTCCCACCTCTCTCGCTTTGATGTCATCCTGGCTCTAAGGCCTCATTTACACGAGCGTGTGCGTTTTGCGCGCGCAAAAAAACGCTGCGTTTTGCGTGCGCAAAAGGCAATTGACAGCTCCGTGTGTCATCCGTGTATGATGCGCGGCTGCGTGATTTTCGCGCAGCCGCCATCATAGAGATGAGGCTAGTCAACGCCCGTCACTGTCCAAGGTGCTGAAAGAGCTAACTGATCGGCAGGAACTCTTTCAGCACCCTCGACAGTGAGTTCCGATCACAATATACACCAACCTGTGAATAAAAAAAGACGTTCAAACTTACCATGAACTGCCTGCTTCCTCCAGTCCGGTCTCCCGGCCGTTGCCTTGGTGACGCGTCCCTCTCTTGTCATCCGGCCCCACCTCCCAGGATGACGCGGCAGGCCATGAGACCGCTGCAGCCTGTGATTGGCTGCAGCCTGTGCTTGGCCTGTGATTGGCTGCAGCTGTCACTTGGCCTTAATTGTCATCCCGGGAGGTCGGACTGGAGGAAGGAGCCGGGACTTATCGGTAAGTCCGAACTTCTGTTTTTTTTTACACGTATATGTATATTGTGATCGAAAGTCACTGTCCATGGTGCTGAAACAGTTTAAGTCTTTGAGCACCGTGGGCAGTGACTGTCTCCTGACGTCGCGTACCCGAACATTTTTTGCCGGGTTCGGTCAAAACGAGTTCGGCCGAACCCGGTGAAGTTCGGTGCGCTCTTCTCTAATTTGACACTCCGTTTGGATGTTTGTAAACAGAAAAGCACGTGGTGCTTTTCTGTTTACATTCATCCTTTTGACAGCTCTTGCGTGATTTTCGCGCAAGCAACGCAGGACCGTCCGTGTGGCATGCGTTGTTTTCACGCACCCATTGAAGTCAATGGGTGCGTGTTGCGTGAAAAACGCAAGAATATAGAACATGTCGTGAGTTTTACGCAACGCACTCACGCAGCGCAAAATTCACGCATCGTCTAAACAGCCCCATAGACTATTATAGGTGCGTACGACACGCGTGAAAAGCACGCGCGTATAATACGCTCGTGTAAATGAGGCCTAAGAGTGACAGATAGAGCTTCAATAAGGGCACTCATGGGTACCATCTCCTCCGTGTATCATGGTAACCAGTTTCCAGCAAACTACAGGGCATGTTTACTGGGAAGCCGGACATGCTGCATGGTGCCATTATTTCATCATCTCTTCTTTGCAGCCATCATAATGCAATTTCCATTGTGCTATATTTTCAGCCATTTCTTCTAGACACCTTAATGAAGACATAAAGATATACAATGAAAAGAAAAAAAAAACTCAAAACAGGAGATTTTTTTTTTTTTATAACTTCTATGATCGTTGTATTAAAGGGACACCACAGCATAGGTGATAAATGTCTGATCACTAAAGGCACCCACCGTTCACTAGGTTGGGTGTCCCGAGCCCCCCGCTCCTCCTCACTGCACAATCGCACTGAATCGAGCGCAGGATATGGGTGGTGCCGCGCCATTCAAAGTCTATGGGACTGACGGAGACAGACGAGTATATCGCTTGGCTGTTTCCGTAAGTCAAATAGACATTTATTGGAGTGGCAAGGCGCATTCTCAATCGCCATTTCATTCAAGCTTCTCATCACTGCGGGGGGAGGTGCAGTGAGGAGAAATGGGAGGTTCTAAGTGATTATGGGGTCCCAGTGGTGGGGCCCCCAGTGATCAGAGATTTATCACCTCTCCTGTAGATAGGTCATAAATGTCAATCTTGGGACAACCCTATGGGATATGCCACCACTTCTTCATCGGTGGGGGTCTGACCACTAGTTAAGTGTGGTGGCTTCTTCACAGATTTGTCCTATTCGGGTTACCACAGCAAACTTGTTTCAACGGAGCGTGTGAAGGGTCTGTGAAAAATTAGGACATCCTATTTTTTTGCGCTTCACGCATCCCTCCATAGACTCTAGTGTATGGGGGATGCGTGATAATGCATTATGCGTGATAATATTATAACGCGTCCCGCTCGGATGTGAAAAACGGAAAGGTTGGCCTGGTTCGTGTGAATGTAGCTTCATAGCTTCCTGCACATGGGGTGGCCAGGAGCGCTGCTGCAGGAGAAATGACAAAGGACCCAGGGCCTCTTGTTTTTGGTATCGGGCGGAGGTTCCAGAGGTCAGACCTCCACCGATCAGAATGCAATGGCATATTCTAGTAATATGCCATAATATTCTTAGAAAGGAATACACTTTTATGGTTGTTGGCAAATATTGTTATTCAAGAGAGAGAATCTGCTAAATAACATAAGAACAATTCATGAATAATCTCCTATGAATGTAAGTGACACTAAAAGCAGCTGTGGTTATTATATACTAGTCACTACCTGTTTGGGCCTCGGGGTGAGAAAAGTACATCTGACGTGGTAAAATTAGGGAAATCACAGCTTTTGTCTGCAGTTTGACACAGGAAATAAGATTTGACCTCAGAATTTGGTTTAAAAAAAAATAAAAATCTGTGACCGCGGCTGTGAGGCGGCTCCGACATAACGCTAGTATTCGGCATGTTGACCGGTCTATAAGGAATTTGACTGCAATCCAGATAACGGGGCATTTCTCTATATATTTTACCGCGTCTTGCATCTCGTTTTCTGGCATAAATACATTAAAAAGTGTGATCTCTGTCCCCAACGCCCTATGTAGGAAGCTCTGGCCCCACTTACATGCAAATGTGTCAGAAAAAGTGGGTTGGGCTCCGGCTGCGGCGAGATTACGGACACTTTTACATTAGACTTTTTTTTTTACCGGTTGCTTTTTTCCCGTGATTGTGGCAAAAATGTCACGTTTTAGCCATACTTAGAAAAGTTGCAACAAAACTACATGAAAAAGTGTCATGTAATTGACGGCGTGGTTCAAACTGGCGTTATTAGACCGCATCAGGTTTATCAACGCGGCATGTAATCCGTGAATGAATCTGGCACACACTGCACTGGCAGAGACACTGGCGCATCACTCGTATCCTGCACCAGTATTAATACATTTCTTCCAATGGTTCTTAGTTTGACCCAGTTAGATACTTTGGACGTTTACGAACTACCTATCGCAGGTCTCATCAGTATTTTCTTATTTAAGATTAGTGTCTTTGTACTGACAGACTGTAGATCATGGGTCGGCAACCTTCAGCACTGCAGCTGTTGCGAAACTACAATTCCCAGCATGCCGACAGCTTTTGGTTGGAATAATAAAGCCTTTAGCTGTTAGGGCATGATGGGAGTTGTAGTTTTCCCAACAGCTGGAGTGTCTAAGGTTGCTTGCTGGGTACGGCAGTGAATCAAAGACATAAAGACGACTAGCGGAGTTCCAGGCTTTTATGGTGCTGGGAAGAGGCGGTCGGGCATCTCTCCTGTATAAACCTCAGTACTGTACATGACCTGCAACTCTTTTCTTCTTTACAGAATGTACCAAGTGGCCCCAACAATAAACCCAAACTACCGGTGGTTATTGCCCAGTGTGGAGAGATGTAATTACAGGTGAGCGGTAAAGCTGAGTTTACACGCTGTGGATTTTCAACGCGGATCTGCATCAGATCTGCAACGTGAATTTTGAGACTCTCTAAGGTTACTTATTGTGATAATGAGCTGAAGCTTCTGTGCATTGGATGCAGCCATTTTTCGTTTTATTAGTTATTTGTGATAGTTCCACCTAAATGTGGAAAAATATCTGACACCGAGTGGCAAGAAGTAATGGCAGCACAGTGTCATTCTGGCCTAGAGACAGGCTGGTTGCTAGGGATACCTTGCCGAACAGTAGGCCCATAGCAACCAGTCTAAGATTACTTTGGACCTGTCACTGGGCTGTGAAAGAGTAAGTAGACTTGACAGTGTGTAAATGACGCTTTTCTTTGTCACTTACCACTATATTAATCCTATTTAGGTGGAAAACTCACTATAAGCAGTTATGGCAAATCCTGTTCCATCATAAGTGCTTGATGGAAGTCTGACCAATGGGATCTGGGGTCTCTTTTACCCCGTTTGCAGAAAAGAGGAGGCTGCGCATGCAGCAAGTAGCTGTTTTAGTAGCCCCCATAGAGGATAATGGAGAGTGCCACACTTGTTCAGCCTCTTCTATGTAAAATGAGGACATGGGACCCCGTTGGGGTTAGTGTGGGCCCCAGCAGTAGAAACCCAATCAATCAAAACATTTACGGCATATCTTATTAATAAATATTTATGGTGGGAAAACCCTTTTTAAGTCCCCAGCAACCATTGCTTACGTCATTAATGTTACAACTCCGCGTGGATTCTCAATTAGCGGATAGGTCCCAATCTTGTAAAACAGAGAAAATTTAGTATGACTGGTTCTGCATTTCCAGCCAATATGCCGAGGCACAAAGAAAAAAAATAAAGGAGTGTGTATTGTTGGGTATGTAACTAAAGGGGACTCCTCAGCGGGACTGGTACGTCTTTTAGATTAGGGAATCTGTATAGTGCCCTCTCAAGGCTGAGTTATTGGGCACAATCGCACCCAATGAATAGGGAAGGGCCAGTCACAGTCCTGGACTCTTCCTATTTCTATAGAGCCACGGTTGCAGGGAGGTGCCATGTTTTTCCATGTGTCTTCTAACACATTCCTCATACAAAAGCATTGAACTTAATCCAGAAAGGGGTTGTCCAGTTAGAAACCCCATTTTCATATACCCTATTAATAATTTTGGGATCCTCATCTCTTTGCCAGAGTGGAGAGAGAATACAAAGAGTGTCTCTCGCTCTGGAGGACCTGTCCTATATTAACTATTTGATTTGCATTGTCACTGCGTAACGCTTCATTTCCCATGTGGTGGCGCTGCATGTAAATTGAATACTCTGGCCGGGTTCACGCGAAGCGTAAATACGGCGGTGCATTTTTTTAATCTGCAGTATGTCAATTTAGGTTGCGGAATCGCTGGTTTTCTGTTGCGTGTTTTACCCATTGAATTCAATGGGAGGTAAACTCTGCAAAAAATATCAGATGTTGTGATTTTTGCGGCGGAAAAGCTGCGATTCTGCCGCAAAGACCACAACTCAGAAAAAAAAAATGTCATACTTACCCAGATCTCTCTGCTCCTGCGTCCAGCCCGGGCTCCAGGGATGATGTTTCATCCCATGTGACTGCTGCAGCCAATCACAGGCTGCAGCGGTCACATGGGATAAAACGTCATCCCGGGCTGCAGGACGTCAGAGGGACGCGTCACCATGGCTACGGGTAAGTATAGACCTTCCTTTTTTTCCTGCTATTTTCCGCAGCAGATATTTCGGCCCAAAAACTGCACCACAATTTGGTCCGGTTTTCCGACCGGCATTCTCTTTACATCCAGGGCGGATACGCTGTGTGCTTTTACGCAGCGTATCCGCCCTGTGTGAACATAACCTTACTACCAGGTTTCCCCACGGATTACAGGTGATCGCTAGGGGGCCCAGCCAGGGAACACCTTGTGATCAGTTTTTTGCCAAGAGACTCTTCTTCTAAGGGACTGTCCATAGCGGAGAACCTCTCTATCTAGTGGACTCTTTATTCTGAGGATCGGTGGATGTCCGGGAGCTCGGCTACAGTGTTAATATGAAGATTTATTATTTAATGGCAAAATTTAGCAAATAATCTATGTCCTGCTGCAGACATCAAGGCTGCAATGAATTAAGTTTGTTGTTTTTCATTTTCTAGATGTCCTCACCCAGCCCGGCGTAATGTGTCCCAGGAAGACTGAGAGGCTCGTGTTATATCTATATCTACATGCAGGGATTCCACAAGGTTCTCAATGTGGAGCAGACGTCTTGTCCGAGGGATTACGTTCTTGTGAAACATTGGACTTCATGTGCAGCGTCGTTAATATGACACGTCGGTGAACAAGTTTATTATTTTCTTGGTAAAATCCGATATATTTTGTATATTTTTTTCTAATTAAAGGGAAACAAAATTCTTAATACGCCTTGTATTGTATGTACCTGGTCTCCTTTGATGAATCTGCGCTTGTAGGTCGTCTATACAGCTCACGAAACTCCACAGTGACTTTTAGTAATAGTAGGGGCTACATTATTAAATATTATACACACCTCAGCTGCTGCAAAACCTCTTTATGAAGAGTAAGGGTACGCCCGACAAAAGGCCGAAAAATCGGAAACAGAACACCTTCAAACATCTGCCCATTTATTTCAATGGGAAAAATGGCGTTCTTCTCCAATGGGTCGTTTTTTTTATGCCGGGTAAAAAACGGCCGCGAAAAAGAACTGCAAGTCACTTCTAGGGACGTTTTTGGAGCCGTTGTTCATTGACTCTATAGAAAACAGCTCCAAAAACAGCCGTAAAAAACGCAGCGAAAATCACGAGTGGGTCAAAAAAACGTCTGAAAATCAGGATCTGTTTTCCCTTGAAAACAGCTCCGTATTTTCAGACGTTTTGGAGTTTGTGTGTGAACATGAAATTTCACTGTATAGTTTGATAGAAATATAATTGTGCTCCCACAATATGAAAAAAATTATAAGGTTCACTGAAGTAACAATTGAGTAAAAAATACCTTTTAATAGTAACTTGTTAAAAACAGGGGTAACACACCACTGTGACATAAGCCCCACCGTGATTATTAAAAAATGTATTAAACAAAAAACACTGAGTCATTATGATGCATATATCTCGGTGTTTGTAACGATATTTTGTCTGGAATCGGCATATATCCAGGGCACACCAGTAGTACAATCCCCAAATAAAGCACAGGTGTCCGAATAAATCGGATCTCCTAGTGCTGGGTGTAACACAATATGACTGTCCCCAATGCAAACATTCCATAAACAATAAACGACCCTACGCGTTTCAGATACTCATCCTCAGGGGTCCGTATCTTGGTAACTCTGGCCTCTTCACCAGCGATAATGGTATTCAACAGCAGATATTCTGCTGTGCGTCACGGCAAGATGCACGTATCGATGTCAACGGCATACTTCATAGCAGGCGCTAGGTTACTATAAACGCTAAAACTCCACCCCTCGTATTAGGCGGCAACACATGAACTGACCAATCCCAGCACCCTCTCGATTCGTGACACCTGCCCATGTGACCCCCCGCCGTCAGCTGACAACCAGGGGTCATCATCGGCCGCATCAACCCGAACGCGCAGGCGCAGTAGAAGCCAAGGACAAGTCGCCCGGACTGCCAAACACGAGGAGGTAAGCGCTACACGATAATGTATTATAAGTATATATCTTGCGGGACAGTTAAACACCGCAAGTGGACTACCTCACAGAGCAACTAAAAAGTAAATAAACACATGTAAGGTGGACAAGAATACTAGGTCCCTCATGTCAGGAGGGACTGAAGGCGATCTCCACATGTATCGGCTGACCCATATGGCCATCTCAAAACTTGGTATATTAGGCAAATATGAACTCACCCACCCTATAGGCAACCCAGTGGAGATAGGCCACCCACAGGGGATTGGTAAGGCATGTTAGATAAAACATGTGTAATTAGTCTGCTCATTTAAACCTGCTGGTTGTATACATTCCAGTCTATGGATCCATTGTGCTTCTTTGCGTAAAATCAGGTTATCCCAGTCCCCTCCTCTTTTAGGGGGTCTAACAAGTTCAATTGCTTGAAACTTTAAGCATGCTGCCTGACCTTGGTGTTTAGCATGCACATGCTTAGATATTGGGGTGTCCCTAACATGGATAATGTCTCCAACATGCTCCCTAATACGGCGACGAAATTGTCGTGCTGTTTTACCCACATAATTAAGGGGGCATGGACATGTGATAAGGTAGACCACTCCCGCTGTCTTGCAATTGACATAATCCCGAATATTGTATTGTTTCTGTGTAACGACACTAGTGAAGCTATTCCCTTTAAAAATGAATTCACATGCTTTACAGCTACCACATCTAAAGGTGCCCGGTATTTGTCTATCCAGCCACGTACCCCTAGGTGAAATAGGGTCAAAACAGCTATGCATGACTCTGTCCCTTATGTTTTTCCCTCTCCGATACGTGACAGACGGCCTCTGTGTGATCTGATCTACCAAATCTATATCAGAACTGAGAATACGCCAATACCTATTCAGTATCTGCATGATATCATTTTGTTTGGAATCATAGGTGCCTATGAGTCTCGTGACCTGTTCTTCTTTCCGTTTTTTAGGGACCAGGAGACATTGCCTATCTGCATCCCTTGCTCCCTCATAGGCCTTCCTAATAACACTCTTGGGGAAACCTCTGTCCTTCAATCTTGTTTTGAGTTCCTGGGCCTGGCACTCAAAATCACCCATAGAGCTACAATTCCTGCGTACTCTCATAAATTGGCCTTTCGGAATGCCACGTTTGAGGGAATAAGGATGACAGCTATTCCATTGCAGAAAACTATTAGTTGCTGTTTCTTTCCGATGTACCTTAGTGCGGATTGTGCCTTCTTCTGTTTTTGTGATTTTCAAGTCTAAAAAGGACAATTCTTTCTCACTGATCTCACATGTGTATTTTAGTCCTACATCATTATTGTTGAGGGCTGCTACAAACCTATGGAACTCATCTGCTGTAGAGTTCCAGAGGATCAACACGTCATCAATATATCTAATCCATAATCCAACGGATGAAGTCCATTTGACAAATTTGTCCCCAAAGACAATTGTCTCCTCCCACCAGCCAAGAAATAAATTTGCATAGGTGGGAGCAGCAGGACTCCCCATTGCAGTACCACATTGCTGATGAAAGATTTTGTCTTCAAAAATAAATATATTTTTTTCAAGAACAAACTGTAATAACTGCAAAACAAATTGGTTATGAGCTGCAAACTGAGTACCTCTAGATCCCAGATAATACTCGACCGCTTTATAACCACATTTGTGAGGTATAAAAGAGGAGGGGACTGGGATAACCTGATTTTACGCAAAGAAGCACAATGGATCCATAGACTGGAATGTATACAACCAGCAGGTTTAAATGAGCAGACTAATTACACATGTTTTATCTAACATGCCTTACCAATCCCCTGTGGGTGGCCTATCTCCACTGGGTTGCCTATAGGGTGGGTGAGTTCATATTTGCCTAATATACCAAGTTTTGAGATGGCCATATGGGTCAGCCGATACATGTGGAGATCGCCTTCAGTCCCTCCTGACATGAGGGACCTAGTATTCTTGTCCACCTTACATGTGTTTATTTACTTTTTAGTTGCTCTGTGAGGTAGTCCACTTGCGGTGTTTAACTGTCCCGCAAGATATATACTTATAATACATTATCGTGTAGCGCTTACCTCCTCGTGTTTGGCAGTCCGGGCGACTTGTCCTTGGCTTCTACTGCGCCTGCGCGTTCGGGTTGATGCGGCCGATGATGACCCCTGGTTGTCAGCTGACGGCGGGGGGTCACATGGGCAGGTGTCACGAATCGAGAGGGTGCTGGGATTGGTCAGTTCATGTGTTGCCGCCTAATACGAGGGGTGGAGTTTTAGCGTTTATAGTAACCTAGCGCCTGCTATGAAGTATGCCGTTGACATCGATACGTGCATCTTGCCGTGACGCACAGCAGAATATCTGCTGTTGAATACCATTATCGCTGGTGAAGAGGCCAGAGTTACCAAGATACGGACCCCTGAGGATGAGTATCTGAAACGCGTAGGGTCGTTTATTGTTTATGGAATGTTTGCATTGGGGACAGTCATAATGTGTTACACCCAGCACTAGGAGATCCGATTTATTCGGACACCTGTGCTTTATTTGGGGATTGTACTACTGGTGTGCCCTGGATATATGCCGATTCCAGACAAAATATCGTTACAAACACCGAGATATATGCATCATAATGACTCAGTGTTTTTTGTTTAATACATTTTTTAATAATCACGGTGGGGCTTATGTCACAGTGGTGTGATACCCCTGTTTTTAACAAGTTACTATTAAAAGGTATTTTTTACTCAATTGTTACTTCAGTGAACCTTATAATTTTTTTCATATTGTGGGAGCACAATTATATTTCTATCAAACTATACAGTGAAATTACATTTAGTCCATACAGTTAATTATTTCATTATATCTAGGTATGGCAGCCTTTGCACTTTCTGAATTAAACACAGATGGGTGGATGAGTGAGGCTAAAAGCGTTTTTTCTGAATGTGAACTGATGTATACAGTTCAGGGTGCATCTCTTAAAACTACCTTCAAAAACCTTAATAGATTGCATAAAGATTATACTAGAAGTTGGTGGGAAATCCAGAGTCTGGAAAACTATTTGAAGAACAAGATAGTTCCCAGAGGTCTCAGGGTCCCCATTGTTCCAGCATCAAGATTAAAAACCGCTAATATAAAAGAAAGGTGGGAACAGGAGATTACAGGGAGCTCACTTAGGCTGATGCAGATTTTGGTAGAGGAAGAAAAAGTCCAGTTTGACTTTATTAGTGCTGAGCTTAAAAAAGAGATTGAGGCAGCTAAGTCCTTGGTAGATACCCCTGGCTTTGATAAAAGGGATAAAATCCTCCAACAAACTCTAGAAAGGTTCACTAATCATCTAAAGGAACGTAAACACTTCCAATTCCAGAGAGACCTACAGGAATTTAGCGAGAAAAAAGCGTATGATTTTGTCACTACACAACAACAGCAATATCAACAGACCAATAGGGGGCCGAGGGAATCTGACCCTTCCACATCAGAGAGTGAAACTACAGACTCTGAAAGAGTGGGCCCATTTTTTGGTGGTAGTGGTGGGAAACAAAAATTTAGGGGAGGAGCAAGAGGTAGAAATAGAGGCCGTGGGAGAGCCTCTTCTAATAGTGGCAATAATTTTTTAGCCAACAATCCTCCCATTTCCCGCTATATGCTGAGGGGACAAAAGGATTAGTGAAGGGGAATAATATGGATAGGCTTCAAATTATTAACCTTTCTGAATATAGTTTAAGTGCATCAGAGATTACATTATTAGAAAAGGGACTTTCCTTTGTCCCTACAGTTAAATTTGACTCATTTTCGTGGATAAAAGATCTCAACTTATTTGCTCGTAAACTCAAATGGATTAAATTTTTTAAACACCATAATAGGAAAAAATGTATGGAATTAGGGTTAGAGGAGTCTGATATGGAAGGCCTTTCAGCCCTAGAGGGGTTACTAGAGGAATCTGGAAGAGCTCCAGGTATAGGTCCCTTCACCAACCTAAAAATGAAGAGTAGGAAGCTGCCACCTATAGGAGACTTTACCAATGTGGATTTATTTGTGGATATGGTAGGAGATGAGATCAAAAGTCTTAGTCAGGACAGTAGGGGCATGGATAACAACTTGTCTTGGTCTGAACGATTAGCTCTGACCACTTTAGAGAAAAAACAGAACATTGTTCTAAAGGCATCTGATAAAGGTGGGAACATTGTGGTCATGAGCAGGGATGATTATAAGAAAATGTGTGAGGACATTTTATTTAACCATGACTGCTACACCATTTTAAAGGATAACCCTACGGCACTATTCAAGAAAGAGCTGCTGAGCATCTTGAATGATGCAAAGAGCAGATCTTTGATTAGTGCAGGTGAGTTCGGGTTCCTATACCCACAATTTCCTGTTATGGCGTGTTTTTATAGCCTGCCCAAAATCCATAAAGGGTATCCTCCCTTACGTGGCAGACCCATTGTTTCAGGCATCAATAATTTAACTCAAAATGTGAGTACATATGTTGATCAGGTGTTGCGCCCCTTTGTCTTGAGTCTCACATCATATGTACGTGACACTATGGATGTCTTGAAACAGATTGACGGTATTTCTCTGGAGAAAGATACAATCCTGGCTAGTCTGGATGTTGAGGCGTTGTATTCATCCATACCTCACAAATGTGGTTATAAAGCGGTCGAGTATTATCTGGGATCTAGAGGTACTCAGTTTGCAGCTCATAACCAATTTGTTTTGCAGTTATTACAGTTTGTTCTTGAAAAAAATATATTTATTTTTGAAGACAAAATCTTTCATCAGCAATGTGGTACTGCAATGGGGAGTCCTGCTGCTCCCACCTATGCAAATTTATTTCTTGGCTGGTGGGAGGAGACAATTGTCTTTGGGGACAAATTTGTCAAATGGACTTCATCCGTCGGATTATGGATTAGATATATTGATGACGTGTTGATCCTCTGGAACTCTACAGCAGATGAGTTCCATAGGTTTGTAGCAGCCCTCAACAATAATGATGTAGGACTAAAATTCACATGTGAGATCAGTGAGAAAGAATTGTCCTTTTTAGACTTGAAAATCACAAAAACAGAAGAAGGCACAATCCGCACTAAGGTACATCGGAAAGAAACAGCAACTAATAGTTTTCTGCAATGGAATAGCTGTCATCCTTATTCCCTCAAACGTGGCATTCCGAAAGGCCAATTTATGAGAGTACGCAGGAATTGTAGCTCTATGGGTGATTTTGAGTGCCAGGCCCAGGAACTCAAAACAAGATTGAAGGACAGAGGTTTCCCCAAGAGTGTTATTAGGAAGGCCTATGAGGGAGCAAGGGATGCAGATAGGCAATGTCTCCTGGTCCCTAAAAAACGGAAAGAAGAACAGGTCACGAGACTCATAGGCACCTATGATTCCAAACAAAATGATATCATGCAGATACTGAATAGGTATTGGCGTATTCTCAGTTCTGATATAGATTTGGTAGATCAGATCACACAGAGGCCGTCTGTCACGTATCGGAGAGGGAAAAACATAAGGGACAGAGTCATGCATAGCTGTTTTGACCCTATTTCACCTAGGGGTACGTGGCTGGATAGACAAATACCGGGCACCTTTAGATGTGGTAGCTGTAAAGCATGTGAATTCATTTTTAAAGGGAATAGCTTCACTAGTGTCGTTACACAGAAACAATACAATATTCGGGATTATGTCAATTGCAAGACAGCGGGAGTGGTCTACCTTATCACATGTCCATGCCCCCTTAATTATGTGGGTAAAACAGCACGACAATTTCGTCGCCGTATTAGGGAGCATGTTGGAGACATTATCCATGTTAGGGACACCCCAATATCTAAGCATGTGCATGCTAAACACCAAGGTCAGGCAGCATGCTTAAAGTTTCAAGCAATTGAACTTGTTAGACCCCCTAAAAGAGGAGGGGACTGGGATAACCTGATTTTACGCAAAGAAGCACAATGGATCCATAGACTGGAATGTATACAACCAGCAGGTTTAAATGAGCAGACTAATTACACATGTTTTATCTAACATGCCTTACCAATCCCCTGTGGGTGGCCTATCTCCACTGGGTTGCCTATAGGGTGGGTGAGTTCATATTTGCCTAATATACCAAGTTTTGAGATGGCCATATGGGTCAGCCGATACATGTGGAGATCGCCTTCAGTCCCTCCTGACATGAGGGACCTAGTATTCTTGTCCACCTTACATGTGTTTATTTACTTTTTAGTTGCTCTGTGAGGTAGTCCACTTGCGGTGTTTAACTGTCCCGCAAGATATATACTTATAATACATTATCGTGTAGCGCTTACCTCCTCGTGTTTGGCAGTCCGGGCGACTTGTCCTTGGCTTCTACTGCGCCTGCGCGTTCGGGTTGATGCGGCCGATGATGACCCCTGGTTGTCAGCTGACGGCGGGGGGTCACATGGGCAGGTGTCACGAATCGAGAGGGTGCTGGGATTGGTCAGTTCATGTGTTGCCGCCTAATACGAGGGGTGGAGTTTTAGCGTTTATAGTAACCTAGCGCCTGCTATGAAGTATGCCGTTGACATCGATACGTGCATCTTGCCGTGACGCACAGCAGAATATCTGCTGTTGAATACCATTATCGCTGGTGAAGAGGCCAGAGTTACCAAGATACGGACCCCTGAGGATGAGTATCTGAAACGCGTAGGGTCGTTTATTGTTTATGGAATGTTTGCATTGGGGACAGTCATAATGTGTTACACCCAGCACTAGGAGATCCGATTTATTCGGACACCTGTGCTTTATTTGGGGATTGTACTACTGGTGTGCCCTGGATATATGCCGATTCCAGACAAAATATCGTTACAAACACCGAGATATATGCATCATAATGACTCAGTGTTTTTTGTTTAATACATTTTTTAATAATCACGGTGGGGCTTATGTCACAGTGGTGTGATACCCCTGTTTTTAACAAGTTACTATTAAAAGGTATTTTTTACTCAATTGTTACTTCAGTGAACCTTGTGTGTGAACATGCCCTTAGGGGGACATTTCTGTTCATCATTGATTGATATGAAACTCCATTACCCTTTAAAAAAAAACCTGCAGCATTTGAGTTGTGTATTATGGCATGCACAATTGTAAAGTGCTGCGGAATATGTTGGTGCTATATAAATAAAGATTATTAACCCGTTAGTGACCGGCCCATCGTGTTTCTACGTCGGTCACTAACGGGCCTTATTCCGATGCCATAGACTTTTTACGTCGCGGCATCGGAATAAGTTTACAGAGCAGGGAACTGTCAGATCTCCCTGCTCTCAGCTGCTAGAGGCAGCTGAGGGCTGGGAGCGTCCCTGCTCTAACGTCTGAGATCGATATTAGTATCGATCTCACATGTTTAACCCCTCAATAGCGAGCACCGCATCTGAGTGGTTTTGGAGAGAGGGAGGGAGCTCCCTCTCTCCCCCACCGACACCCGGCGATACGATCGCCGAGTGTCTGTGTCTCTAATGGCAGCCGGGGGTCTAATAAAGGCCCCCAGGCTGCCTGGAGTGAATGCCTGCTAGATCATGCCGGAGGCATGACCTAGCAGATGCCTGTCCGTGTTAAACGGACAGGAAGTAATACACTGCAATACAAAAGTATTGCAGTGTATTATAAATGCGATCGCAGAATCGCATATTATAGTCCCCTAGTGGGACTAGTAAAAAAGTTTAATAAAGTTAATTTAAAAAAAAATGTGAAAAAAAATGAAAAACCCAGCTTTTCCCCTTACAAAATACTTTACTATTAAAAAAACAAAATAAAGTTAAAAAGTTACACATATTTGGTATCGCCGCGTCCGTAACGACCCCGACTATAAATCTACTACATTATTTAACCCGCACGGTGAACGCCGTAAAAAAAATAATAAAAAACTATGGAAAAATTGCTGTTTTCTGTGAATACTGACTTTAAAAAAATGTAATAAAAAGTGATCAAAAAGTCGCATCTACTCCAAAATGGTACCAATAAAAACTACAAGTCGTCCCGCAAAAAAAAAGCCCTCATATGACCGCATCGGCGAAAAAATAAAAACGTTACGGCTCTTCAAATATGGAGACACAAAAACAAATCATTTTGAAAAAAAAGCGTTTTCACTGTGTAAAAGTAGTAAAACATACAAAAACTCTACAAATTTGGTATTGTTGCAATCGTAACAACCCGCTGAATAAAGTTATTGTGTTATTTATACCACACGGTAAACGGCGTAGATTTAGGACGCAAAAAAGAGTGGCGAAATTTCAGATTTTTTTCTATTGCCCCCCCAAAAAAAAGTTAATAAAAGTTAATCAATAAATAATATGTACCTAAAAATGGTGCTATTAAAAAGTGCAACTTGTTCCGCAAAAAACAAGATCTTATACAGCTATGTCGACGCAAAAATAAGAAGGTTATAGCTCTTTGAATGCGACGATTGAAAAACGTAAAAAATAGCTTGGTCATTAAGGTCCAAAATAGGCCGGTCATCAAGGGGTTAATATTATGCACACAACAGCTGCTGCAAAACCGCTTTTTTAAAAAAAAAAAAGTCACGGAACGATTGGCACAGAAAATAAAATGATTGCCGAGGTAAAGGATCATTTCACAGTAAAATGTGGTTTAGAATAATCCCTTCTGGTTTATTTTACTATTATTTACGGATATTTCCTGCGAGTGAAGAGGCTTTGAGCAGTTTTGTGTGTCGATAGTCGAGTAATCCACGACCACATGACCGTGCGGAGTCTATTATGAGCCATTATAACCAGCCCTAATTTATTATAAAAGTGAACACACCAGCTTTAATACCAGCCTATTATCACATGTACACCCCGTGCCATGGTTAATATTGTGTAGGGACCTCAGCGGATCAAAAATCAACCATTAAAAAGTGTTTTTTGTGGCATTTTCCTAATTCCTTCGGCTTTTCTTCCTTACTGTCCATAAGTTGTCCGTATGCCCTTTCTGAGGTATCTTGGTCTACCAGACTTGGATACTTGTTGCCAACCACTAATGGTTACTAATATTACAGTGCCCATAGGATTAGTCACCCAGTTTATAACACGTAATTGAGTTATATCCCTCGGGCGTACGTGCATGTGTTTACAATAGGGAGAAGTGAATGAAGGATCGGGCATGCCCAATTCTACCGTTGGGGGAGTGTGGGGACACTCCCATAGACATTAGACAGTTCACCAGTCCTGCTGACTTTCACCTAATTTATATGGGCAGGTTATCCCGAAATTAACTTTAATGACCCATCCACAGGATAGGTGATAGATGTCTGATCGCTCCGACCCCCACCAATCACTGGAATGGGGGTTCCAAGCCCCCCCCCCCGTTTCTCCTCACTGCAACCCCATTGATTAGAAGCTAGACTGGAGCGGTGGTCGAGCATGAGCCCTGCTGCTCCATTCAATGTCTATGGGGCTGACGGAAACGGCTGAGTGCTGACATTGTCTCCGTCAGTCCCGTAGATATTGAAAAGAGCAACACCGCAGATGATGGACTGCTACTCTATTCGTAATTCTTGTCACTGCAGTGATGAGGACTCTGGAGCCCCATTATAGTGATTGGCGGGGGTCCCATAAATAGGACATCACCTGTGGATAGGTCATAAATGTTTCTTGGGATAACCCCTTAAGGGTTGTACAGCATTAGAAAAACATGGCTGCTTCCTTCCAGAAACAGTGACACATCTGTCCACAGTTTGTGAGTGGTATTGCAGCCCCATTCACTTCGATGGTGCTAGGCTGCAATACCAGATACATACCATGGACCGATGCGGCGCTGTTTTTGGAAGATCGTAGCCTTGTTTTTCTAATCCTATACAACCCCTTCACTACCTCCAGTCTCTTCACTACCTGCTGCAGGTGGTGCGTGTGCGTCTCATGTTGGAAAATCACTGCAAACAACCATCTGCCTGGTGAAAATGATGTTATAAAATGTTGATGGCTGCGTGCAACGATCGGCCAAGACAGGACTGTGGTATGATAGGACCTAGTTGTACTGCTATGTACATTTAGCTGCTCGCAATTATTTTGTATCCAGGACGCATCCTTACCCCGTGGCAGGCGCTGGAGGACCAGTCTCAGTGGGGCAGATTTTATTAGTACATGAGGTGCTCCAGCATGACGGATTCAGTGGTCACAGGACAAATAGCTCTTGCTTTGGAGACTTATCTTACGGGTGACCAATATCTCCGCTTTGATAAATCTCACACATATGTACTGTAGCAGAAACAATGAATGAATGACAAGCCACGCAATGCTTTCGTTCTCAGGTGTCATCTCCATATTCGAGGGACAATACCGGTTTGGCAGCTTCACAGAGAGGCGCGAGATAAGTTAAGAATGGGTGTGGCAGGGTGATTCATATGCCCATCCTTTTCTGTGCAGCTCCAGCCCCACTCGTGTATAAACAACCTGGAAATAATCAATTCAAAAACATTTCTTTGGTGGCCTTATCTGTGGCCATCCGACGCTGCAGTGGGTGAGATAACCCGTCAGTACATTATGAGAACGGGGCTGTGGATATCTTTCCTTACAGGCCCTACACTGAAAGTATATCGGGCACGCCTGATCCTGCCAGTCAGTACACCGCTTTAACACAGCCAGGGCTGGCTCCTGGTGTAAATTGGCCCATGGGTGACAGTCACAGTGGGCCCTTATATACAGTATACTATACTTGAGCGTGTTTATCCAGATTGCCATGGACCCACCAAGCCTAGTAGACCCTTACATGAGACTATAAAGGCCCTATAACACCGGACAATTTTGGCCGGTGCAGCGAGCGCCGATCAACGAGACAGCTCGTTGATCGGCGCTCGTTTGCTCCTGTCACGCGGAGCTATGGATGGGGACGAGCAGTCGTTACTCCGATCGCTTGTCCCCATACATTTATGGTCATGTTGGCAGCGCGTCGCCCTGTTTACACATATAGAGGTGCTGCCGACAACGATAATATTAAACTTTTTTAAAACGATACCATCAGCAGATGATTGAGCGTTTGTTCGTTCATCTTCTGATCGCTGCCCTGTTTGCACAGAGCAATTATCGGCAACAAGCGTTTTATGAACAATCGTTTTCCCGATAATCGCCCAGTGTAAAACCCCCTTAAGTTGGCCCATCCGAGACCACCACCTATTTAGACAATAGGAGCTCCTCTGACCTCCGTTCTGCAAGCTACAGGGCTTCATCCTAGAGGAAACTATGGGGGGGGGGGGATGCACATGTGCGCGACTCTCCATTGAAGTTACGGAAATGCAGAGCAAGCTGTGGGACCCCCAATACCTGGAGGTCCTAGAGGTAAAACTCCCACCTATCGGACACTTTTGGACTATCCTGTGGTCGTAAATCCATTTTAACATACACGGAACTAACGTTTAAACGTGATGCCTGTTCTAGGCACAGTTATTTAAAGGGGTTGTTTCATGAAGACAACGCCTGTCCATATGCCCTATAATGGTATTTAATGTCAGAGGGAGCCGCCATGTAATGCTACATATCCTCTTCATGAGGCAACCCCTTTAAAGGGGTTGTACAGGATTATAAAAATATGGCTGCTTTCTTCTAAAAACAGCGCCACACCTGTCCATGGGTTGTCTGGTATTGCAGCTGAGCCCCATTTAAAGAGGCTCTGTCACCAGATTTTCAAACCCCTATCTCCTATTGCAGCAGATCGGCGCTGCAATGTAGATAACAGTAACGTTTTTTTTAAAAACGAGCATTTTTGGCCAAGTTATGACCATTTTTATATTTATGCAAATGAGCCTTTCTTAAGTACAACTGGGCGTGTTTAAAGTTATGTCCAAGTGGGCGTGTATTATGTGTTTTACATTTGGGCGTTTTTACTTGTTTTACTAGCTGGGCGTTGTGAATAGAAGTGTATGATGCTGACGAATCAGCATCATCCACTTCTCTTCCTTACCACCCAGCTTCTGGCAGTGCACAGACACACAGCGTGTCCTCGCTCATCCGACGCGATGAAGTTCCTGTGGGAGGAAGTGAGTGACGTCACAGCGTGATCTCGCGAGGACACGCTGTGTCTGTGCACTGCCAGAAGCTGGGTGGTAAGGAAGAGAAGTGGATGATGCTGATTCGTCAGCATCATACACTTCTATTAACAACGCCCAGCTAGTAAAACAAGTAAAAACGCCCAGATGTACATAAGAAAGGCTCCTTTGCATAAATATAAAAATGGTCATAACTTGGCCAAAAATGCTCGTTTTTGAAAAAAAAAAACACGTTACTTTTATCTACATTGCAGCGCCGATCTGCTGCAACCCGAGATAGGGGTTTGAAAATCTGGTGACAGAGCCTTTTTAAGTGAATAGGACTGAGCTGCAGTACCACTCTACACCTGTGGACAGGCGTGGCGCTGTTTGTGGAGGAAAAAAAGGCTTGTTTTTCTAATCCTGTACAAACCCTTTACGTTTATTTAAACCTTGAACTTGTGTTGTCTCAGCCAATGAAGCTGCATTTACACAAAGTGCATTTCCCCTTTAACACAGGAGCGGCTAGCTTCTCTTTTACTCTGTTTGCATTTGTGAAATATGATCTATGGTCCATCTATGGTTCTACATTTCCAATGGAAGTTTATCAGATGTTCTTAAAGGGGCACTCCACTATTTACACTTCCTGCCACATAGCGTAAGTAATTGTTGACTCGACCTTTCTCATCTATGGCTCACCAGGTTTTGGACCACACAACTTATGTGAGGGATTTGATGATGAATCCCATTGTTTCCACCATATGAACTGAACAACCCAAAAACACAAACTGGCTGCAACGGGTATCTATGGGTGGAAGCTATACTTTTTTACTTTGCATTTTTCTTTGGATGTGCTGATGAGAAGGCTTTGTCTTTGTTACTTTTAGCCCTGTAAGCTGAAAGCCATTATTAGAAGTCACAGCAGGAGAATTGTCAGGTCTCAGGGCAAG
Organism: Rhinoderma darwinii; assembly: GCF_050947455.1. Taxonomy (NCBI): domain Eukaryota; kingdom Metazoa; phylum Chordata; class Amphibia; order Anura; family Rhinodermatidae; genus Rhinoderma; species Rhinoderma darwinii. The sequence goes on from NC_134696.1 coordinate 25,094,104, forward strand.
GGAAATTGTCTAAAGGTGTTGTCTGCTTTGGACAATTCGTCTTTGTTATAAGGATCCCCAATGTTAAGTTGATCACTGTGTGTCCCGCTGCTTAGACCCACAGCAGTCCGTTGTAATCTGTGGGGAAACCCAGCAGTAAGGATATGTTCACACTGCTTAGCAAAATACGTCTGAAAATACAGAGCTGTTTTCAGGTGAAAAAGAGCTCCTGATTTTCAGACGTTTTTGTAGCAACTCGCGTTTTTCGTGGCGTATTTTACGGACGTTATTGGAGCTGTTTTTCAATGGAGTCAATGAAAAATGGCTCCACAAACGTCCCAAGAAGTGACATGCACTTCTTTTTCCGCGCCGTATTTTGACAGCGGCGCGTAAAATAACACCTCGTGGGAACAGAACACCGTAAAACCCATTGAAAGCAATGGGCAGATGTTTGTAGGCGTATTAGGGGCGTTTTTCAGGCGTAATTCGAGGCGTAAAATGCCAGAATTCCGTCTCAAAACAGTGCGTGTGAACATACCCTAAGGGCCCTTTTACACGGGACAATTATCAGGCAAGCGAGTGTTCACAGAATGCTCGCTCCCGATCATTTCCCTGTGTAAACAGGGCGAGTCAGCCGATGAACGAGAAAACTCTAGTTCATCGGCTGATCGTATCGTTTCGTCAGCCTAAAATATTATCGTTGTCAGCAGCACATCCCCCTGTATAAATCGTAGAATGATCGCTTATCCCCATACATAGATCCTTCTGAAAGGAGCAAACGAGCGCCGATCAACGAGCTGTCTCGTTGATCGCCGCTTGTTTACAGGGCCAAAATGGGCCAGTGTAAAAGGACCTTAAAGAGACTCTGTCACCACATTATAAGTGGCCTATCTCCTACATAAGGAGATCGGCGCTATAATGTAGGTGACAGCAGTGCTTTTTATTTAGAAAAATTATCTATTTTTACCACGTTAGGAGCGATTTTAGATTTATGCTAATTCATTTCTTAATGCCCAATTGGGCGTGTTTTTATTTTAGACCAAGTGGGCGTTGTACAGAGGAGTGTATGATGCTGACCAATCAGTGTCATGCACTTCTCTCCATTTATTTACTCAGCGCATAGTGACACTGCGTTGTTCACGATGTGCGGTCTTATACTGACACATTAAAGTTACTGAAGTGTTTAGACAGTGAATAGACAGCACCTCCAGCCAGGACGGGATATCTATTCACAATCCCGACACTTTGTTCACGTTTCTGTGGGACTTACAGCAGAGCAAAGCGTAATCTCGCTGTAACCTGTCATTTACAGCGTGATCTCACGAGATTACGCTTGCTCTGCTGTAAGTACCACAGAAATGTTACAGAAGTGTCGGGATTATGAATAGACATCCTGTCCTGGTTGGAGGTGATGTCTATTCACTGTCTAAACACTTCAGTAACGTTAATGTGTCAGTATAAGACAGCACATAAGGATCTAGCAGGATCCCTATGCGCTGAGGAAATGAATGGAGAGAAGTGCATGACGCTGATTGGTCACTGATTGGTCAGCGTCATACACTCCCCTGTACAACGCCCACTTGGTCTAAAGTAAAAACACGCCTAGTTGGGCATTAAGAAAGTCATTAGCATAAAGCTAAAATTGCTAATAACGTGGTAAAAATAGATCGTTTTTCTAAATAAAAAGCACTGCTGTCACCTACATTACAGCGCCGATCACATTATGTAGGAGACAGGGCACTTATAATGTGGTGACAGAGCCGCTTTAAGGATCCTATTACATGGCCCGACGTGGGCCGTGTAGACGAGCACCGATCAACGAGACAGCTCGTTGATCGGCACTCGTTTGCTCCTTCCACACGGAGCAATGATTGCTTATGTAGGGAAGCGCGATCGTTACTTGGATCGTTTGTCCACATACATTTTCATCATGTGGCTGCGCATCTCTTGATGACACGGAGCTGTGCTGCCGACAACAATGTTTTCGTATGCTGCATAAAAGAGCAGATCAGCCGATGAACGAGCGTTTGCTCATTTATCGGCTGATCGTTGGCCTAATTACACAGGGGAATGATCGGGAACGGGAGTTCATATGTATTAGGGCCCTGCAGTGCCTCCACAGGGGAAATAACATATTGCACAATTCCCAGTGAAATCCCCAGACTGTAATGTATAGACGTTCCAGGTCCTCCAAACAGAGAAACGCTCTCTCCACGCTGACTAATTCATGGAGGTCCTGAATTCCTTAACAGGCTATACAGTGGCATACGTCCGAGCCTTACGTCGGGGGGTACTCCTGACGTATTGCTCTGATGTGATATGAATAGTCATGTGGCCATATACATTGGTCAGCCGTAGGGCGATGTTGGATCGACAAATATCTGTCACCATACCCATTTCAGAAGATGACGGCCGTTATAGAAAATGACCAGCCGATGTGGTCGGAAATGACAAACCATAGACAAGGCCTCCAACTCTGGTTTTTTATGAGTTGTCATTTGCAGAATGATTGTCTGTGGTCGCACAATTACAGCTACTCATACACATTACTCCTTTCGATAGTCAGAGGCGTGGTTGGATCGATTGCTTCATTTTCTAACCAGTGATTATTCATTAACTTTCATCTCATGTACGGCCACCTTTCGCTTATACACGATGTAGTTATTGTATGTATGCATGGGCACATCTGTACAGTGCTCATTATAATCTCAATAGGGTCCTGCATACAATGGACAATAGTTCACCAGTCACACTCCACAGGGTACTACACCTCTGACCTGCACCAGGAACAGCCATTATGGTTTAACGGCCCTTCCCACCCCCACCATCATGTGCAGCAATAGAGACGAGATAAGTGTCAGCCGTAAGGGACAATGTGGCCATTTAATGGTCATGTGAAATTGAACTATCAACGAGAACTTGAGTACAGACCCATCGAAAGGGGTTGTGCAGTTTAGAAAGCCCATTTTCATATATCATATTAGTGAATTTAGAGTTAATAGAGGGGGATCCTCTGGTCAGGAGCCTCATCACTTGGCCAGAGTGGAGAGCAAGAGCGTCCCTCTCTCTGGAGGACCTGTCCTGTCCTGCATTACACAGACAACCCATTGATATGAATGGACACTGAGTAATAATTAATTTCCCCTGTGGTGGCGCTGCAGGAAAATTGAACACTACTGACAGGTTTCCCCACAGATTACAGATGATCACTGGGAATCCCAGCAGGTGGACGCTTTGTGATCTGTTTATTGTCAAGGATTCTTATAATAAGAAATTGTACGAAAACTGAGAACACAATTATCCTGTGCTCACGCGAAGGATCACGTTTGTAATGTACGTTTACCATGTATGCCAGGAAAGCTCCCGGTGTGCGCGCTAAACGTGTCTATAGGGTCTCATTAGCCCTGTGGCCTTTGTCGGCCAGGTATACGTTAGTATACCACAAAAAAAGGGTATGGAATACATTTTTCTTTTAAGGGGGGGTTATCCCATCTTGGACATTTATGGCATATCCCAGAGATGGGACCCGCACCTATGTCCAGAATGGGGCCACTAAGCCCCGTCCTACCTTGTCCTGTTCCGGCTGCCCACCGGCCACTGTCTGTCGAGGTGGTCTGGAGAATGGAAACAGCTCAGCTACGCTGTTACCGTAATTCTCATAGAAGTGAATGAGAGTTATGGAAACAGCGTACTCCCCACCACCTTGTCATACAGTGACTGGAGGGCAGTGGGACAAGGTAGGACGGGGGTCAGGGGGCACATGTTCTAAACATAGGTGCTGGTCCCAGAGATGGGACCCTCATCTATTGGAGATTTATGGAATATCCTGTAGATATGCCATAAACATCGAAGATGGGAAAACACCTTTAACATAGGAGCCTAAGGGTATGTTCACACGAGGTCATTACGTCCGTAATTGACGGACGTATTTCGGCCGCAAGTACCGGACCGAACACAGTGCAGGGAGCCGGGCTCCTAGCATCATAGTTATTTACGATGCTAGGAGTCCCTGCCTCGCTGCAGGACAACTGTCCCGTACTGAAAACATGATTACAGTACGGGACAGTTGTCCCGCAGCGAGGCAGGGACTCCTAGCGTCATAGATAACTATGATGCTAGGAGCCCGGCTCCCTGCAGTGTGTTCGGTCCGGGACTTGCGGCCGAGATACGTCCGTCAATTACGGACGTAATGACCTCGTGTGAACATGCCCTAAGGGTGACGGATGCCACTGTATAGCCTCTGTTTAATGTATACTCCAGGATCTTTTCCTGACGTATACGTCAAACAGACAAAAAAACGTGATGTGAATGAGGCCTAATATTTGACCGCCATTTTTAGCTGATCCATTTTTTAGACGAATTGAAGTAGAAAGCACGACTGATGGGAACAGATGTTTTTTGGTAAAAATTTTGAATGTAAGATTTTCATTACGTTTTTATTTATTTCTATTACTGGATAGAAAACCCATTGTATTCAATGCGGTCATGTTTCTGTACGTTTTTCTGTTGGAACAGCGTAGGAAAATACACAGTGTGAACAGGGACGTAATGAACGGTTCACAGATTTTTCGGAAATGACCTGTTTGCACTAGAGTAACCACATTGTGTCTGTGGAAACGTCTGAAATGATAAACAGGTTTTATCCCCAATTAATTGTACTGATCGGTGACATTGAGGGAAACGGTAAAAATGGGGTAATAACGGTGCCCCCCTGGATTTGAACTCGGCACGTTGTCATCCTCCCCTCCCCCCACAGCACCGTGTTAGTATTCAGAACAGCTATGGTGCCGTCTGAGGCCACGGTCGAGACTAATCCCACCAATCCTGTGATTGACGTCTTTTTCACCCAATAGCGACCATGCGCGAAAACCTATAGCCAATCACAATATACTACGGCTAGACTGACACTCCCATCCACCAATCAGCCTCAGCGCTTTCGACTGACGAGTCCCTCGACCAATATGAGGGCGCTCAGGGCGGGCAGTCTGCGATGATTAACCCGTCTGTAACGTCATTCTAGGCAGTTCGATCGGTAGCGGGAGCGGAGAGCGGACAGCAGGGAGCTCGAAGGCAGCAGCCCCCCACCGCCGGCCTAAGTTACCATCAACACCCGGGGTCAAAGTAAACAGCGAGCAACCGCCGGCCCGAGTCACCAACTCTGAAGGGAATCACAACCATTTACAGTACCACCATGAGCAGCGACGTCGAAACTCAACAGCAGCAGCAGCCAGCCGCCTTGGAAAGCAAGTCAAGCCCTGAACCGGAGGCCTCTGTGGGGGAGAAAAAGGTCATCGGTAAGTGCAGGAATAACAGTGAAGGGGAGGGGGTCTGCAATAATGGCGAGCCGGGCAGTGAAGGGGTTAACAGCACGGTGGCGGTTGGTGCTGTCGGTTTAACCGTCTGATGTGAACCGCTTGCCACGCGTTGAGTGTGGCGGTCGTCCCCCCCCCCCCTACTTTTCTCCCTCCGCCTTCTTTCTCCGCCCGCCTCACGGCCGTGACGTCATTGCTTCCTGGGGCCTTCAAAATGTCCGCTGTCTGCTTGCGGCCTACTCGTCCCTTCTCAGACCCTTTGTGTCCCGGCTCCGCCCGCACAGGGATTTTTCCCTCGCCTAGAGTAGGGTCTGGGCGTTGCATGTGCCCAATGCTAGGCCCGGGCTCCTTGTATATGATCTGGAGGGAGAGCCGGCGAGTGTTTTGGCCTTGCTCCAGCCACGTGGTGCCTCACTGGTGCTTTCTAGAGAAGGAACTACTACTCCATGGCCTATAAATTCTATCATCCCTCCCTCCAGTTCTCAGTACTGCTTATAGTCACAATGATGGAGATATATTCTAGTGTCTGAATGGTAAATAAACATATATATATATATATATATATATATATATTCTCAATTTTTCACCTTGGTTGGAGCCATTTGTCACTCGCATGTTTGATCATTGGTATCTCATAGACTTTGTCCTCATCTGATAAGTGTTAATCTTTAGCGATGTACAAATATCTGATCACTGATTTATTATAATTTTTTTTTAAATTTTACTTTTATATTCTTTCATTGGCAGCAACCAAGGTTTTGGGCACCGTCAAATGGTTCAATGTGCGTAATGGATACGGCTTCATTAACAGGTGAGTCTTGTGTTGACAAAGCTTGTTTTTGTTTACTTTGATACTTTGTAACGTGTGTGATATTGTATTGCTTTATGGACTTTATATTGAGTCTTTTGATGACAAAGTGGAGCAGCGCTAATGGAGACCGCATGGTCCTGTGACTGCTGCAGATGCTGCTCCTCTAAACTGTGAATGGTTTAAGGGGTTTTCACATAATCCTTATTTATAGGTGATTGATATCCGATCGACTGCTGGGACCCCCAGCGATCACAAGAACAGGCTTACTGTTCCTGGAAGCCTCATAGGAATGAGCAGTAGTTCGTGTTCTCTGCCACCGCTCCATTCATTTCTATGAGGCTGTCAGGAATGGTAAGGTAAACTTGTGATCAGTTGGGGTCACAGTGGTCAATGAGATCTTTATCCCCTATCTTGTTGATAGACTAATGACTATGGGAAAACCCCTTTAAATGTTAGTCATTGAGGAACTGCGCTGACTGACCTGTTCTGCTTGATACATTGTTTATATCTAGCCATAAAATATTAATGAGAACATGTATATAACTTATTTCGTGGAGTAAATCTTGTTACCATTTAGAACTACCAGGGGTTCAGTCTTGGTGGTTTTGAATGCACATACAGTGAATAAATCCATATGTCTCTTTATTTTGTTTCCTGTAGGAATGACACCAAGGAAGATGTGTTTGTACACCAGGTGAGTGGAGAAATAGGAATAAAACTGCATAAACTCCTTTGAGGCGTTGGTCTCGCACGCCACTTTCCTTCTGCAACCATAAGCCCCCTGATGATAAGAGCACCGCTACCAGTGACTATATAGTAGTGTATCTAGAGGACTGTACCTGGTGTAATGCTCAGTGATGACATCGCTATCTGACCCTTTACCCTGCAGGACAGTGACTTGTTGGTCTATTAAATGAAGTAACTCGGAGCTTCATCATGGCTGCGTTCACATTGTATGTTTTTGAAATGCTGAAAAGATACTCTAGTGTTTTGGAGTTTTTTGAGTTTAGTGACTCACTCTCTAATACACGTGGGTATTTTTATTTGATTTTTTTTTAAAAATGTTTTAGCATCTTCACATTTTTCATACATGAAAAGAACATTTAACACCCTTCCCTGCTCAAACTAGTTCCCTCTTTTACAAAATAATTATTTGTATGTCACAATCCCCTAAAGATCCTTTACAGTAAGCATTCATTATCTTATCACCTTCACATCAATGTTTTAGCTAGTACAAAAGAATATTTGACAGCTGATACACACTTTGATCACATACCATACAAAGTAATATCATGGGGGGGGGGGGCAGAGACTAACATTAACTCCCAGTACCCCCAAACAATAGATCTGATCATATAGGCATTCTGTTAGGACCAGCTCAGCTGAGGCGTGGTCCAGTGTATCCATACACGTAAGTATTTTTTTTTAAAAACACGTGTTTTTTAAGATGTTTTTTTCCTTCCAGGATTTCAAAAACACCCACTGAACCCAGTCTAAAAGGAAATCGGTCACTCACTAGGTTTTCAAAGGGGCTGTGATCAGACTAAAACCACTTGTATACTTTAACATGATGCCTAGGCACGGTTACCTGCTTGTTGTTCCACTCACTGTCCTCTATGAACTACACCGAGGTTTAGTGTAAAAGGGGTGTTCCCTAATGGTTATTGCCCATCTACAGCATAGGTGATAAATATGACCAGTGGGGGTTCTACGTCTGTGGCTCCTCTATCTCTGCCAGCACCATAGAAAATAAATGGAGTGGTGGTTAAGCGTGCGCAGTACTACATTCAAATAGGGGCACACATGGATGACTAGGTAAGCACGTGCTCTGGAGCGGTGGGGGTCCCAGCGGTAGGATGCCTCTGAATTACATACTAATAACCTGTCCTGTGGATATGTGAAGAGTAACAAAAAATGGCAAATCCCTCTTTAATGGAACCAAGGACCTGGCTACCAAAGTACCAGCTCTAGTTCAGTTTTCTGACTGCTGCAAGTGTGTTCAATTTTTGATTTCTTTCATTTCCAGACTGCCATTAAGAAGAACAACCCAAGGAAGTATCTTCGCAGTGTGGGAGATGGGGAGATTGTAGAGTTCGATGTGGTGGAGGGAGAGAAGGTAAGGCTTGTTTTGGATTGGACAAATTGAGCAGCATATTTTTTACTTTATTTTGGTCTCTGAACGGCTTTAAGACTTACAAGCTTCACCTAGTAATTCAGAAATAATATGATCAGGTTTACAAATGAAGGCGGATGGGCTGCTGTAAACTATGTAATGGAGAGCTTGTTATGTGTAAATGTCACACTTGCATTTGCTTTGGTACTCATCAGTAATGGCGTAGTTGGAGGTTTCGGTTCTAGTGTTTTGCCGCAGACACGTTGTAATACTTCTGCTTTTCCAGTGTGGTAAGGAGTTTCTTTTAGTCTCTTACCATCTGGGTGATTGGTTTTCATTTGTATTCAGAAGAATCTAAAGAAAACCCCTGCATGTAGAATGAGGCTAAATGTCTTGGAAGTTCCTGGAAATAGTTTTTGGCATGAACTGATGTCGTTCTCCACAGGGTGCAGAGGCAGCTAATGTAACTGGTCCTGATGGTGTTCCAGTCCAAGGCAGCAAATATGCAGCAGATCGCAATCATTATAGGCGCTATCCACGTCGCAGAGGTCCTCCACGTAACTACCAGCAAAACTACCAGAACAGTGACAGTGGAGAGAAGACTGAAGAAAGTGAGACTGTGGTAGAAGGAGAAGGCGCTAATCAACAACGCCCTTACCGGAGGCGTCGTTATCCTCCTTTCTACCTACGGAGACCATATGGCCGCAGACCACAGTATCCTAATGCACCAGTACAGGATGAAGTAGTTGAGGTAAGTGGAATTCAAATGTAAGCTTAAACCTTTTACAAGCCTATATTCAACGGAGTTAAAAAAAAAAAAAATAATAAAAAAATATTATTTTTTTTTAGGGAGGAGAAGTCCAAGGTACAGGCGAACCAGGCAGGCCGGGTAGACAGAATATGTACAGAGGCTTCAGGCCACGGTTCCGCAGGTATGAGTAAGTAGCTCTTTGGCTTCTTTAACATTGAAAAACTTTTTAACTAATTAATGTTAACATTGCAGAATTTGTAATGAGACAAACTGCTGTCCCTTTTTTTTTAAAGATGAATTCCATCCTAAAGCATTTTTATTTATTTTTGTTCACGTAACTACTGAATAGGTAGACCGTGGTGGTCTAAGTGAGACCCCAATCCCCTACTGATTGCTGGAACAGGGGACCCCGACCGCAAGACTTCGGATAGGAGTTTGAGTGAAGCGCGGCAGTCGGGCACGTGCACTGCCACTCAATTTAGTCTGTCACAGCTGCTCAGCAGTTTCGGTGATGTAGGTTGAGTGGAGTGGCAAGTGTGTGCCCAACCGCTGCTCCATTCAAACGCCTAGCTGAAGTCTTGCGACCAGGGTCTTCTGTTCTAGCAATCACGCGCACGTCTGGACTCAAAGTCCATAAATACTCAACGAACGGGCTGTGGACTGTCACCCGCATTTGTGGGCCATGCTCATGTTAAAATGTATAGGAACTTGGTCCACAACCAAGTAAAATAGGACATATCCCATTTTTTGCTTTAACATTTATACAGCCTGGTCGCTTACCCATAAATATACGGGAAAGTGTACACGAAAATGAATGGATCAGTAGTTTTTAGCCATAATTGCAGATAAAAATTAGTCATGCGCATGAGGCCTTAGACTCAAATACACATCGTTCCTTAAAAGGGTAACTGGCTGTGTTTTTGGATATATTTCTTTGATGCTCATCACTACTTAATGGCTGTTTGCAGTGGACCTCCTCGTCAGAGGCAACCAAGAGAGGATGGAAATGAAGAAGATAAAGAAAATCAGGGTGATGGAACCCAGAGTCAGCAGCCACCTCAACGTCGGTACCGCCGTAACTTTAACTACAGACGCAGACGCCCAGAAAACCCTAAACCACAAGATGGTAAAGAGACCAAGGCAGCCGAAACATCAGCAGAAAACACGTCCGCTCCCGAGGCTGAGCAGGGCGGGGCTGAGTAAATACCGGCTTACCACCTCTACCACCATCCGGGTTAGTGCCAATGCTGGAACATAGATGAACGGGATTTTTTTCTTTAATTTGTAACCTAACCTCTAAGTTACTGTTTCTGCACCTTTGAAAGTTGTTACAAAGGACTTAATTTCTCATTATATATAATTTTTTTTATTTTTTTCCCCTTACAGTTTTGTCATCAAAAAAAGTCAAGATTGAAATTCCAGCAATAAGAAATTGAACAAAGAATTGGAACTGAAGACCTTAAGTGCTTGCTTTTTGCTGTTGACCAGATAATATCGTCCTGCATGGTTTCTTGCAGCGATGTTTTTATTTTATATCAAAGATCTCCTTTTGGGAATGACAAGTTTTTTAAAAAACATATTTTTTCGCAATCTTGCCTGCAAAGGTTTTTAAATTGTTTCTTATCTGGTCAAACAGACATTTTTAAGAACCTCATTTTTAATTTGTAATAAACGTACACCTGATTTTTTGTTTTCAGTCAACAAATTGCAAGCATCTATTAATAAAGGTCTCAAAATATCATCATCTTGTGTGAATGTTTTTTTTTTTTTGTGGTCTGGTCATCAATACGTGATCAAGCCTGTCCCTGCAGGGAGGGACAAGATATTGTAGAGCTCAGGTGGTTAGTACAATGCTGGAGTCAATTGACTCCAGTAATCAGAAATGTCAGGTTGGAAAGGGGCACACTTGTTAGGTGCCAATAGTGCACTACATATACCCGACTAGGGCATGATACAGTGCTAGAAACCTGCTAAGCAGAGCTCAATTGGCATCTAAAAAAAAAACCTGAGCTCAATACTTAACTTGACTGGCTTAAAGGAATCCTATATAAGATCTAATTAGAGTCCCTGATTTGTAGACTGGTCTGGCATATACTTCTGAACCTATGGTTCCGTAATCTATCAAGTAGTACCTGGAGGTGGCGCACTGCTTCTGTCGGAGATCTACATACAAGGTTACATAACAGATGAGGTGTTCACTCGAAGGTTTCTTCCAATTTTATATTGGGAGCAAAGGTTCCAGCAACCACACCCTGTCCCTTCAGAGAAACTGCTGCAATCTACTTGTTACGTGTCATTTTCCTGTGCTTAGAGGCTGTTTCGGCAAAAGGCCTCGATTTAGATATCCTAGTTAAACAAGTGTCCACGATCTTCTGAACTTTGGTTTAGGGGGGCAATTTAAAGAGGCTCTGTCACCAGATTTTGCAACCCCTATCTGCTATTGCAGCAGATCGGCGCTGCAATGTAGATTACAGTAACGTTTTTATTTTTTTTAAAAACGAGCATTTTTGGCCAAGTTATGACCATTTTTTTAGTTATGCAAATGAGGCTTGCAAAAGTCCAAGTGGGCGTGTATGGTGCGTACATCGGGGCGTTTTTAACCCCTTAAGGACACAGCCTAGTTTGGGCCTTAAGGCTCAGAGCCCATTTTTCAAATCTGACATATTTCACTTTATGTGGTAATAACGTCGGAATGCTTAAACCTATCCAAGCGATTCCGAGATTGTTTTCTCGTGACACTTTGGGCTTCATGTTCGTGGTAAAATTTGGTCGATATATTCAGTCTTTATTTGAGAAATTGCAAAATTTAGAGAATTTAGAAAAAATAGCATTTTTCAGAATTTAAATGCATCTGCTTGTAAAACAGACGGTTATACCACCCAAAATAGTTACTAGTTCACATTTCCCATATGTCTACTTTAGAGTGGCATCGTTTTTTGAACATTCTTTTATTTTTCTTGGACGTTACAAGGCTTAGAACATTAAACAGCAATTTCTCATATTTTTAAGAAAATTTCAAACGCCTTTTTTATAAGGTACCTGTTCAGTTCTGAAGTGGCTTTGTGGGGCCTATGTATTAGAAACCCCCATAAAGCACCCCATTTTAAAAACTAGACCCCTCAAAGTATTCAAAACAGCATTTAGAAAGTTTTTTAACCCTTCAGGCATTTCACAGGAATTAAAGCAAAGTGGAGGTGAAATTTGCAAATTTCGTTTTTCTTTCTGAATTTCAATTTTATTCTATTTTTTTTTCTGTAACACAGAAGGTTTTACCAGAGAAACACAACTAAATATGTATTGTCCAGATTCTTCAGTTTTTAGAAATGTCCCACATGTGGCTCTAGTGCGCTTGTGGACTAAAACACAAGCCCCAGAAGCAAAGAAGCACCTAGTTCATTTTGGTGGTGCTTTTTTATTAGCATATATTTTAGGCAGCATGCCAGGTTTGGAGAGGTGTTGAGGTGCCAAAACAGTAGGAATCCCCCAAAACTGACCCCATTTTGGAAACTGCACCCCTCAAGGAATTATGGTTATCGTTACCATTTTGACCCTGTAGTTTTTTCACAGCGCGTATTTGAATTTGGCTGTGAAATTAAGAGTGACAATTTTTCCAATAAAATGTCATTTTTGATCAGAATTTCTTATTTTCACAGGGAACAAAATGCCCCATTTTGTTGCCCAATTTGTCCTGAGTGCGGCAATACCCCATTTGTGGTGATAAACTGCTGTTTGGGCCCATGGGAGGCCTCAGAAGGAAAGGAGCGCTATGTGTTCTTAGGAGTCCAGATTTTGCTGGATTGGTTTTCGGGTGCCATGTCACATTTGCAGAGCCCCAGAGGTATCAAAGCAATGGAAACCCACCAAAAGTGACCCCATTTTGGAAACAAAACCCCTCAAGGGATTTATGGGTGTTGTGACCATTTAGACCCCACAGTTTTTTCACAGAACTTATTTGAATTGGGCTGTGAATTTAAAAAAAAAAACTTTTTCCCAATAAGATGTAGTTTTGGCTCAATGTCTTATTTTCACAACAAATAAAATACCCCATTTTGTTGCCAAATTTGTCCTGAGTGCGGCAATACCCTATTTGTGGCCATAAACTGCCGTTTGGGCCCATGGGAGGTATTAGAAGGAAAGGAGCGCAATGTGTTCTTTGGAGCCCAGATTTTGCTGGATTGGTTTTCGGGTGCCATGTCGCATTTTCAGAGCCCCAAAGGTATCAAAGCAATGGAAACCCACCAGAAGTGACCCCATTTTGGAAACTACACCCCTCAAGGAATTCATTTATGGGTGTTGTGACCATTTAGACTCCACAGTTTTTTCACAGAATTTATTTGAATTGGGCTGTGAATTCAAAAAAATGTAATTTTTTCCAATAAGAGGTAGTTTTGGCTCAAAATTTCTTATTTTCACAAGGAATAAAATACCGCATTTTGTTGCCCAATTTGTCCTGAGTGTGGCAATACCCTATTTGTGGTGATAAACTGCCGCTTGGGCCCATGGGAGGGCTCAGAAGGAAAGGACCACCATGTGGCCTACTGGGAATTTTCTGGTGCTAAGTCGTGTGTGCAGAAGCCCCTGAGGTATCAGTACAGTTGAAACCCCTGAGAAGTGACCCCGTTTTAAAAACGACACCCCTTAAGGAATTCATCTAGAGGTGTAGTGAGCATTTTGACCCCACAGGTATTGTGTAAAAGATAATGCGCAGCAGATGGTGCAGAGTGAGATTTGCAATTTTCTATATATATGCCATGTCATTGTCCGATATATTGTGCCCAGCATATGCCACCGGAGACATACACCCCATAAACTGTAATGTGGGCTCTCCCGGGTACGGCAATACCCTACATGTGGCTGTTATTAGCTGCCTGGGCACACAGCAGGGCTCAGAGGGGAAAGATGAGGAGGGGTAAGCTGTGCGAAGTGGATCAGAGCGAGTAAAACTGGGGTAAATTAAAAATAAAGGGATGGATGATACATTTTAAAACACTCTTTCATACAGAGCTCTGGTTTTTCGGGACACGCGTCACATTGATATATTGTGTCCTTCCTTATCCCCCTCTTATAGCAGACTCTGCACCTCTTTTGACTTTTTCCCTTCTTGCCAGTTTGGGGAACTTCTCCTAAAAAGTGTTGCCCTGGTACGATGCCTGTGGCCCCGCTTCCAGAAGTACTGTAAGGCTTCAGGACTTGATCTGACAAGTCCACCCCTCCCATGTACCTATTGTAGTCCAGGATGCAGTCTAGTTTGGGGGTCCCTGTACTGGTACCTCGTACAGGTACATGGGTACTGGTGTGGCATCTCCCTGGTCTTGTACTTGACACACAATATGTTGCTGCTAGATTGTGCCCTGCTCTCACCCCTTCTGAGTGTTTGTCCAAGCAGAGTCTTAGGGAGGCCTCTCAGGTTTCTTCTAGCAGTGCCGCATGCCGCAGGACTTCTGGAAGCGAGGCAGTTGAAGAGTGGGACGCTGGTATAAAAATTATCCAGGTAGAGGTGGTAACCCTGGTCCAGCAGTGGGTGCACCAAATCCCACACAATTTTTGTATTAACTCCCAGTAAGGGGGGGCATTCTGGGGGCTGAGTACTGGTGTCCTTCCCTTCATATATCCTAAATTTGTAGGTATACCCTGATTCACTCTCGCACAGCTTATACATCTTCACGCCATACCTTGCCCTCTTACCCGGCAGGTACTCGCGGAATTGAAGCCTCCCTTTCAAATGTACCAGGGATTCATCTATAGAAATACACTTCTCGGGGGTGAATGCTGGGAAAACCGGGCACTGAAATGGTCTAATAGGGGTCTCCGTTTATACAAACGGTCAAAACTGGGGTCATCTCGGGGTGGGCACGGCTCATTATGAGTATAAGCGAAGTATTGCCTCATTTTTATTTTATTTTTTAGTTTCCAGCTCAGTTCTGAAGTTGCTTTGAGGGGCCCATATATTAGACACCCCCATCAAACACCCCATTTCAGAAACTAGACCCCTCAAAGTATTCACAACAGCATTTAAAAAGTTTATTAACCCTTTAGGTGTTTCACAGGAATTTAGAGCAAAGTAGAGGTGACATTGAATTAATTTAATTTATTAGGCACCATGTCCGGTTTGAAGAGGTCTTGTGGTGCTAAAACAGTGGAAACCCCCCAAAAGTGACCCCTTTTTGGAAACTAGAGACCTTGAGGAATTCATTGTAGTTTTCTTGGGGTGCATGCGACTTTTTGATCAGTTTTTATTCTAATTTTAGGTGGCGTGGTGACTAAAAAAACAGCAATTTTACTATTGTTTTTTATTCAATTTTTTTTACAGCGTTCACCGTGCGCTATAAATGACATATTCACTTTATTCTGAATGGCGATACAATTACGGCGATACCAGATGTTTATACTTTTATTTTATGTCTTATGGCATTTGCACAATAAAATACATTTTGTAAAATATAATTTATTTTTTGTGTTACCTTATTCTAAGAGCCATAACTGTTTTATTTTTCCATCAGGAAAGTCGTGCGAGGACTTATTTTTTGCGTAACGAACTGTAGTTTCCATCCGTACCATTTTTAGGTACATGCGACTTTTTGATCTCTTTTTATTCCATTTTTTGGGAGGTGAAGTGACCAAACAATTGTGATTCTGGTACGGTTTATTATTATTTTCTCTTACGGCGTTCACCACGCGGGATAAATAACGACATCGTTTTGTAGTTCAGGCCGTTACGGACGCGGCGATACCAATTATGTATAGTTTATTTGTTTATTTATATATTTTTATTAATAATAAAGGACTGATAAGGGAAAAAGGGGGACTTTTACTTTTATTACTTTTAAATCTTTTATTTTCTTATTTTTACACAACTTTTTTTTACTTTTTTACACTTTTTTTACTTTGTCCCACTAGGGGACATGAGGGCAGGAGGCTCTGATCGCTATTCTAATACACTGCACTACATGCGTAGTGCAGTGTATTAGAGCTGTCAGCTGTTCGCTGACAGCAAGCATAGTGGGTCCTGATTTTGTCGGGACCCACTAGGCTTCCGTCGATGGCGTAGCCAGAGTCCATTGTTAGGATTCTGGTTGCCATAGTAGCCATCACGGCCCGCTATCGTGTAGCAGGCCGGCGATGGCAGCTTAACCGCTAAGAAGCCGCGATCGCTATTGAACGCGGCTTCTAAGGGGTTAATCGGCGGGGACCACCGCGATCGGTCCCTGCACACTAAGCTGTGATAGCCTGCTGTCGGAAACAGCAGGTATCACAGCTCAAACACACGCCGGGATTAAATGGCGCCGTGTTTACTCAGGTCAGTACTATTACTGACCTGAGCGCGAACTATGTACTTAGCGCGACGTAATAGTACTGACCTGAGCGCGAAGGGGTTAATACTTTTACTAGCTGTGCGCTCTGATGAGAAGTATCATCCACTTCTCTTCAGAACGCCCAGCTTCTGGCAGTGCAGACACAGCGTGTTCTCGAGAGATCACGCTGTGTCGTCACTCACAGGTCCTGCATCGTGTCAGACGAGTGAGGACACATCGGCACCAGAGGCTACAGATGATTCTGCAGCAGCATCGGCGTTTGCAGGTAAGTCGATGTAGCTACTTACCTGCAAACGCTGATGCTGCTGCAGAATCAACTGAAGCCTCTGGTGCCGATGTGGCCGACACGATGCAGGACCTGTGAGTGACGTCACAGATCTGCACTGTCAGAAGCTGGGCGTTCTGAAGAGAAGTGGATGATACTTCTCATCAGAGCGCCCAGCTAGTAAAAGTATTAAAAACGCCCCGATGTACGCACATAATACACGCCCACTTGGACTTTTACTTTTAAACACACCCACTTGGACTTTTGCAAGCCTCATTTGCATAACTACAAAAATGGCCATAACTTGGCCAAAAATGCTCGTTTTTTAAAAATAAAAACGTTACTGTAATCTACATTGCAGCGCCGATCTGCTGCAATAGCAGATAGGGGTTGCAAAATCTGGTGACAGAGCCTCTTTAAGTGTTTTGGCTGGTGTGGCCCTCTGTGCTGAGTGGGATCATGTGGCTGGAACGAGTGCCCATTCATACATTGCCTTCCTTTCAGAGGTCTGTTCCTTGCATGCAGAAGTAGCTGCTAACATGTGATCATGCAGAAATGTAATGGAGGTGTTCATTTAAAGTGGTTGGGGGTTCTTTTATACTGATTACCTATCCACAGGATAGGTCATCACCAGTGGATGAACGACACCCGGACTCTGCAGATAAGCTGCCTTTGGAAGCTGTGCAGGGGTCGGTGCCTGATGCAGAAGGCGCTTCAACCGCTAGCGACCGTACTGCAGCTCTGCTATTCACCTTGGAGACCTATACTCCCCATATTTAATTCATTTGTAGTCCGTGGATGAAAACGTGCCTGTGAGGCTGGTAGACGGCAAACACTACTTTCAGTATAGAGGAGTACATCGTAGTCAGTCTAGGAAATTCTCCACTAAACACTGCTCTGTTCAGTTTTTTGCCATGGAAACTGGCAAAAAATGGACGAAAGTGCCTCCCATTGGTTTCAACAGGAGGTGGAGGCATTTTTCCCACGAGCAGAAAACTCGCGGGAAAGAAGTGACATGCCCTATCTTGAAACGTTCACCTCAAAAACCACGAAGTCAATGGGAGCCGGAAAAAATCCTGCAAATGGCCGTGTCAAAAACAGCTTGCCTTTAAAATCGCCATCACAGGTCATGAAAATTTCTGCTACATATAGATGAGGTTTGACACTCGATTTGTAATGTCGTCCACTTTCCTGCTTCTGTATTCTGCAGATATTAACTATAGCGATTCTGTCCCGTGTGGACCTACTCTTGGGCTAAGTTTGCACGTCTATGTTCAGGCTTAAAGTGTAGCTAAACGTGACCTGTCAGAAGTCTGCATTGGTGGGGGCCGAACACAGACCCCCACTGACCGCTAGAACGAAGCTGCTGAATCGCTCATGTGAGCGCTCAGCCGCTTCGTGTCCGATACATCGGCTTTCTGGAAAAAGCTTAACAGGCTGAGCGCTCACACGAATGCTTCAGCTGCTTCGTTCTAGCGATTGGTGGGGGTCTCATGTCACTATGACCTGTCAGAAGTTGGTCGAATGTTTAGCTACACTTTAAGTACCATATCCAATGGGTTTCGGAAAAAAGGATCATTCCTTCTCGTGGTGCTCTTGTGATGCTTGTAGATAGCTTTTAGTGTTCTGTTCGCAAATAAATCCACAATCCATCTTTTTGATAAGAAATTATTTATTGGAGATATATTTTGTTTGGTAAATTTTATCTATGTGTGTCGCATTTCAACCTAGGTCTTTAAGGTTTACCCCTGATGACCTAGTTTGAAACGCATCGCATGGTGATCTTTCAGTTGGTAGATTTTATCTCTAAAATTATCAAAAAAAGTGCGTATTGTGGAGTTACGCTACAACCATAAAACGCTAAAGCGATCTATAAGCATCACAGGAGCGCCACAAGGAGTAATACCTTTTTTTCCCGAAACCCATTGGATACACTCTTCCACCGAATGGTTTGATGTTTACGAGGCCTGCAAACTGCACACACACTAATTACGTCCGTAATTGACGTATTTCGGCCGCAAGTCCCGGACCGAACACAGTGCAAGGAGCCGGGCTCCTAGCATCATACTTATGTACGATGCTAGAAGTCCCTGCCTCGCTGCAGGACAACTGTCCCGTACTGTAAACATGATTACAGTACGGGACAGTTGTCCTGCAGCGAGGCAGAGACTCCTAGCATCGTACATAAGTATGATGCTAGGAGCCCGGCTCCCTGCACTGTGTTCGGTCCGGGACTTGCGGCCGAAATACGTCCGTCAATTACGGACGTAATTAGTGTGTGTGCACATACCCTTACTATACGAAGCATTAAAATTGAGTTGTGCCGACCATCCTGCACAACCACCACTGTCTTCTTGCTTTTAAAAAATATCCAAACGTTATCACCTGTGTCTTTGTCTTCCCTGCCTCCTTCCCCGGTTTTTTGTTGTTGCAAGGAACCAGGCTTAAATAAGAGTTCTTCAGTTATTAATTTATCTTTTAAAGGGTAACTAAACGTTTGTCAAACTTCTGACATGTCATAGTAACATGTCAGAAGTTTTGATCGGTGTGTGTCAGAGCACTGAGACCCACCAATCGCTAAAATAAAGCGGCAGAAGTGTGAGTTGGGGGTCTCCGTGCTCAGGCCCCCACCAATCAGATCTGAAATGTCAGAAGTTTGAACGTTTAGTTACCCGTTAAGCTTTACACAAACCAAAAATCTGTAAGGGTGTATTCACACGGTGCCGTGTGGCTGAGAACTGCATAAAGGCAAGCATGTGTCTTCAGCAATTTGTAGAACCGCACCTTGTGAATACACCTAAATCCGACCAATAAGAGGCAACATTTTGGTTCCTGTATAACAGACTGGACCAAAATGTAATATTGCGGTTACTGAACTCTACGAAGGCGTTCTTGTGTCGAATGGCGGTGTAGCCGAATACCAGGGTTTTATTATTCATTGTAACTGGGGATTTTGACAACGTTTTACCTGTTATTACCGTGGCACGCTACCACCATCATTTAGCATGTGAAAATGCACCCATTTTAAGCCAAAGCCTGGAAGAGGTGCAAATCTTTCTATTATACCGTTCCCCTATATTCCACTCCTGATTTTGGCTTTAAAATATTGATACAAACTACACAAGTGTGAATGAGGCCTAAAACGGGCCTGCAGTGCGCCGTGGGCTAGCCTGTTATAGGCATCTGTTTTGGACACCCTCTTGAACAGCCCATCAGCACTGGCTCTACACTACATTATTTGTCAACACTTGTAAAGTCAGAGCGTGTTCTGTATTATCCTGATCCCAGATCCCTGCTTACGTCCCCAAAGAAGATAATCACATTATGCTGACGTGCTGCAGAGAAGTCTCCCCGGTATGTACAGTGAGTATTACCTATATTACTGCCAAGAGAGTCAATTATCTGTACACTAAATGTAAAAATAGAAGCAATGCGCTACCTGTTCACAAGAGCTTGCAATTAAAGGGGTTATGTAGGGTAGCAGTAGTACATACGGTAGATTACACAGAGTACAGCGGGGTCAGTCACATGACGAAGAGTCGTGTCGTCATGAAGGAAGACTGCAACTAGACTTCCGGTCCCCCGCCAGCGCTATAAAAATCTAAAAATCTCATAATCGGCACGATGGGGGACCGGAATGTATATTAGCGAGTGTACTCACATACTGCAGCGAGTACTCTGTTAATACTTTTCGTCCCCACATAACCCCTTTAATGTGACTACAGCCTGTGCACTTGTGTCTGTGATCAATGTGTTTGGATAAAATATGAGGACAGCTCGGTGAATCTACACTCGGGTAGAGTTAGGGAATTACCTATATAGTTATTTCGGTTTTATGACAGTCTGTGCCTCCTGTTCCATAGAGTAGGCAGCTCCGCGAATGTCCAGTGTTGGTAAAAGGATGCACTTGATGAAGACAACTTTGGATGATAAAGCCGGGTTCCCATGGGTCGGATAAGCTGCTTAAAAACTGTGCAGCGTATCCGACCTAGAACCCGCAGCATCTTGCATCTGTAAAACCGCATCACATTGTGGTGTGTTTTTTTCGAACTGAATTTCCGCTGCGTAATGCAGCGCTGGAAGAAAAAGAATAAACGTCCATACTTACCCCCTCCCTCTTTTCTGCGCTTAGTCCGGCCTCCTAAGATGATGTTGCAGCCTGTCATTGGTTATAGAGGTCACATGGGATGAAACGTCAGCCCAGGAAGACGGAGTGTATTCTGGGTAAGTATGATTTTTTTTTTCTTAAGCTGCGATTAACAGATAATCAACGAAAACGTGGGCATAAGATTTTCTAAATCTCATCCTCTTTGCTGCTACTTTAAATGCTGCGGACTATCCGCACAGAATTCCGTTGTGGAAATTCTTTCTGAGAAAAGCCGTTCGGAAACTAAGCGGCACAAGCGCTCACCTGAGCGCTACTGCCTCTTACTTTTAGCGGTGGGTGGGGGTCTCAGTGATCGTACCCCCACCGATCAAAACCTCTGACATGTCGCTACGGCATGTCAAAAGTTTAGTTACACTTTTAGCAAAGCATCAATATGCCTGCAACGTTTGAATAGACACTTATACGTCTCCTCACTTGCATCCACGCCTGTGTTTAGCTCAAAAACTGCATTTGTGATTCTGGCCTAAGAGGATGTACACTTGGGGTAGGAACACACTGGGCGGATACAAAATCTGCATCGTAGTACAGTAGCAGCAGTGTGGGTGAGATGTCAACAAATCTCATCCACATACAGCAGAAAAAATCTGCTGAAAACACCTTCATAAATAAATTGACCTGCGGTGCAGCATTGATTGACATCGCTGCTCTTCTGTGGAAGGTTTTTCCCATTTAATACAATGGGGAGGTGAAACCTGCAACAAAGAACAATGAGTTGCAACTTTTGCGGCGGAAATGCTGAGATTCCGCCGCAAAAATCGCACATGGAAAAAAATAAAATAAAGATAAGGTATTTTTTTTTTTCAAATGAATAAAAAGACCTTATACTTACCCCCAATCACAGCCTGCAACGGTCACATGGACTGCAGTGTCATCCAAGGGGGGCAGGCTGCGCTCAGAATAGAGGAACACATCGCCATGACTACAGCTCCCCTAGCTAGGTAAGTATAAACAATTTTTTTGTTTATTCCTGCCGGATTTCCGAAGCGGACGTGGCGCCTGAAAAACTGCACCACAGTTTGGTGCAGTTTTTCGGACGAAATTCCCTGCATTTTCTAGGATGGATACAGTGTGTACTTTTACGCAGCGTATCCACCCTGTGTGTGCCTAACCTTAACCTCGTGGCAAATTTACACTATTTTGCAAGAGCCACTATATGACTGTTTTGTGTTACTAGACCCTAAGGCCCACTTTTATCAATAGGGGCATGATTTTAGCCAATTTCTAAGTCAGATCTAGACTACTTTATTGACATGTAATAGGAGGCCATGTTACAGATATGGCAAGTTCAGGAACTTTCAGTTACGCATGTCCTTTTCACCTGATTGGCCAGGAGCGCTCACCTGACAGGCTCAATGGCATATCTTATGAGGGCGTCCCTAATGGGGAATCTAATAAATTTTTCAACTGGCACTGCCTGGAAATGTAATGCGGCCAAAATTGTTAGATTTGGAGGGTATGCTAATAGTCGTCCTAATTTCATGTCTTGGTGACACATCTTCATTAAGTATTCTTACATTACAAACACTTTCCACAGGTTTGCCAGGGAGTGGATGCTTTATGGGATGTTGTCTGGGAGACATGATGGGGGTGGCTGCTATTTTAAGCATGTCACTACACTGTCCCTTTTTCCCCATCTCTGCAAGGTATGTTCTATGTGTGGATCTTGTAGGAGTTGGCAACCTGCGGGATTATAGACCGGGGCAATGTCATTATTGCAGGACCTGCAGAGGGTTATGATTCAACAAGAGACACCATGGGCTCCGCTCGACTTGCATTTTATATATGGTTTATTCAGAATCATATTAGTCTTGTGCTCAATTTTCTTCGCTGTCAGTTTCCGGCATGTGTCCAGTGGATGGTGACAGTCTTGGAGTATTTGTTTCTCCCACGGGATCCTCAAGGTGGCATTGTTTCTCCAGACACAGAGATGTAAACAGATTGAACCAGCCATTCCAGTCATGTAGCTCAAGTATAGTATCAGGTGTCCCGTCCGCTGTGGGGGAACTAGGAAACCCACCAACCCATGATTAAAGAGTACATTTCTGGGGGTATGATGTCCAATATTAAACAAAGTTCATTTTATTTGTTTTAAGCATCTATATTTTAAAAATTATTAGAAAAAGTACTTGGCCCTGCCTGCGTATAACGTGTCGGTCTGTCTGTTAGTTACATAGTTATTATGGTTGAAAAAAGACACATGTCCAACAAGTTCAACCAAGGGATGGGAAAAGGGAAGGTAATTTTTTTTTTTTGTACTTAGAAATTATCGAACCCTTTTTTTGCAGCATCTCCTGTCCCAGCTGTGACGGCTCCTATGGTGATTATTCCATAGATTCACAGTTCTCACAGTTTAGAAAGCGTCGCCTCTGCAGGTTGAACCTTTTTTTCTCCAGACGGAGGGAGTGCCCCCTTGTTTTTTGAGGGGGTTTTACATGGAACAGGATTCAGACCCCTGCCCTAGGACATATGATGCATGCAGGTTGTTGGTACCCAGGTCCATAACTTTACATTTATTATATCAAACTTAATTTGTCAAGAGGACGCCCAAACACTTAGTTTGTTTAAATCTGCCTGCAATTCATGAACATCTTCCATTGTCGTGGATTGCGAGCTTGCGTCCTTTTGGCCAAAATGATCACTAATACCCCAGGTATTTTTCATTATTACTTATATTCGCTTCTCTTGGACACAGCCGGGTCTTTGATGCTGGGAGAGCATGGTGTGTTGTTGTTTGGCATAGCAAGCAGGGTAGCCCGCTCTATGAATTATCAAGGCGTCACAAATAGGCTTCTACCTGGCTAGACACGTTGCGCCTCATGACCTACACACTATCCCTCCATGTTTCACACACTTGCATCCCATTATTCATTTATTTTTTAGGCACTTTACTCATTACTGCCCCCTATATTTCACTTACATTATTACACTTGCACATACACTATTCATTTATTATTTCTTACTACACATCCCATGCACCACATACCACTCCCCTCTAGACTAGTGGGAGTGGCTATTATTATTTAAAGCACCTGCTCACTCGCCTTCATCAGCGTTTCTAACCTGGCTGTGTCCATTTGTAAGTATGGCCTTTTTCGGTGTTTTTGCATAAATGTCCTTGTTTTTATCTGTTTTATCTTCCATAGTCTGAACTATATTACATAGCTTGGTGTCATCTGCAAAAATAGAAATAGTGCTATTAATCCCATCCTCTATATCATTAATAAATAAGTTGAATAATAGTGGTCCCAGCACTGAACCCTGGGGTACACCACTTATAACCGGGGACCAATCAGAGTAGGAATCATTGACCACAACTCTCTGGATACGGTCCTTGAGCCAATTCTCAATCCAATTACAAACAATATTTTCTAAACCTATAGTCCTTAGTTTAAGCCGAAACGCGTATGAAATAAAGACAGCATCAAGCAGAAAGTGTGTGTCGGGATTTTCTTCACATGATCATGGGTTCACCCTTCCAGGGCACCACATCACTTACGGAGTGCCAACCTTTTTTTTATTCCAGTACTCTTTACAAGAGGAGACCATAATACTAATGACTCAGGCCAGAATGACTTAATTCCCACTGACGTCCATGTCCCAATCCAAGATCATGGAAATCATATATAGAAGAATGTACTGGTATTATATGAAACAAAATTCTGTTTGTACATAAGGATGTATTATGGCACATGTGTCATGTACCTGGAGGAGTGGAAGTGGATCCACCGAGTTGCCACAGATCTAACTTTGGGCTAAACCTTAGAGCAGAGTCTAAGGAACCCCCCCCCCTCCCTGTCTTGACCCCTTAATCCCTATACAGGGATCTGGACATTGCTGTGGGGAATTCCCAGGTCGCTACCCAAGGAGTAATCTCCGTCAACAACAGCTAACAGGACATGTAGGCGATAACAGGAAATGGGCAGAGGTAATGGCAGGTAGCAGATAGTAGATGTGTTTAAATAGATAAACCGGATCAAGAACCAATACACAAAATACAACAGACAACTCACTTGCACTAAACGCTAAATAACCTAGTTGCTCAGGCACTAAGTGAAGGGGAAAGGGTCCTAAAATAATAGGCAGTGATTCACCATCGGTTGGAGAAGCAGGGGATTGGCACTCACTGGCCTTTTAAGAAACTGGAGTCGGCATGCGCACAAAAGAGGATCCAGCAGGAGAGCGGTGAGAGGAGAGCTGCCCAGAGGAACCGAGCCCTGACAGCACCGGGGACGGCCAGACGGAGGCAGAGAATGACATCGGTAATAGAGTCAACCACCGGGCAGTGGACACCAGAAGCCGGTAAGTGGAGCGCCGGCGGCTACTTGCGACAATATGAACGTCATAGAGGAGTACAAGGCCTGAGAAAATCTCCAGTGCTTTAAATAATCACCTCTACAAAGGGGGGTACATAGAGGAAAGGGGGGGGACCACAAAGGTTGATTCCACAAAGCCCCTAACCACTTTGGACAGGAGGACTTGGTGCATGTTCGCAGCTTCTTCCTATGATGTCCTCTCTTGGTATATGTGGAGGGGGGATCTCTGTACAGGTTCTCACCTCCCATTGAAATAACTGATGCGGCCAAGCTCGGTTGGGCCCCTACTCTCCAGGGACCCCCCATAGCATGGACTGCCTCTATGGTAGGTACACCCTCGCCTCTACATTACATGCTCATATTATTATGGGAGTATAACTATAGTGGGTGCGGAGGGTGCAATCACACCCGGATCCTAGTGCCTGAGGGGCCCAATAGTCCCTTTACCGCACCCACCAGCTCAATAATAAGCATGTGATATTTAAGTGGGCCTGTAACACCTCTGTATAATCGCCATTCTGAGTCCTTCATGAGTCGCTACTTCTAGATTCCTAGCCAGTTCTCACACACATTTAATAAACCTGAACATTACTTTCCGTGAAAATGTAAGGAACACAGAGCAGCCGGGCACAGCATGAATCCCTGCCGCTGAAGTCTATTTTCCAGCTTTTCGCTTTTTTTATTTTTCCCTTCAGACGGACACAGTCGGCGAGTGCCATAGAATGGGCAGCACAGTGGTGGAGGTCCTGAGTCTTGTTCTGGGTGTCCTCTCCTTTGTATCTTTTATTGTATGCAGCACTACAGACTGTTGGAGGGTAAGAAGTCTCTGTGGCTTTTCTATGGAACAATGCGGCTTTCACTAGTCACTTGTATAAGATCATCATTGCATGAAGATTAATAGACTTGTACTCAGACTGATGGTGTTGGAAGGTTATGGTGCAATCTATACAGTGGAGGAAATAAGTATTTGATCCCTTGCTGATTTTGTAAGTTTGCCCACTGTCAAAGTCATGAACAGTCTAGAATTTTTAGGCTAGGTTAATTTTACCAGTGAGAGATAGATTATATAAAAAAAGAAAAAGAAAATCACATTGTCAAAATTATATATATTTATTTGCATTGTGCACAGAGAAATAAGTATTTGATCCCCTAACAACCATTAAGAGTTCAGCCTCCTCCAGACCAGTTACACGCTCCAAATCAACTTGGTGCCTGCATTAAAGACAGCTGTCTTACATGGTCACTTGTATAAAAGACTCCTGTCCACTGACTCAATTAATCAGTCTGACTCTAACCTCTACAACATGGGCAAGACCAAAGAGCTTTCTAAGGATGTCAGGGACAAGATCATAGACCTGCACAAGGCTGGAATGGGCTACAAAACCATAAGTAAGACGCTGGGTGAGAAGGAGACAACTGTTGCTGCAATAGTAAGAAAATGGAAGACATACAAAATGACTGTCAATCGACATCGATCTGGGGCTCCATGCAAAATCTCACCTCGTGGGGTATCCTTGATCCTGAGGAAGGTGAGAGCTCAGCCGAAAACTACACGGGGGGAACTTGTTCATGATCTCAAGGCAGCTGGGACCACAGTCACCAAGAAAACCATTTGTAACATATTACGCCGTAATGGATTAAAATCCTGCAGTGCCCGCAAGGTCCCCCTGCTCAAGAAGGCACATGTACAGGCCCATCTGAAGTTTGCAAATGAACATCTGGATGATTCTGAGAGTGATTGGGAGAAGGTGCTGTGGTCAGATGAGACTAAAATTGAGCTCTTTGGCATTAACTCAACTCGCTGTTTTTGGAGGAAGAGAAATGCTGCCTATGACCCAAAGAACACTGTCCCCACTGTCAAGCATGGAGGTGGAAACATTATATTTTGGGGGTGTTTCTCTGCTAAGGGCACAGGACTACTTCACCGCATCAATGGGAGAATGGATGGAGCCATGTACCGTCAAATCCTGAGTGACAACCTCCTTCCCTCCACCAGGACATTAAAAATGGCTCGTGGCTGGGTCTTCCAGCATGACAATTACCCGAAACATACAGCCAAGGAAACAAAGGAGTGGCTCAAAAAGAAGCACATTAAGGTCATGGAGTGGCCTAGCCAGTCTCCAGACCTTAATCCCATCGAAAACTTATGGAGGGAGCTGAAGATCCGAGTTGCCAAGCGAACAGCCTCGAAATCTTAATGATTTACAGATGATCTGCAAAGAGGAGTGGGCCAAAATTCCATCTAACATGTGTGCAAACCTCATCATCAACTACTAAAAATGTCTGACTGCTGTGCTTGCCAACAAGGGTTTTGTCACCAAGTATTAAGTCTTGTTTGCCAAAGGGATCAAATACTTATTTCTCTGTGCACAATGCAAATAAATATATATAATTTTGACAATGTTATTTTTTTTATTTTTTTTTATATAATCTATCTCTCACTGGTAAAATTAACCTAGCCTAAAAATTCTAGACTGTTCATGTCTTTGACAGTGGGCAAACTTACAAAATCAGCAAGGGATCAAATACTTATTTCCTCCACTGTATATCAACTTGTACCTTGCAGTTTGTATAGGAGTTTAAAGGGTTCCATAAGTTTTAGTAAATAATGTGAAAATTATGACCAGACACTGATCTGTGGGCATCATTGGCACTATTAGAGGGGTTTTCTCGTTATACATATTTATGGTATATTATTAGGATCCAAGAAGAAGGATCCTTTGTCCCCTATTTGCAACATAGAGGTGGTGGCCACACATGTGCAGTCACCAGGCATTATAGTGATACGCTCTCTCAGCTCTTTCCATACCTACCATAGGATATAATGGTAAATGACCCCAAGTACAGCCATCTCTCCGCTGTAAATGGGGGACATAGAACATTGACTGTAATTTGTGGCCCTTGACTCCAGTTATGGGCGCCTATAACTTGAGAGGTTGACCACTACTGATATAGACGATCCTTTTAGAGATAATGCTTTAATGGTCAAACTTAGTGTAACAATTTTAAGGAAATTGGAAATTCTTAACACAATCGTTTCACTTCCTTCCATCCAAAGCTGGTGGATTTTGGCTGCAATAGGTTTACATAATATATAGAAGCCTGAAATCCAGATTTTTTTTTTTCTGGTCTGTTAAATGAACCATGACACTAAGCTTTAGGAGGTCCATCTACTGCACATACTTATCCTTTTTTATCTACATATATTGTAAACCGTAGACCTTGTTCAGACAAGCGTATTGTGTCTGTATCCGTTTACCGAATGTTACACCTGGAACCAGTGGTAGCTGAAAGCTCATGGACCCCGGGGCAAAAATTCAGCAACATAACCCCCCCCCCCCCCTTCACAGCCGCCGGAAACAGCCTGTCCGTTATTTTTAGCTGCAATGTCCCTCTCAGTGCCCCACACAGTACTAGTGACCCCTTTTGTGCCCCACAAAGTAATAGTGCCCACACACAGTAATAATACCCTCCTTGATCACCTAAAAAGTAATAACTGCCCCCTTTGTGCCCCACCGTAATAGTGCCTTTCTTTGTGCCCCTAGACAGTAATAATACCTACTTTGTGTCCTACCATGGTAAGAAATCCCCACTTTGTGACGCCCATACTATTAATCCCCCTTTGTGCCCCTAATGTAATTTCCCCCCTTTGTGACCCCAAAGCATGGACCTCTAAATCAGACCGTAGATCAGACTTAAAAAAAAAAAAAAATGCATTTACTCCCCACCCCAGATCTCCCTCAGACTGCCCAAGGTCTGCGTCGTGGTGCATAGAAGGTCGTGGCACTGGACGTTGTGTGCTACGTCGCTTACAACAATCTGGTGCTGCCCGGTGTCAGGACCTTCTATGTGCTGCGGCAGAGACTTTGCCTAATTTGGCCACCTATCAGGATCCGGGGGCAGACCCCCTTACTATTCAGACCCCTGTAGGCCCTCTTTTCCTCCAGACCCCTTGCGACTGTAATGGGAACCATTCAGTGGCGTTACAGTAACTTCACCTCTAAAAAGGACACCAGGAAAGAATAGTATTCTTTTGTAATACAGTGCTGTATGAAGGCACCGTACACCGGCACGTGGCGTTCCTGCATCTCCGTAGCCACAATACAGGCTCTGTGCACACCACCTAGACCCCCTAAGTTTAATTCTGCAGAGCCCCTGGTTCTCAATGGTTCCATCTTGTATATTAATATATAGTATGCACTTACAGTATATGACACTTTGTATTAAGGTCTGCGCTTTGATCTTGCGGTTACTCAGCACAGTCATTCCTGGTACTGAGTAGTGCAGCATAAATGTCAGATTTCCAACTGAGAAATAATCTCGGGTCTGAACTCAGTTCGGTTTATACAGCATTGTTAACCCCTGACAGCCATAATTGTAAATTCATATCTCCATCCAGGCCACATGTGTAAATTTTACACTTCTGCATCCTCCAAAGGAGAACGTTTTCTGATCACATTCAGGGTCTTGAAATAGCAGCGTCCGGAAGCTAATAGGAAGCCGGACAATAGAACATGTCCTTTTTTGCTCCGGTTTCACAGATCCCTCGATAGACTCAAGTCTATGAGGATCCATAAAAACGTGACCTGCACGGGGGCAACTCGTTTTTCACGTCCGAGTTTCCCCACGTTCGTCTGACTTCGATTTAATCCTGACAGGTTCATTTTTAGAGAACATCGGTAAATATAAGTGTTTTAGTTATACACTTCAATCCTGTTTCTTAGGCCGAACTCAGACGAACGTGGGGAAACTCGGACGTGAAAAATGTCAGTTTTTCACGTCCGAGTTGCCCCCGTGTGGGTCCTGTTTTCATGGATCCCCATAGACTTGCGTCTATCGAGGGATCTGTGAAAACGGAACAAAATAGGACATGTTCTATTTTTCAACAGTCCCTTCAAACAGTCCATTAAAACAACGGCCGTGTGAATGGCCCCATTGAAATACATGCGTCCATGTGACGACTGTTGTTTTAACGGCCGTCACACAGAACGTATACTACGGTGGTCTGAATTCGGTCTTAGTCATATCTGTTTCTTGGAAACCAGGGTGACAACCTATATAGCTGCCAACACACCACTTACTGGGGTCGCCCCATAGTTTTCCTAGAGTCTTGTCCACAGTTGGTTTTACAGAAATAGGGCCCTGGGCAAGTTTCTCTCTTAATTGAAAAAGCTGCATATATAAAATGATACCTCCATATGATATTCAAATAATTCTACCATATAGAACCCACAACATACCGCCAGAAAAATAGTGCCCCAACAAAACGTTCATACAATGTACAAATAATACCACATAATACCTCCCTATAGAGACAGATGGCTGCGGCTGTGAAATAACCAGCGTTTGTCTTGAAAAGGCAACATGGTAGCAAGAGTGTATAAGGCTTGGGGCATAAGTTGGGCTGACTTTGGAGAACAAATTAGGACCTTCTAGGACCTTCAACAATCAGCTGTAATCTGCAGGGGAATCGGGCAACAAGTGTTAAATTCCTCTGCAGCGCCACTGCAGGGGAAATGAAGCATTACACAGTTCTCTTTGAAATCTACAAGCCGCATGTGTAACACACGGATATGCCGGGTCCTCCAGAGTGAGAGACACTCTCCACCCTGATAATTGATGATAGGTTATGACTGAGGGGGCCCCTTCTATTAACTAACAAAGTGACAATGGATTTCTAAACCAGACAACTCCTTTAACCCCTTCCGGCACCACACTGTATATTTACGGCGGTGGCGAGTGGTAGTTGCAATGTCAGCCGAGGGGTTAACAAAACCCCACAGGTCTGCCATAGACTTGGCCCTTTTAGGCTCCCTTTTCCTTTCTCCCCCGATCCTGCATATACATAACAATTTATCAGTTTTGCCTGGAGTGTTACTTTTAGAAAGTATTTTTAGGGTCGTTTTCTGCAGGCTTCACTTCTTGGTTGGTGGATTCTCATTCGCTGTTCTATTTTTTGTAATTGAAGAGCTTTGCACATTTTCTATGTACAGACTTGGAGGGATGCCAAACAACATTAAACTTTAATATTTATATGAAAACATCAGTGCGGTTGCTAAGAAAAGCGGAATAGATCAGTGTGTAATCTGGCTTGTGTGCCGGGGATCACACTTACTCTCATGCTGCTGTCATTTTTTCAATAAATGGCAGGGGGGGGTGTGTTAATTTTTCATTCTGCTGTGAGTCATCCATTTTCACCCTCTGTTTCACCTTTAAAGGAAATCTTCACTCAAAGCCACAAGAAAGGATATTAGGTAAAGTTTGGTGAGTAAAACAGGATACAAGAAGAGCGATCACCTCTCCTGACATGTCTGTTTTAGTAAAAACTGATATTCACCTTCAAAAAACAATTGTTAGGAACGTTTTCTTAGAATTCTGTGTTGTTCCGTTCCTCTGCTATTCCTCCTGGCAATGTATGCAAAATCGACAACTGGGTGTCAACATTCCCCTTATCCATGGTATATGTCCCTACACACCCTGACACTGTCCAATCAGTGCTGCATTAGCCAGAGTAGGCACACACTCTATCGACAAGTCATACATTTCCAGGAGGAATAACAGGAGCATCACAACACATAGTTCTAAGAAAAGATGATACAGCATTGTTATTTTATGGGAAATACAAGTTTTTACTAAAACATACATGTAATGGGAGTGGACCACGGAGCAGACAGGTAGAAAATTAAATTATAATATAGTGCACACTGTAACTTACAGTTTAAGAGTCATCTGGACAGTGCTGCTATCCTGAAGTGTCATCTTTATAATGCTATTACTGTCCAGTATAATGGTATGGTGGCGGTTTACGGGCCTTAAAAACATCAGCTATGTACGCCTTCGAAAGTTATTTAAAAAAAATGTGCATCAGTGTGTTTGGTGCAACTTTCAAATTAGTTTTTATCAAAACCTATTTTTACTATTTGAGATACAGCTGTTTTGTATCCAGTATACAGAGCAGCTGTATCATTCGCCAAAGCCTGAATCCGCCAGGTCAGCGTGACTGACGGGTTCAGTATCAGGGACCCACCTGTAATCGATCACATCTAAGTTCCTGTAATCGATCACATCTAAGTTATCAACTTAGATGTGATTGATTACAGGTGGATCCTTTGTGCCAGAGACACGCAGGACGCGTTGACACTGAACCCGTCAGCCCCGTGGACCTGACG